>NC_088381.1:54908712-55211742 GCF_037993035.2 Macaca fascicularis
GCCTGGACTCACCATGGGCAGAGGACCTTGTTATTCCCCAGAGATCATCTTGTCTGGTTGGGCTCTCAGAGCCTGTTTTATCCAACTCTGGCTGTACAGAGAGGGAAAGTGAGGCAGAGGGGCAAGGACTCCCCCTACATGGTTGATGATTGGCAGGCTGCCTGAGAAGGACACAGGAAGACTCCAGAAAGGTGACCTCTGGGTGGAGGTGAGTGACTGCTCTGATGGCAAGGATCCTGGGGGTTTTGGACCTCCTGGCTCCGGATTGAGCTGCGCTTGAGAAATGGGCAAGAGTTGGTCCTGAGGTGGCCAGGGTGGAGCAGGCGGATGGGTCAGCAGACCCCTTGCTCTGTTCTAGGTGACTGCATGGCGTGGAGAGGGGGATTTATGGGCCCAGGTATAGGTCTGGGCCATAAAGGTCGTTCTGCTAGAGAGGCTGTGACTCTGCCTCACTTTGGCAGTAGCGTGGGGCCAGGGAAGTTAGATAGGGGACACCCCTGAGGCTGGAAGAGTGTGAGAGACCCAGTGTAGGCTTCTCCTAGGCCCTTGGGAGGGATCAGTCCAGAGATGCTCAGGGTCTTATACAAGGTCACACCACCTCCTGGCACTGAGCTGTGGACAGAGCCCAGGAAAACAGATGCCGCGAAAGCTTCCCCCAGCCCCAGCTCTGGGTGCTGCGGAGGGGCAACTGCATGCCTCCTCCCATCCAGGTCTATTCTCTGTGCCCTTGGAGTGTCCTGCAAGAATTCTGGCTGGCAGGCAACGAGGGACGAGGCTTTCCTGTGCCGGCTCTCTCCTCTTTACGACACCATATTTTTTAATGAGCTATGTAAATGTCTGCAAGTCAGACAGCAAGGGCAGGAAGTCAGAGTCTCCAGCTCCCGCCCCTGCCCCCAGGAATGGGTGTCCCCCTGGGGCCAGTCTGACCTTGTGTTTCCCATAGGAAGGTTTTCTGGATTCCATGGAAGTGGCCACCTCCCAGTTGAGCTGAGTCAGAACTGGTGCTGTTGCCGACTGACTTGTTTTGTGACCTTAGGCCTGTCACAAAATGCTGTACTTCAGTTTTCCCTTGCTGTACCTCAGTTTCCTCATTTACAGAATGAGTGCACACAAGGGGCATGTTGTGGTTTCTGAGGCTCCATGGCTTAGCCATGCAACCTTGGGTGGTGGCTGGGCCTCTCTGAGGTCTGTGGTTCTCATCAGCAGAATAGGGAGTCATGCTGACCACTGCCTTTGGGCTGAGCTTGGACCCCGGGAACCAGGAGGGATGAATCACGGGGAGGGCCTGCCTGTCCTCTGTCCTGCCTGGCTTTGTCTTTCTTCCACCTCCAGCTTCCTCCTCCTCCTCTGTTCCTCTGGAACATCCTGCCACTCCAGCCCCAGGATTGGCTGTCTCTGTGGCCGTGTGTCACAGTCCAGACCGGGAGTGAGGCGGTGTAGGCAGTGGATGTACAGGGAGAGCCAGACCTTGGGTCCCTGCTGGGGTCACACCTGGGGCATGGAGGGGCCTCCTGGGTTGGCCTGAAGGCTGGGGTAGGAAGGAGCTGGGGCTGAGCACTGGGGCATCCCTCAGTGTCCGTGGCCCCTTCTCAGACACCAGCACTATCACCTGGCAGGATGACAGGGCTTGGGCTGGGGCCACAGGATGAGCCATAATAGGCTTATGGGGAGGCTGTAAATCCTTTTCCAGGCTGAGCAATCAGCTTTCTTAGGCAGGCAGAGGCTGGAGCTCCCAGGGGAGGGCCCTGTCCTCCTAGGGATGTGTTGTGTGACTGATGTTCTTAGACCCCTGCCCTGTGGTCCCCAGTGGCCCAGCAGGGACCAGGCCAGGCCTAGAGTGCCAGTCCGTCAGAGCAGGCTGCGGGGCCTCGGTCTCAGGGCTCCACAGGGATGCCAGGTGGGCTGGGAGCCAGGACGGGGGAATCAACTGGCAGAAGCTTACAGCATGCCCCCGCCTCCATGTGCTCACCCACCCAGGCCACAGCACACCCTCCTCCCCTACCTTCCACAAAGAAAGGACGCCGTGCCTACTTCACAGATGAGAAGCCTGAGTCTGGAGTGTTTCCGGCCCAATGTGGTGCTTTGTTTCAGGGAAGTATTGGCGTCCTAAGTGTGAATCCTGGAGTCAGCACCTACATGGTGGTGGGCCCCAGACAGTCACTTCTCAGTATTCTCATCTGAAAGGGAGCCTGTAAGCCCCTCCTCCTGGGATGATGAAATAAGAGAAGGCACATAGAACATCTGGCCTGGGGCCTGGCATGAACCCTCGATGAACAGTAGCTATTGTGGTTATTGCCATATTTGCCCCGTACCCTCGCTATGGAAAGGGCCTCAGACTGCACAGCAAACTTGGGTTCAGGTCCTGGCTCTTTCCTTACCAGCTGTAGATCGCTGGGACAGTCACCATCTCTCTCTAAGCCCCCTACTCCTCAGCGAACCATACAGGGCTGTGCACCCATGAGTGGTTCCTCAAAGGAATAAGGCACCACAGAGGTCCCTGTGGAGGGTGACTTCCAAAAGTGGCCGTGACAGCTCTCACACCTTGTGTGCCTTTTTGCGTGTGACTGCAGCTTCCCCTAGTGAGAGCTGGGCTCTCTCCTCCCTCTCGTTGAATCTAGGCAGATCTGAGACTGCCTTGGCCAATAGAATGCAGCCAATGTGGTGCTATGGGTCTGCCTGGCCTCAGCGTCGAGAGACCTGGGAGCTTCCATTTATGTCATCTTGGAGTGCTGAGCTACCCTAAACAAGTCAAACTAACTCAGACAGACCATGTGGAAAGAGAGGAGCCCGTGGCCCTGCAGCCCTTCCAGCCTCCCAGCCGAGGCAACAGACATGGTCAGAAGCCATCTGGGACCTTCAGCAGCAGTGAAGTCTCCCCAGTCGATGCCACACAGAACTAAGATGAGCTGTTCTCATCAAGCTCTGCCCAAGTTCCAGAGCTAGGAACAAATAAACAGTTGTTTTAAACCAGTAAGTTGTGGGTGTGGTCATTATGCAGAAATAGATAACATCCAATCCTTCATGCTTTCTGCACCATCTTCACCCCAACTTGGTTGTGCAAGTTGAGCTCCTTGGCCACAGCTGATTGGACAAGGGGATGGGCACCTGACTTCAAGGCAGCCAACTGATTGGCTGGTGAGTGACCATCCAGACTTTTTTTCTCTGGAGACTAGGAATGAAGAAATCGAAGGCCTTAGCCAGCCAGCCTACAAAGGAGGCTGGAGCTGGGGGTATTTGAATGGCAGCTGGGGGTGACTTTCAGTCCTGTACAGGCTCTCATGTCATCAGAGCGCACCAAGTTGGGGAAAGAAGCAGGAAAGGTGATAGGCTGTGGAAGCAGGTTCTCTGAGGGTTCCATAAATCACTTAGCTCCAGCTGGACTGTGCTCCCTGTTCCTTGTACCTCATGAACCCTGACTTCAGGCCCTAAAAGACTCAAGGGCTCTTGGCCAGCTGGTGACAGAACTTCCCCAGGGACTCCTGATACCAGCCAGGGGTCTCCACTCCTCCTCTCACCCCTTCTCCCTTGCTCTCTGTGAAATGTTCCCCTGCCTCCTTGTCATCCAGGGCCCCAGGGCACAGCCACTCTCTCTCCTGGGCAAACAGGGCTCATGGGCTGGAGTCTGCTTCTATCCTCCCCACATAGCCCTGAGGCCTCCAGTGGCAAAGCAGAGGGTATGGCCAGGTTTGGTTTCTACCCCAACCCATTTGGCATTCCTGTTGTGTCCCACAGTCCCTTACCCTACCAGTTCTTGAGTTCAGCCACCACTCCCTTGCTTGCCCATAAAGATGTCATGCTAGTAACAGTGGTCATTAGTGTACCCAACAGGTGCCACACTCTGCGTCGGTGGGGACTTTACAACACTGTCTTCGATCTTCCCAGACACCCTGTAAACATAGGATTTAATCCTACTCTGCATGTGGGACTCAATGGTGGAGGTGGGATTTGAACTAAGGTCAGCCTGACTCCAAAGCCCACGTTCCATCTGCCATTCTGCTGTGTGACTCTAGGCAGGTTACTTTCCCTCTCTGAGTCTTGTATTCTGACTTGTGAGGGGTAAACCAGGGAGGGGTCCTGATGCTCGCTGCTCCCTCTAACACTCATCTTTCTGGTGCCACCCTCGGGCAGGTCCACTTGAATGTCGAGGGTGGGTTCCCAGTCTCAGCATCATTTCTGGTTCAGGCATGTCTGCCTCATAGAGTAGCAGGCCTGGAGGCTGTGCTGCTCTTTCAGTCTCCTGGAAAGCAGGCTGGACTCTCAGGATTCAATATCTTGCCTTTTCCCCAACAGCTTCCTCCACCCTCATCCCCTTGGCCCCAGATTAAAAGGTGAGCAGAGCAGCTGGCTCCCAATAGGGTTTGAGACAGTGGGGCTTCCTGACTCCGCCACCCCATGGGGTCTGAGGCAGAGCAGGGCCATCAGGGCTCTGGGGGAATGTGGGTGGCCCAGGAAGGCTGTGGCGCTCCAAACCACCTCTGGGATCAGGTTCTAGCTGTGTGTGTGCCAGGGCAAGGCAGTATCTGCTCCTCCTTTCCCCCTCTCAAAGGCTGTCCAGGCATGCAGAAAGCAGCCTCTCCAGTCTGGCTTCCCGGACAATGCCCTTCAAATCCAGCAGTGCTTTTAGCAGCAGTTGAGTTCATAACCCTCTTCCACAGATGAAGGTTACACAGCTTGGAAGGGGCTGCATCAGGACTAAAACCCACCTGGCTCTGCCCAGTCCCCAGTCCTCTCTGCTTGGCCAACCCAGTCCACGGGCCCTGGGCACTCACATTCCCCCAAACTGATCCTGGCCCCATCTGCAAACAACCTAGTAATTTTCTCGTGTCCTTCAGTTTCCTCAGGGGGCTGTTCTCTCCCAGTAGCCAGGAATAAATTGGCCCCTTGACCTCTCTGCTCTTACCAGCCTTGAGGCATCCCAGAGGGGTTAGTTAAGAACCCATATAAGCTGCCTCCTGCAGAGGATGGTGCCAACTGGACTTCCAGGGCTGGGATGATGGAGGGGGCCTGTGCGCCAGTCTCTCCTGGGAGGAGGGGCAGGCTTGTGGGGTTCTTGAAGACTCACGTGGCCTCCTGTTGTATACACACCCAAGGACCCCTCCCCCTGTCCCTCGTGCTCCTCTGAATGCTCTCCTGCCCAGAAGTGGCTCTGAGAAGCCTTGAGTCAGTTTTAGAAGTCTATGGCTCTGGGAGTCTGGAACCAGGCCCCAGATCGGTCACTTAGAAGCTGTGCGACTTAGGATAAGCTGCCACCCTCTCTGGCCCACCCCTTCTGCGTCTGTGTAAGGGTGGGGTCATCATCACCATTGCCAGTGGTAGAGGACTGACTGAATGGCAGGCACTGCACCGATCCACAAGCCAACCCATGTGCCTTCATTTCATCCTCCTAATGACCCGAACAAGTGTTTACAGGCGAGAAGTCTGGGGCTCAGAGGCGTTAACAATGCTGAGCAGCTGGTAAGTGCTGGAACTGGAACTCAAACTCAGACCTGACCTCAAACCTTATAGCCTTATAATCACCAGTCTAGGCTGCCCACAGGGACCCTCAACAGTTGCACACCAATAGTCCAGGATCCTATGGGCAGAGGATCCTGTTTCTTCTCAGGGGATAAAGCCATAGTTCAGAGGGCTTGAGCCTCCCCCAGAACCAGGGACAGTCTTAGGTGGTGGTTGGGAGATGGGGGAGAGGGCAGGCTGGCCCAGCTACGGCTATCAACTGCTTCAGCTGGAACCAGGAGGCAACCAGCCTCTCAGAGATGCCTTTAGATTAAATGAATGAATAAGTGATTGAGTGCCAACTCCATACCAGACTCCGCCCACCATGTCATCCCACCCGAGGTTTGGTTTAGAAGGTGATAGGCATGTAGCTGTGCGAGTTTGGGTGGGGGCGTGGGCTCTGGGAAGAACCCTGGTGGGAGAAGCTGCATCCCGGAAGTCTCCTGCTGTGAGGGCTGACTTCCCTATTGCTCCTGCTCCATGTTCAGCTGCGTCTGTGCCCATTGATTCTTATATCGCTGGAGTTCTCCCCTAGCCTGAAGAATGAGCAACAGGATCACCCTGGGTCCACTATGGGGCTGAACCCAAGGAGTTCCCAAGGAAAGAGGGAGCCCTGAGGGGAGAAACCAGGCCTCCCTGAGCCCGAAGCCCTTCCTTCCTGACAGAGATTGGTGGACCTACTGGCCCAGCTTTGTGGGTCAAGGTCCGTGGCCGATGGGAAACTTACAAGGTGACTGCCTGGCTCTTCACACTCTGTTGTTGGGGGCACCCCTCTCCAGGGTCAAGTTTGAAGCTGCTGGGTTTGGTTTGAATGGGCAGGGCTGGAAGCAGCAGGTGGGGAGCTGTTTTCTGAGCCTCTGGGTCTGCTCATGTGCAGGCAGATCCCAGCCCCAAACCCAGAAGCCCTAACAGCCCAGGACAGGCTCAGACCACGGCCTGGTGGAAGACGGGGCCAGACTGGGCCTGGGAAGCCTCAAGGGCAGTCCCAGAACTGCTTCCCCCAGTCCCCACAGCCTGGGCACTCTACATGGGAAATGGCATACAGTAGGTGCTTGATAAATGATGTGCAAAGGAGGCTTGGGCAGAGTTTGGTGCTCCCAATCCTTGCATCAGTCCAGGCCAATGCTATAGGGGGCCTCCAGCTTCTGGGGAGCTAAGCCTTGAGCCCTGTAGAGCTGTTATCAGGCCTGGCAGTCAGACCCACCACCAGACCAGAGGTGAGGGACTCCCTATGCCCACGGCCTCAGGATCCCCTTCAGGTCTAGAGCCCCCCTCTCCAGCCAGTGCTGCCGGCCACAACCCCAGCTGCTGTCCTAGGAGGAGCCTCTGGAAGTCCCTGGAGCGCCACTCCCCTTGACACACCCCAGCCCTACCCTCATGAAGGGACCCTCGGCAGCCCCATCCCCCACAGTGAGATAATAATGACCATAATGAGAACAGTCACCCACACGTGTGCACAGCGCTTTACAGGTTACAAAGTGTTTCACATACATCATCTCATCAATTCCTCACAACAGCCCTGTGAGGTAGGCAGGGCAGGGGGTAATGTTCCCATTTATACAGATGTGGAGACTGAGGCCCAGAGAGGCCAGTGACCTGCTTGAGGCCACACAGCAAGTGAGCAGCAGAGCTGGGACCAGAGGCTGGGGTTGGCCCCACCTCCAGCCCCTGGCTCTCTGCACTAACTGTGCTGTCCCCCAGGAGGACCCCAGCCCCTGTCCAGAGTCTCAGCCACACCCAAGCCAGGCTCCCACCCCTGGCAGTAGTGCTGCCTGGCAGCCCAGCAGACAGGCTCCCACCCCCATTGGCAGACCTGTCCCCTCCACCCGCTCCCTGCAAAAAGCCAGCCCGGAGCTGGGCCCAGGCCTGCCCCCTAGCCTGCTCCTGATGGCGCCTGGGGCGGGGTGAGCAGGTGGGTGGGGCTGGAACCTCCTTTCCTGTTTTCCTGAGTGATCCCTCCCCACAGGGGAAGAGAAGAGAAAGGAGGAAGAAGAGGAGGAGGAGGAAGAGAAAAACAAGAAACTGAGTTGGAAGAGGGCCCTGGATCAATCAGGACGTCAAAAGTTTGCATTCCGACTAGCTATAGGAAATAGTTTTTTTCTCTTTTTATTATTTCAAGTTTTCATAAAAATCCATAATTATTGAAACCCAAGTTACAGAGAAAGTTCGTAACTTTTTTATTGAATTATTGACTCTGCCGCGTGTCGGTTCATCGGCTTTCAACTCCAGTCTGTCAATGCCCCTGTGCAGGTGGGGTCCCCAGGCCTGGGCTTCTGAGGTCCTGGTAGAAGGAGGGCAGGTGGTGAGGGCTGGCGGGGGGCAGCAGGGGACGGAGGCGGGAGGGAGAAAGAGAACGTGTGTAGAAGGTAGGGAGGAGGTGGGAAGGACTAGAGAGTGAGCAGGTGGCGGCCAGGCCCCTTCCCCTGCCCGGCCGCTTGGGGGTCCCTGCCCCCCGCCCTGGCCTCATATCATCTTCATGTTGAACTTGCGGGGCGCGTCGGCGGAGCTGATGCCTGCGTCCGACTTTCGGGGGACATACTCGATCTCGATGTTGTGCTTCGTGTTGCCCTTGCCCCGGCTCCAGAGAAACAGCAGCACCAGGCAGAAGAGGACGACGCCCAGGAAAGAGATGAAGCCCATGGTGGTGGCGATGATGAGGGTCTTGATGTCGAAGGGGAAAGGCACAGTGGCTCGGGTGCTGTTGGCCTCTCCCTCGCCCGGCTGGTTGGAGATGAAGGCGAAGGTCTTGTTGGGCTGATGGGGCCAGTCGGGTGAGTAGCTGCGCACATGCAGGTGGGCGGGCATGGAGTCGTTGCCGCCTGCATTGGCCGCGATGCACAGGTACGTGCCATTGTCCTGTACCTGGGCGTAGCGCACCTCCAGCGTGCCATCAGGGAAGACTGTGAGCCGCCCATTGCTCTTGGCTGAGACCAGGTGCTTTCGGGGTGAGAGCCAGAGGATGGCGGGCGGCGGGTCGCCATCGGCCCGGCACACAAACTGCACCGTGTGGCCCTCATCCACAAACACCTGCTGGGCCTTGCGATCCCGGATGCGGGCGCGGCGGCAGGTGAAGTAGTTGGGCAGTAGCACATCAGGGAAGTCCTTGAACTCCTTGCCCTGGACGAACTCGGGCGTGGCGCACGTGGGCTGCTGCCGGTTGAAGTTGAGCCGCCAGCGGCGCCGGAACACCCACAGGAGCCGACAGTCGCAGGCCAATGGGTTGGAGTCCAGGATGAGCGTCTCCAGGTTGCCCACCGAGTGGAAGACTGATTCTTCCAGCGTGGTCAGCTGGTTGCCAGAGACATTGAGCACGCGCAGGTAGTTGAGGCCGCGGAAGGCATAGGGCTCCACCATGGCCAGCTGCCCGCCCACCAGCTGGATCTCCTGCAGCCGGAGCAGCTCATGCAACATGGAGCCCTCAATGGTGCTGATGGGGTTGTAGGAGAGGTTGAGGAAGCGGAGATAGACCAGGTGGCGGACGGCCAGGTAGGGCACAGCGGTCAGATTGCAGTGTGTGATGGACAGGGACGTCAGGTTGAGGCCGTAGAGGCAGTTGGGTGTCATGGTGTCCAAGTAGGGCCAGTGGGAGATCTCCAAGACCTTGAGTCGGTACAACCTCTTGAAGGAGTAGTCCCGGATGGCATTGATGTTGAGGTGCCGGAGCCTCAGGACGATGAGGCCGTGCAGGTGGGACAGCGCCTCGGTGGGGATGGAGGTCAGGTTGCATTTCTCCAGCGTCAGCTGCTCCAGGCTGTTGAGGCCGCTGAAGGCGCGGTGGGAGATGTAGACGAGGTCATTGTCGCCAACCTCCAGTGACTTGAGGTTGTACAGGTCCTGGAACATGTAGTCCAGCAGGATAACGATCTTGTTCTCGCTGATGTCCAGCTTGGTCAAGTTGCTGAGGCCAGTGAAGACGCCCAGCGGGATGAGCTTCAGGCGGTTGCTGCGGAGACCCAGCGTCCGGAGGTTGAAAAGGTTGTTGAAGGCGCCAGGCTCCACGGCGCTCACGATGTTCTCGTTGAGCTCCAGCTCCTCCAGGTGCGGGAAGCTGGCGAACTCGTCCTGGTTGAGCGTTTTGATGCGGTTCTTGCCCAGGTCCAGCAGGCGCGTCTCCGTGGGGATGCCCTCAGGCACTGCCACAAAGCGCTTGCGGTGGCAGAGCACAGCCCGGTCCTGGGCGGAGCACTCGCAGCGGGGAGGGCAGCCTGTGGCCGAGCCTGACAGCACCGAGCCCAGCACCAGCAGGAGGATGGGCTGCCAGCAGGCCAGGAGGGGGCTGGGCATGCTCCTCACGCCCCCCGCCAGCATCCTCTCGCTCACCTGCAGCAGGGGGCAAGCACAGGACAGAAGTGGCAGTTAGAGGGCAGTGTGTGTCTGGACCCCACCCCAAGCCGCCTGGGCCCCCTCCTGCCCTGTCACGATGACCCTGATGCAGATAGAGAGGCAGGGTCCAGATGCCCATGCCAGAAGGGCCTCTGGCCTCCTCATGCTGCCTCCTCCTTGCCTCTTACCCTGCCTGGAGTCTTCCCAAAGGACCCTCCCAGCACCCTTGGGATGGAGGGGCTCAGGGAAGGGACAGGTCACCTCAAAGAGCCTGGCATTGGCGCCATCTCCTTTACATTTCACAGGCGGTTGACTCCAGGCACACACCCTGCCCAGAGTCACAGTTCCCCTGGTGCTCATCAGGGATAAAACCAGACCTGCTGAGCCGCCCTTGGGCTCACAGTGGGGAATCAAAGGGGCTCAAGGGCTGAGGCCTCTAGGAACAGCCCCCAAGAAGCCAGAGCAGCCAGAAGTGTGGCTAGACCCCAGCCTGCATGGCCAGGGCTTCTGAGGCTGCTGGGGGCCCCACTCATTCAGCCCTGAGCCCTGAGCCTCCCCAGGTGCAGACACCATCCCCCCTCCCCATCAGCTCTGTAGCTGGGTCTGCAGTAAACCAATGGCACCTGGCACTGTTCACAGGTCTGTCACCCATGGGGTTCCTGGATTGCTGGAGGACACCTCATCCAGAAGGCCCAGCCTTGAAGCTACCCTCCCCCCGCCCCCTGCACCTGCAAATCCAAATCCAGCCTGGACTCCTGGTGGGATCTGTGACTCTCCTCTTCCTCTGGGTCCCATTGGTGACCCAGCTCAGGCTCCTGAGCCCAGTGCCTGGAGAATCTTTTTTCCTGCCTCCCGGTTTTGGCTCCTGCAGTTCTTTCCTCCGGCAACGCCCCTTCCTTGGCTGTTGAAATTCCATCCTCAAGGCCTAATTGAAGTCCACTGCTCTAAGGAGTGTTTTCTGATACCCAATAAGAAGTGAAGTGTGCTCCCCTTAAAAAGCTTCTCCAGCCTTCACCTGCCTGTCTCTCAGGGCTCCCATCACCTTTTTCCTAGTACAGCTGCTTGTCTGAGGAAGGTGCAGATTCCCACAGGCCAGGACAGCCAGGCAACCCCGGAGGAGTCTGCCCCTGCTACAGCACCGAGGCTTGTTCAAGCTGGGCCCTGAAGCCATGCAGGGCTTGAGGGGTGGTGATATGAGAAACCGTGCAAGGAGCGGGGTCCAGTTTGCATATAGGCTGCAGGTGGAGTGAGCAAGGGGTATGTGGGAGCCTCCATGACCCTCTCCTACCCCCTGTTCAGAGGCCACTTGTCCCCACTTCTGCCCCGAACTGCCTCCCGTCTCCTCCTTCCCTCCTCTCTCTCCATCCACCCCCATGGGAAACTGGCCTGGCAAAGAATGTGAGTAGGGGGGTGGGGGTAAGGTAGGTCAGACCCTAGGAGCTGCTCCACGGGTGGATCGGATGGCCTCTGGGAGCCAAGCTGCAGTCATCTCGCTGCTGGTGGGGTAAGGACCCACTCCCGCTCCTCCACTCCAGCCTCCAGTGCCCCTGGGGCTTTGCTGCCGTGTCCACACGCTGAACTCATGGCCTGGAGGGGGCTCACTGCAGGAGGGGGAGGCCCAGACTGCATGTCCCCTCTCCACCCTAGCTCAGGCCCTTTTCCCACACCTTCCCACACCTCACACAGCCCCTGCTCTCATGGCCACAGGCCATCCATCCTTGTCATTCCATGCATCAGCCATCAAGGCAACTGAGGCTCAGAGAGGTTGTGGCTGTCCAAGGACACCCAGCCAGTAGAGGGAGCAGTTCTGGGGTGGGAGCTCTGGTCTGTCCACAAAGCCACACACTTGCAAATGCTCCACCAGTCTCCCAGGACTGATGGGAGCTTCGTGGTTGTTGATTAAGTCACTGATTAAGCAGAGAGGACTCAGGGTGTCACTGACATGTTATGGAATCTGCAAGGGTTTTGTCATCCCCAAGGGCTTTGTCCACCCTGACCCTCCCTTTGGCCCCTCTCATCCTCTCTCCAGGCTCTTCTGCAGTTCCGCTTCTCCCCACCCCACTCCCACCAGGCTATTTTCCACAGTCACACACGCTCCAGTGACCCACCAGAAAAGCAAACATCCTGACAGGCGATCAATAAGTAATTGGGCCAGCAGCTGAGGCTGGCACGGGTGTGAGGCTGGGGACCTCAATAGGTAAATAGGACTTTTAGCATCCAGCTTAGGGCTGGGCTGGTGGGTGGCAGGAGCTGCTGGAGAGAAGGCTGGGGAATGAGGGGGGCTAGTGAGGACACAGGCCACCCCGAGGTGCTGGTAAGCCCCTCTCATACAGACACGAATCTGGCACACAGGAAGCTTGCACCACCTGTCCTCAACCTGCCCTGAGCACTCTTTTCCTCTTTTCCCACCAGTCCCTGAGCAAAGACACCTGGCCCTCCCCACTTTGTCCTGCACACTCCTATCTCTAAGTCATCTTCTTCTGGAGAACTGTCCCAGACTCCTGCCCCAGCAGTCTTTGTAACCTTCCACCCCAAAGGCCACCTCCTCCAGGAGGCCATCCTTGACCTACTCAGTCAGGTATCACCTCTTGTCCCCAACATTGTTATTCTTATAGTAGTGATTTTATGTAATTGGTGTATAGCACACCTCATTCCCAAAGTGATTTGAACCAACTGACAGAAAAATTATGCTACAAGATGGTAAAAAGATAAAAGCTAAAAAAGGGAAGCCAGTCAGGAAAGAATGCCACCAAGTCCTGCCTAATGACAAAAGGTGAGAGCTTCCTAGTGACCTTGAGCAAAGAGGGAAACATGCTCTAAAGCCTCAGCATTTGGCATCTCTCCTGTCATGTATGTTTAATCCTGGCTCAGTCATGGGTGTGTGTGTCTCACCTGCTAGAGAGTGAGGTGCTCAAGGGCAGAGAGTGTGTCTGTAGCTCAGTGAAGTGTGGCACAGAACACACCCCCACGAATGTTCTTTGAAAGGAAACATGTGCATGAGTGAGTTTTTGCAGGGGTGGAAGCCCTGCTGATGGGGCTAACCCTCGATCAGGCCCACTGAGCAATGAGAGACCTGAGGAATTGAAGTATGTTGGAAGCCGGGCATGGTGGTGCTGCAATCCCACTGTTATCCCATTGTAATCCCAGCTACTCAGGAGGTTGAGGCAGGAGGATCACTTGAAGCCAGGAGCTCAAGACCAGGCTCGGCAACATAGTGAGATACCCATCTCCCACAAAAATTTAACAATTAGCCAGGCATAGTGGGGCACACCTATAGTCCCAACTACTCAGGGAGACTGAAGTGGGAGAATCCCTCGAGCCCAGGAGTTTGAGGCTACAGTGAACTGTGATTGTGCCACTGCATTCCAGCCTGGGCAATAGAGCAAGACTCTCCATCTGTAAAAACAATAAATAAAATAAAATAAAAAAGAAATACATTGGTAGAAAAGCTGGTCAGCCTTGCCCTGTACAGCTGCCACCCCAGGCCTGGCAGTTGGTCCCACAGAGCCATGGGCCATGCTCCGTGGGAGCAGGACAGCTCTGGGAGGGTAAGGGCTCTGAGATGCCTCATCCCATGCCTCTTACATGCAGCTGCCCTAACGGTGGGGAAGCTGAAGCTTGAGAGAGGCTAGGATGCCTGCCCAAGATGGCACAGCAAGGGCACAGCCCGCTGGGCCTAGTCTCCTGGTCTCCCACCCCCATGGGGTCCCTGTCATCTATGGATGGTGGCAGAGTCACGTCTGAGGGGTCACCCAAACTGCTGAGTGGGCAATGTGCCGCTCCTGCCATCCTGGCACCGTTAATTCTGCCTGCTACTCCTGCAACTGTCAAGAAGAGGTATTTTATGCATTTTAATCAGTGTTTTATTTTGGATCCTTGCCCCCGAAGGGCTTCCTACAAGGGTAAGAGTTTAAAAATTGGACCAATAAATACAAAGGAAATAAAACATCAAAGGCAGGCAGGTGGGCAGGCAGCAGAGAGCTGTGCCTGGAGCACCACACACAGACCCAAAAGCATCCAGAGTCCTTCCCAGGCTCAGGTCAGTGGGGGACCCTGAGCCATCAGACCAGCACTGCAGAGGGCTGCCCCAGGCCCTGTGCTGCCCCACAGTGGAAGGGACAGGCTGCTGGCCACCGGTCACACCCTCCTTCATGTCCTGGGGCAGATACGGCCTGGTTCAGGCAACGCTCCCTGACACATGCAGTTCTCTGTGGCCAGCCTGCTAGAGAGTGATGGCTCAGTGATGCCTGCCCACTCTGGCGTGCACAGTAAGGGCTCCACTTCAGGATCCCTGAGGGTACCGCCACCAGAAACTAGCCCTTTTCCAGCTGGAAGGTCGACATCCTCAAACCTTTCTTAAGGGTAAAGGGAAATGGGAGGCTCAGGCCAAAAACTGCAGTTTCACTGGGGCTGGAAAAATCTCTCTGGGGGCGGGGGGTGGCTCAGGATGGTGGGCTTCCTTCCTTGGGGCATCACATTCAGGGTGTGCCCCCAGGGTCTCAGGGTGAAGGAGGGTAATTAGGGGAGATGGAAGGGGCCTGGGATCACCCATGGACAGGTTCAGAGAACACTGAGAGGGCTCAGGAGTCACTCTGTGCAGCATCTGGAGTCACAGGCAGATGCTCAGGAGTCACAGGCAGCATCTGGAGGCCCACGGGGGCAGGGGCATGACTCCCCCACAGCATCCTCTCTACAGGCTCATCCACCAGGCACCTTCTTTAGAAAAGGGGAGGGACTAACACTTGGACAGCCCTGGCTATGGGCCAGGTTTGGGGCTTTTTTTTTAGATGGGAGTCTTGCTGTATTGCCCAGGCTGGAGTGCAGTGGCAAGATCTTGGCTCACTGCGACCTCTGCCTCCCAGGTTCAAGCAATTCTTTGGCCTCAGCCTCCCAAATAGCTGTGATTACAGGTGTCCACCACTACGCCAGGCTAATTTTTGTATTTTTAATAGAGACAGGGTTTCACCATGTTGGCCAGGCTGGTCTCGAACTCCTGACCTCAAGTGATCCACCCACCTCAGCCTCCCAAAGTGCTGGGATCACAGGCATGAGCCACTGTGCCCAGCCAAGGTTTGGGGTTTTATACATATTGTCTCAGAAATGCTTTCAAAAGAGATCTTTCTTACCCATTTTACAAATGAGAAGAACAAAGGTTCTGAAAAGGGAATTTGCTTGCCCTGGGCCTGGGTCACAAAGCTAGAGGGTGGCAGAGCTCTGTCTCCTAGCTGGGCTGCCTGCTCCAAGAGCTGCCTGATGTGACACAGCGCTTAGACTCTGCAGGCCAGGCCAGGGGAGGGGCTGTCCTGTCAGGGTGGAGATAGGGTGAGGCCCCAGGGCTGAGGGAAGGCCCTAGTCCTCAGAGAGCTAGGCATCTGCCCACAAACCCGACAAAAGCAATTGGGGACAGGCATCTGCCCCAAAACCTGACAAAAGCCTTTCCCCAACTTCCAGAAAACGGTGTGTTACACGCACCATGTGTGCTCACTGTTTTTCCTCCACACTCCTTTCTTTCCTGTGCCTGCTGCTGCCGCCTGGGCCTCAATCTCACCTAATGTGGGGCTGGCTGAAGCACAGAATGGCAAGTTGAGTTATTTTAGGTTTATGGTATCAGTATTTCATAGTGCTCCCACTCAGCGTTCCTCAGGGACCGCAGGGACCCCCCCCCCCCAGCACACAGGCATGCAATCTGGCATGGAGGCATCTGCCCCATGAAGGCTGGGGCCCAGGGTCGTCTGGGAGCTCAGCCTGGCTGTGTGGCCGGGGCAGTTCCTCATGGGGAAATGAGGAGGTGTGTGCAGTCTTCATCTTGCCTTGATGCCTGCTGTGCCTATGAGTGAGTGGGCAGCAGGAGGGATGGAGCGAGGAGGACGGCAGGCCTGGGAAGGGGGCTAGAGCACTTTGGAAAGTCTGCCCAGGGCTCTGCCCAGATCCACTGCCAAGAACTGATGGGGAGAGCAGGAGAGGGAAAGAGTCAGAGACCAGGAGACACCCAGGAGACACGTGGTGGGTAAGGCTGCAGAGGAGAGGCAGAGAGAGGCAGAGAAAGCAGAGCGGGAGGAGGGGAGAAAGATAGGGACACAGGCTGGGGGCAGGGAAGGGAGAGACAGAGGCCAGAGCTTGCTCTGCAGGCACAACCACTCTCCCAGCCCCCACCACCTGTGCATGTCGGCCTGGGGCCTGTTAACACAGCCCCATCTTCGCCACTCCACCAGGTGAGTCTGAGCACTTCCATATCCAGGTGGGGAGGGAGACTCAGAAAGGTGAGGGGACTCACGCCAGATCACCAAAGAAGAGGCAAGGCCCAGCCTGGGCTCCTTGTGACTTGTCCTCTCCCCGAGTCCCTGCCTGCCTGAGGTCCCTTCTTTGCTTCAGCTTCAGTATGATGGATCCGTTTCAGGAAATGATAAAGTGTGTTAGTGGGAACTGCGCCTGCTCAGAGATGACTGGGGTCAAGTGGCCAGAAGTGGAGGCGCAGTGGGGCCCCTCTAGAGAGGACTGTGACGGTCACCCCGGCCTGGGTCTTTCCTTCTGTCGCAGTGGCCAACCATCCATTCCCCATGCCTAGAGGCCTCCTACTTGGCCTTCAGAAGCAGCCCAGGGTCTCTCCCCTGGGGGCTCTCCTCTAGCCTGGGAAGAAGGGACAGCCTCTGGTGGGTCCCCTCTGGATCTCTGGCCACCCTCTGCCCGCACTGCTGCTGGGCTTCTCCCAGCTCCGTTGGCACTTCTGCAGCCTCCTCTCCTGTGGCCCCCAGACTGAGAGCCTCCGAAGTGGGACCGGGCCTGATACAGCTCCACACTCCCAGGCCCTGCCTGCAGACACGCCCACCTCAAAGGAGCAGAGAGAGCCGACCAGACAACTGCTGCGAGGGGCAGGACTCGCACTCTGCTCTCCAACTCCTAACCTAGCTCGTAATGAAGGAAGGCTTTGTGGTGAGGGGAGGTGCTATGTGAGCTCAGGCTGAAATACGAACATTTCCCACAGGCCTAGAAAGAGGCAGGGGGAGGGCACGTTCCACAGAGGAAACAGTGAGAGCAAAGGTGTGTAGTCGGGAAGGGACTTGTGGCCTGGTCAACTTGAGAGCATCCTGGGACTCCTAATGGCTTCTCTCCTAGCCCAAATCCTGACCCCGGTCCCTGGACTCCTTTTAAAGATGCTCCATTCTGGCTTTCCAGGGCTAATCCCCGCTGAGGTGTGAATGGCTGATAATGGCATAAGGTAGGAGCTGCTAATGGGAGAAACAATTCCGTCATTGGCCAGTCTAATCTTGGGAGCTGCCTCCTGGTCCATGGGGAGGTGGTGAGGCTGGAAGGCGGACCCTGAGAGTTGCAGTCCTGCGCCCAGGCTGAGCTCCTGCAGGAGAAAGCCTGGCAGAGTGCGCGGCTCCACCAGCCGGACCAGGCAGCCTGTGTCTGGCCGTCTCTCTGGGGGCTGGTCCGCCCTGCCCCCCCTTTCCCCTCCTCCTCCTCAGCCCCCCATGGGGACAGAAAAATCAACCTGGAAGAAAACTGAGGTCATGTCCTTTGTCGTGTATAATTCTTTATTTTCCTCTGGCTTTTGGTTCTGGCAAAAAGTTGTTGGGTCCCCGGGGTGTCTGTGTGTGTGTGTGAGTGTGTGTGAATGTGTGTGAGTGGCTTGTGTGTGTGTGAGTGGCCTCTGTGTGAGTGTGGTGTGTGTGGCCTCTGTGTATGTGTGAGTGGCCTCTGTGTGTGTGTGGGGTGTGTGTGTGAGTGGCCTGTGTGCTGTGTCTGTGAGAGTGTTGTGTCTGCGTGTTTGTGTGTGAGTGGCCTCTGTGTATGTGTGTGTGTGTGTTGGTTGCCCCTCCTCCCCCACTCTCTGGCCCCCAGCACCATCACTTAGGTGCGCTCTGGGAAGCTCCATCCTCTCCCACATGTGCTCACTGGCCTCAGCGCCCGCTGGAGGGTGCCGACTGGGCATGGTGTGGCTGTCTGCCTGTCTGTCCTGGGTCACCCTGGGCAAGCACTCGGCCGCCCTGCACTGAAGGGAGGAATGCCCCTGTCCAGCTCACCAGGGCACAGTCATCTCGAGAGCTGCCAGCTTTCCGGCCAGCTCGCAGCCCCCGGCCATTTGTGGGATAAATTATGAATTTTAATTGTCAGAGCATCTGAGTGTTTCAAGGCTTCTATATATAGGCTCTGCCCTCCAGGAGCGGCAGGCTTGGTGGAGAGGAGTGGGAGTTGGGCAGGGCCAACAGGAGGCCCATTCTGGGTGAGTAAAGTGGGCTGCGTCCAGTGTACCCCGCCCTGCTGTGTGATCTTGGGGGAGTCCTGGACCACTCTGGGCCCTTCCTGCCCCTTGCACAAGGTTGCCCAGTACCCCCACTTGGATGGGAGCTGTCCCAGAGCTGAAGAGAGGCAGGTACATGCCTATTTGGGGGGATGACCTGAGGGGGACCCAAGGACAACCCCCGTCCTGCACCCCAGTATCTCCCTTCTCATGTCTTGAGATGCCAACCCAGGCTCTTGGGGACAGGAAGATGCCCCTCAAGGCCCCCAGCGCCATCCCCTGCCCAGGCCAGTGGCCCCTTGGGACATGCTTGCCACATCCCCATTGGTCCTCTCACATCTTCCTGGGGCTCCCAGGGGGACCCCTCTCTGCAGCCCCCGCCCTCAGGGCCTCTCTATTTGGGAACAGCTCAGGCCTGGAAACCAGTCAACCCCCACCTGGGAGAGCTATAGGCCTTGTGCTTGGGGTGGGGGGTGTCACAGCCTCATAGACTGAGGCTGGCAGCGAGAGGCTGAGAGGTGTGGTGGAATTAGCCTGGGATTTGGGATTAGCCAGAGAGCTAAATAGAATGATGATGAGAATGATGATTGGTAAAACCCTCATAGGTGGCCTTCGGTGTGCCAGGCATTATTTCAAGCACTTTGCATATAAAAATTCATTTAATCTCACACAAACCCATTGAGGTAAGTGCTGCCATTATCCCCATTTTGCAGATGGAAAAAGCGAAGCACAAAGAGGTTCCATAACTCGCTCGGGGTCAGTGTTAGCATGATTTGAACCCCAATGGTTTTGTTCCAGAGTCCATGCTCTTCATCACTTCCCTACAGTGCCTTTTTTTTTTTTTTTAAAGCTAACACTAACATAGCATTGGCTATGCGCCAGGCATGAACCTGTCTGATCTCCATAACCACCCTAAGAGGCTGGTATTATCCCCATTTTACTGATTAGAGAACTGAGGCACCAAGAGGTGATGCACCTTGCCCAAAGTCCCACAGTGATGAGTGGCAGAGCTGGGACTGGGCCTGAGGCAGTCAGACGCCCAGCTGTCCTGTCCACTCCTGCATACTGCCTCCTTCTGATTCAGGTTCAGGGGACTGCTGAGCTACGTGATCTTGCGCAAGTGGCTTTACCTCTGGGGACCACAAATTCCTCACTGGGAAGTGGGGACAGCAGACTTCACACTGTCCTCACTGCTGGGGGTGGAGAGTTCCGGGAGAGGGAGAGGAAGAGACATTTATATCGAGCACACACAGTGCTTTGCTGAATGACCCCACCACCCCTCACCACGCTACACACCCACTTCACTAATGAGGACACTGAGGCTCTGAGCCATTAGTTCACCTGTCCAAGGTCCTGAGCTTGTTTGGTTCCAAAGGCATAACACCCTCAGAGACCCTCACACAGATGAGGAAACTGAGGCCCAGGAGCATCAGGGACTTGTCCAACATCCCACAGCATCTCTGGGCTAGGGCCTTGGAAGGACCCCAGCCTCCCAACCGCAGCCACCTTCTGTCCCCAACATCATACAAGGGTCACATGGCCACCCCATGGCAGGGCTGGATCACGGACAGGTGAGAGTTTGGGTTATTTCTGCCTCAAAAGGGGAAGAGTGAAAAATAACCCTCTAAAACATCACAAACCAAGGTCCAGTGAGTTCTGTATAACATGGACAGGCAGATTATAAATAAAACACTTGCCTCTCTCCCAGCACTGGCAGTTCAAAGCCCTCTCCACTCAAATGAATCTTGGCCACGCCACTGCCAGAGTCCATTTTTCCAAGCTGGTAAACTGAGCCCAGTATCCAGGAGGTGATGGAGGCTCCAGTCAGACACACACAGGAGGAGTGTCCTGTTCAGGCACAATGGACGCTACCACCCAGCTGCCCGTTCATAAGAAGCCCAGACTTGGGGGAGGAACTGGCACCTCTGCAAATCTCTAAGGAGCGTATCAAGGCAGAGGCTGCAAAGGTCCACTGCAGGCCCAGAGAGGGGAGCCAAGACCCACGTTCGGCTCAGTTTGAGGAATCCGATGAGACATTACATGGCTCAGGACAGAAGGTCTGCCTCAGTGGTAAGTGAGCAGCCCATCATGGGAGGCATGCAAGCTGAGACCATGGATTAAAGCGACTACAGGAGGCCTCCTCTGCTGGGATCTATACCTCAGTAGCCCCTCTCAGCTCTGAGATGCCCCTGTGTTGCACCCAAGTAAAGGGACTTGAGATAGCTGGTCCCCGCCCCCCCGCTTCCCCATCCCCGCCATCTGCTGTCCTGCACCGGGCTAGGCAGAAGAAACGTGCTGGCCAGGCCCCCACCCCCTCCCAGAGCCGAGAGCAGGTTTTCTGCAGAGGGAAGCAGAGGAGGTGGCAGAGAGAGATTAATTCCCCGAAATGGGAAAAAATAGAAAAACACACACACCACACACCCTAATAACATGTAATAAGAGGTTGGAGACGAGGAACAATGCCCTGGTAATGTCACCCTGGCGGCAATCAATTTGGGTGTCACATGAAATAGGCATAATTATTCCGCCAGCCCCGGTGCTCGTCTTTAACCAGTTCCAGGGGCCCAGGCCCAGGCGGGAAAGGCAGCGTGGAATCAATCGTTGGTGCACCAGGCTGGCAGAGGAAGCTGCTCCAAATTAGCCTGGCAGCACCCAGCTTCTCAGACCCTCTGGACCAGCAGGGATCTGGAGGGCCTCGCGTGTGGGGGCCCTGCAATGCCCAGGAGTCACCTTGCTCAGCCACCCCTCATTCCATCCATGAGCAGGAGCAGTCAGAGAGGACTCCCCAAGGAAGTGAGAATGGAGGAGGAGCAAGCACACATGTGTTCCATCCGGGGTTCATTCCCTGGGTCACCAAACTCTTATTAAGCACTCACCAATGCCAGGCCTCATGCCAGGTGCGCAGGGCGGCTGTGCAGGAGGTGGGGATGCTGAAATAATGAAACACAGGCTCCCTCCACCTCCTAAGTTAGGACTACTCCTTCCCATCCTGGGATAAACACAAAACCTCTGGGGTTCCTGGAATTTGCTATCCTTTGTTTGCACTAAACATGCAGGGACTTAAGCCCTTCTTGCTCCTCCTTCATCCCACTTGCTTGTGGAGTCCTCCCTGATTGCTTGTACCCATCCCAGACTTCAGGGATGGTAGAGACAGCATTCCCACAACTGGGGGATTGGGTGCCGATGGGATGACTGCTTAGTGAGCACCCAGTACACACTGGCTGCTGCCCATCTCAACCCCCATTTCATATGCCAGAAACCTTGAATTCCAGAAATGCAAATCAAGGCCATCATGAAATACCATCTTACATTCATTCAATCAGTAAAAATCAAGCCCCCTGACAATACCAAGTGTTAATCAGGATGGGGTGCAATGGGAACCCTCATCTCCTGCTGGGGTGACACAAACTGGTCTAACCAATTTGGAAAACACTTTGGCAAATATCCTAGTAAGGGTGAATGTGAACATGCCCTACAGGCCAGCAATTCCACTCCTAGCTCTGTGCCCCAGAGACACTGCACGTTGCCTCAGAGATGGGAGGAGAAGGTTCCTGGCAGTACTGTTTCTAAGAGCAAAAAATGGAAATAACTTAAATGCCCATTGGTAGGAGAATGTTAATTACACTTTTAGGATCACATGACAGAACATTATACATCAGTAAAAATGAGCTACATCTATTATTCACAATATAGATGAAGCTTAAATGTGATGAAGAAAAAAGGTAAATTCCAGAGGACTGCATACAGTTCATGCTCTTTTTATAAAGTTCAAAAATAACTAAAACAGAACTACTTATATATGTTAAAATATATAATTTTAAAGAGGCAAGGGATTGTTAAATATATGATTTAGAGTAGTCATTGAAAAAGAGGTGATGGGACGGGGTGTGCAGGAGCACATGGGAAGGTGTACATCATTATTGGATTGCTGGTGTTTAAGTTGGAGAGTAGGGTAACAGTGTTCATTATAGTATTATTACTACTACTATGATTAATACTAAATGCCTCGATTAATTAATTAACAGGCTAGGCCTGGATTAGTGAGTAACAGCCGCAGCCTAGAGGTCAGGAAGGACGCATTCTAGACTGAACCGCAGGCTTGCAAGCTGGGGACTTAGAGCAAGTCACTCACCACCTCTCTGGCTCTGTTTTCTTAGGTATAAAATCAAACCTCTGCACCTACCACCTACAAGGATAAGATCATGAGCATATCACTAATGTAAACTATGAGTAGCTAGCACTTCTTAAGGGCTTATTGTGTACCAGGCACTGTTCTAAATGTTTTGCATATGTTAGCACACCTAATTGTCACATCCTCCCTTGAGGTGAATACTATTGTTACCCTCACTTTATGGATAAGGAGACAGGCCCAGAGAGATTAAGCAACTTGCCCAAAGTTACAGAACTAGGCAGTGGTGGAGCTGAGACTTGAGCCCAGGCTTTTGGCTCCGGGGTCCACACTCTTGACAACTTCGCTATGAAATAACATTGAAGAAACTGAACACACACAAGTAGATTGTTGTCAGCACAGCTCTACTGAGCCCATACAGCACCCAGGGATATTCATTCGTTCATTCATTCACTTGTTCGTTCATTCATTCATTCATTCATTCATCCACAACTAAACAAAGGTCAGCATCAAGAATGCCTCAAATGTATTGGAAAATGAACCTGCCTTCTCACACTCTTTCTACAAAGAATCTTCCCTGATTCTGGAGTCCCCTGCTTTCTGTGTCTCTGCAGTCTGCTACTTCCCTAGGACTCAGCCAGTCTCCCTCTCTTCCTAAAGCACCTCTGACAACCTTAACCCCCAGGGAGAAATCCCACCCTTCTCTGAGCGTCTGTGTGGGCTAGTGAGTACCGTTTGTCTCTTCCCAACTCCTGCCTGGGGCATCTTTGACATCACCTAGCTCTGTGCATTCATGCACAGGTAGTCCTTGCCACTAGCCAACAGCTACTCTCTTGTACCTCCAAGGGTCTGTCCCATCCCAGGGGCCAGGCAGGAGGGCCAAAGGAAGGGTACTAGGATTGCTCAGGGGGTTCAAGGCAGATCATGCTTAGCCCAGAGCCGAGCAGGCAGCTTGGTTAGGATGTCCAGAACAAATGCATGCGTGACTGGGCTGGTACAATATTCAGTGCAAACAAGTGTGGTTTTATACTGTGGGTGACTGGGGAAGGAGGGGCAGTGACCTGAAGCAGGCAGAGGCTTCTTGGAGGAGGGGGTCAGGAGAAAGAGAGGAAAGGACCTCTTGTGAAGGGATGCAGGGCCAAGCCAGGTGAGGATGGGTGGATACGTGGCGGAACTGGTGGAAACAGAACAGAAAGCCTCCAGAGGCTAACCATGGAGGTGGGTGGGGCTGGAAGGCCACTTTCACAGAGTGCCACACACAGGACAGCTAGCCCAAGAAGACTCCAGCCAGCAAGCTAAGGTTCTGACTCTGAAACCACCACACCTACTGCACCCCCCTCCCCGGCCCTTCCCTGTTCCACTTCCTCTCCCCTCCCACCCACACGCTGCCTCAGGCCTCCTTGGGACACTGCACGAATGACTGCACTGCCTTCTCTCCCAACAGGAACACACCCCAACCCCAATTGTGCTTCTCCAGATATCTGCTTCCACAGGCGCCTGAAAAGCAGCACCACAGGAGCCCTCACTGGCACCAGGGATCCCGTCCGGCCTCATGCAGAACAACCACCCGCCTCCACAAGGGTTGTTTTTTTGGGGAGTGGGGTGGGGGAGGTCCCTCTGGGAGTCTGGGTTTTAGAAAACAATACCCAATATAGGAAAAATGGATGCCCAGAGGGCAGAGGATGAAGATGAGCCCAGGTGAAAGAGGACTATTGCAAGGCGTAGTCTCTCCACCTCCCTCCCAGTCACACAGGGCCCTTGGCTTTGAGCACATGCCCATTCCCCTAAAAGCTGGTTCCCACTCTAACTCCAGACCCTGGGGACCACTGCAGCTTTAACTAAGCCCTACCCACGGGCTCACACTTAAATTATCAGGGGGTGGTGAGGGGGCCAGAGACAACCAGAACACCACAGGGGGCCTGTCCGTGCCTTCGCTAAGCCCCTTCCAGGAGGGGCAGCTGGGTGCTGCTGGGAGCCCCGATCTGAGTCCGTGCCCTCTTTCAGCACGGTTCCAAGGAGTTCTTGGTCTCTCCCCTGTGCCACCCTATACTCTCCTTCCCACCTTGGGCCATGGGTAGAAAGCAGGAAGGACAGGCATGCTGTCCCAGTAGACCTGCTGCTAGCGCCTTCCCAGAGGCGTGAGGATTTTCAGCTCCTTCCTGGCTTATACAAGGACAAAGGGTCTGGGAGCAGCTGGCCCTCTTCTCCTCACTGACACTCTGCGCTGGATCTGGGGAAGCCCCAGGCTCTCTGCCGCCTGGGTGTCCCGGCTCATTGCTCCCTGGGCATGGGAGGCACCCGTGCTGAAGCCGCTGGCATAATGACCAGCAGGGTTGAGCCCAGAGCTGCGGGCCAGGCTGGGCTATGCGCCCTCTGGCTGCCCAAGCCAAGCAGAGGACTGATGGAGGGCTGGGCGAGCAGGAAGGGGCTGTCCAGATGCCACAGGCCCCACCTCAGGGCCTCCTGCACTCCCACCCGCTCAGGGCAGAGCCCTTCCCATCCTCTCAGACTCCCTTCTCCCCCACCCCAATCCCAAGGCCTCTGAGAACAAAGAGGAGGTGCTGGCACAGTCGGGCTGGACCCGGCTGCGACCCCAGCAGGAACCTGGAGGGGGCTGCCCACTGACCTGGCCCCACCCCTCCTCAAAGTGGGATCCGCCCGGAGGGACACATCTCCTGGCATGCCTTGAGAGCAGAGAGCCCACAGCCCACCCCGAAAAGGGCGTGAGGGGGAGCAGGAGGCTCCCTCCTTACCTCCCTCTTCTCAGCTGGTTCCCACCTCCCACCCGCTCTGCCTTAGAATGAAAAGTGGGGCAGGAGGAGGTGAGAAGCCCAGGCTGAACGCAGACAAAGGGGAGGCCCCTAAAGGGTTCCTGGGCTCTCCCGGTCCCCAACTCCTTTCCCTCCACTCTCCCTCCTCCCCATCTCCTTTTCACTGGGCTGGAGCTGGAAAGGGGCGATGCTTGTGTGTGGTGGGGAGCTGCCATCCAGGCTGGAGCTTGTGGAGAAATCCAGTCCCTGACCTGTGTCCACCAGCTAGGGAGTGTCTGGCGCTGATGGGGGCTGCCTGGGGTCACCTGGGGTCCACGAAGGGAGGTACCTACCCAGGGCTGAGCAGGGGGCTTACCCTCTAGAGTGACCAATACTCAGAATGGGAGGGGGGACAGGGAGGGAAGACCAGAGCAGGGCTGGGACACCCGTGGGGACCCCGCCCCAGCTCCAGGCTCCCAGCTTACAAACCCTGAATTTGTTGGGGTTGGAGGGAGGGGAGGTGGGAAAGGAAGAATCTTCATTTCTGAGGCTTGAGGGGAAATCGGGCCTGTGACCCCAAAGGAGGTCTGGGTGGCACCGAGGTGCCCTGCAACCCCAGGAGGGCGCAGCCAGGGCCGACGGCGGCCCCCAGGGGCGCTCGCCGCGGGGCTGCCCGCTTGGGGCTCGGCCGCGGCCGCCTGGCTCACCTGCATCTCGGGCGCGCCTTCGGTCCGCTCGGCTCGGTCACCAATCGCATGTCTCTCCAGCCGGCCCGGCCAGGCCCCAGCCCCTGCCCAGCCCCCTCCTCCGTCTCCTCCTCCTCCGACACCTCCGCCCGGCAGTCCGCGCGCCCTCGCGGGGCTGGCCGTCTGTCTGTCCGCCCCGCGCGGGCGGGAGCCGAGCCAGAGCCGGGGCCGGGGCTCAGGAGTGGGGAGGCGGGAGGCCGCGGCCCCGGCGGGCGGAGGGGCAGGTGCGCTCAGGATGCGCTACAGGGGCTCCGCGAGCCTGCTTCAGCGCCCTGGGCCGGCCCGGAGCCGCCGCCGCCGCCTCTGCCGCTGGGGCCGGGGTCGAGGCCGGGCGCGCTCCGCCGCGGGGCCGGGGACGGCGGGCAGCGGCCGCGCATGCTGCTCGGCGCCCCGCGTCGGTAGAGGGGCCGGAGCGGCGCGGGTGGGGACTCCGCGCCCTCCGGGGCCAGGACCGGGACCCACCGCCGCCGCCGCCGCCTGCGCTGTCGTCCGCCGCCCGCTCCGGCTCCCGCGCCGGCTCCCGCTCGGGCTCCGCGCTCTGCAGCGGCGCGGGGAGGGAGCGCTAGGAGCGAGCCAGGGAGGGAGGAGGGACCGAGGGAGGAGGGAGCGAGCGAGCGGCGGGAGCCGGGCGGGGGAGGAGAAGGCGCGGCCGCAAAACCTGGTGGTGGTGGTTGGGGGGTGACTCGTCTCCTTTCAGCGGAGGGGGCGGAGAGCGAGGGGCGCCCCAGCCGCTGCCCTGCACGTTTAGGGCAGCGAAACAGGCAGGGGGGCGCAGGCGAGGGGCGCACCAGCCAGGCGCTCCAGCTCTGCACACGGCCGCGCCCCTCCGGGTTCGGGGCTCAGGGCGAGTCCCGGGCCAGCCGGGTCTCTGGGAGTCCGGCGTGTGGTCCTCCCTGGGTGTATGCGCGCACACCGTTGTGTGTGATTTTGTGTGGCCACATGCGTGTGCATGTGAGCGCGCCAGTGTGTTTACACGTGTTAACTGGGCTGTGGACGAACACACGCACGAGGACGGACAGGGCTCCCCACCCGAACAGGGTTGTTTGGAGGGCGGCATAGGAGGCCGACCGGGAGCCCCCGTCCTGGCCCTGTTCCCTCTTCTCGGAAAGTCAGTGAGCCTGCAGGGTCCACATCCTGGCGCGGGAGGGCGAGTCAGTCAGAATGGGAAGCTCCAGGGGACGGCGAGGAAGCCGCGCTGGCCCGGCAGCTCTACCCAGGAGCGGGGTCTCGCGTACCTCCTCGCGGCCAGGGTCCCCGCCCAGCCTGGCTTCCTGCCCAGCAGAGGGCGGCAGGCCTCTTTGACCCGCTCCGTCCGGAGGCTCTGCACCCAGCGGCCAGCAGAGGGCAGCGCAGAGCCTCCGTCTGGGCTTGACTGTTCCCTCCTCCCGGAACGGTCCCGGGGATCCTCGGCTGGGGCCACAACTTCAGATGGGCCCAAGGAATGGGACCTCTCCTCGGAGATCCAGATCCTCCTTGAAACTCAGATACAGAAACTAGGCCAGCAGGGATGTCTTGGCAAAGCCTGCAGAGTAGGTTACCACTCTCAGGACCTCACCTGTTTTCCCTGTACTACCCCCTCCATCTCCTTGAAGCCAGACGCCCTTTAACACCAAGCCAGTTTTATTAGAATAACCATCAATGCTGACACCACCCGGCACAGGCATCCCTTCTCCACTGCTGGGAACAACCCATTAGCACAAGAATAATCCTAATAGCTTGAGTCCACAGGGGCAGCTGAGGCTGGGGGAGGGGATCTAGCCTAAAGCCTCTCCGATTCTGGGGCAGACCCTGGAATCCCACTTCATTGCAGAGATGCCTGGCTGCCACGGAGGGACCTCTCCCCACCCCCAACAGCACCTTGTTTCTTCGCTGTTCTGCCTCAAGCACAGCCCAAAGACTTGCACAGACCTTCTGTTCCAGCTGCACCATTTCTGGGTACTTCTCAGTCTCTTTGGCACACCGTTGCTCTGGACAGTCCTGTCTGGAGCACTTTCTCCTGTCTCCCATCCTCATCCTAGGCCTAGCTAGAGCCGCCTCCTAGCAGGTGTCCATGATATGCTCAACTGTGAACTGTATGTTCACCCTCCAGCAACTCTGGGGGAGGCACTATTGTTCCCCTGTGACAGAGGGAGGAAAACCCAGGCCCAGAGAGGTTCCAGGCTCTGCCCATGGTCACACAGCCAGCAAGGCACACACAGCAAGGCACGGAAAGGGAATTGGACTCGCCTTCTAGGGCTGAGTGGACCAGCAGGGGGCAGGCTCGGCAGAAGGACTTACAGGTGGGAGGGGAAGCGGGGAGGGAAGCACAGGAGTCCCCCTCCCTCTCAGGGCCCAGCGCAGGCGGCTCCCCGGTCCCTCAACTCCGCGCTGCCTGGACCCCTCTCCAGACTCCCCAGCCCCCCCACCCCGGCTGTTTGTGAGCTACCCGTGCGCTCCCGCCCTCCCGCGCCGCCTCCTCCCACCAGCCCGACAGGAATAGACGCTCGCTGGCTTCTGCGTAAAGGCTCCGCCAGGCACCCGGCGGGCGCGCAGTCCCGCTGGGGGGCGGGGGCGGGGGCGAGGGCTATTCCTGGTGCGGTGACTGACGCACGCAAGGCGCGGCCACCACATCTCTCCGCCCCCGACTCACCTGCTCCCTGCCTCAGTGATCTCGCCGGAGAAATGGGGGAGAGACCAGTCCTTCCACCCCCAAAGCCCCAGGTGCTACCGGAGGAAGCTGGGATCCTGGGTTGGGGTATTCTGGGGTCCTGGGTTGGGGTATTCTGGCGCCCTCAATAACCCTAACCCTCCGCGCCTCGGAGGCAGCAGGGATGACCACAGAGCTGTGTCTGGGAGGACGGGCCCCTTGGCCTCGGTTCTCTACTGTCAATGGCATCCAAGCCATTACCCCTTCCCTTTGTCTCCAAAAGACATGACCTCTCCCAGCTCTCCCTGTTTTATTCCAGTGGAAACGATGGGGAGCTTTGGGGGAACAACCTGGAGGAGAGGGCTTTTTTAGGGTCTAGCTTGGGCCTGGTGAGAGTATGGGCCCCTGACCTTGTCACCTAGAGACTCCAGGAAAAGGGGGTCTGTCACTGGGTCCCCACCAGTCACCTCTGCATGAGCTGTGGAAGAGGAATCTCTCCTCTCCTGTCTGGTGGGGTGGTTCCCAGCAGAGTCCTCTCAGGGGTCCCAGGGCCATGGAGAATGTGACACAGCGGAATGGCCAGTCCAAGTCTTCTCTGGCACAACCAGGGGATCATGTCCAGGAGCTACAGTTGAAGAATGTTCCCCCGCACCCCAGGCCGCTGGCCCACTCGTGCCATGCCTTTTCCCTGATTTTTACCTGTGCTTTAAAACCTAACCAAGACCCATCTCTTCTATTCCTGCCTCCTCTTCCCAGACTGAAATGACCTTAGAGGCAGGGCCCCAGTCTTTTCCCTCTATCCTTACACTAGGAGCTCCCAAGAGCAGGTTTGAGACTGCGTGTCTCATAGGTGGGCACACAGCAGACCGTGGCTGCAGGCTGAGAACTCAGCAAGTCCCAATAAAGCAGGAGCCGGTGGCTGGAAGGAGCCAGCCTGACTGCTCACTGCAAAGCGGAGAAGCTGGAATGGGTTTGCCGGGGAACACAGGAGGAGGGGATAAGGCCCTCCAACATGTATTCAGCCCTTACTATAAGCCAGACTCAGCCACACTTCACATCTTCGTCTCTCTGCGAGATTGGCATTGCTGTCCCTACTGTACAAATGAGAAGACTGAGGTTCTGGGAGGGCTGGTGACTTGTTCAAGTTCACTCTGTGCATGAGTTACAGCTGGGCTTTGAAGCTCTGTGTGTATCTGATGTTAGTCCTGCTCTCCCCTCACAAAGAGGCTGAGAAGGCAGGCGGCGGAGCTGGGGTGAGGACCAAGGGTCCCCCAGGCACATAAAGGAGAGGGTGGCGCACACAGGCCTGCCTACATGCCTGCTCTATGCTGGTCCTATCCACTGGCATCCCAGTAGCTCGCAGGGTTTTACGATGATGATTATTTCTGAAGGCACTTGAAATTAATGACGGCTCTAAAATGGCTGGGACAGCACAGTCATTGCTGAGACCTCTAATTAGCAAGAAAAACAAAGACCAGGAGCCTGGGTGGCGAGTGGGGGCTGGGCAGCTGACATTGGGCATGGAGCAGGGCTGGGAGAGTGAGGTGGAACCAACATCCAGCTCGTGGGCCCTGTGGAGCTGGGTGCTCAGGTGGACCCCGTGTTCTACTTTATGCCACAAGTTAACTTATTAACTTGCTGTATGACCTTGAGGGGATCACAGCCCCTCCCTGGGCCAAAGATTCCCCAGCTATGCAATGAGGGGTTGCCCTGGGGGGTCTCTAAGTTCAGGGCTCCTTGGATGACCCTGAGCCCCTAAAAGGCTGAAGCCCAGAAGCTGGGGGCCATGTAGCCTCCAGAAGCCACCACAGCGACCCAAAGCCCTCCATGCCGGGGTTGCTGGGGCCGCTGTGTAATGAAGTACTAGGCTAGAGTGAAGTGGATCGAGAAGTGGCAGAAAATCCATAGGTCAGACCGTGTGCTGGTGCACTGTGGAGGCCAGCCAGGGATGGAAACACCTGAAGGGGCTAGCGGGACAGTCCCTTCTTGGAGGTGGTCCTGGAGATGTGGCCAGGTATACAGCCTTCCTGTCCCCTCCTGACCCCCTCCTCGAGAGTCAGAGGGGACTTAAGGACACGAGCTTCCCATGTAAGCATGTCACAAAGGGTCAGGCCTGGGTATCTTAAAGGAAAGTCCCTCATCCACTGCTGCCCAAGTCTGGATCCTCCACATCCTGCATGGGGCATCCAACATGGGGAAGGCAGAGGGGCTCACCTGGAGGGGTCCTCTTCCCACAGTGGCTGGCCCAAGTTGGTGTGGAGATATGCAGGTTCCCAAGGAGCATCCATGGTGGGTGTAGGCTGAGGCCAAGACTCAAGGGCAAGGGTGTGGGAGGCCCACCCCCTTAACTGGGGCACCCTCTTCCCTGGCATTTACTTCATGCTTGTCTTGTCATCGACACCTTTCTCAGCCCCTCAAATCCTCTCCCCTTCCAATTCAAGTCCCTGTGTGTCCCCTTCCTTCCAAAAACCTGCTCTGAGAACCTCACTTTCCCCTCAGGTGGGGCTATGTGTCCCTGGGCACCTTCCTGAGTCTCAGTTTCCTCCTCTGTGAGATAATGTCAGTTTCATGGGGGTGGTGTGAGGGTCTCATGACTTAATGTGTGGCTGGTATCTACCTGATGCCGATGCGGTAGGAGCCTGATAAACACAGGTATTTTTAGGTGATCATACTGACTGTCATGGTCACTGGCTGCCTCCTGACCCCTCCTCTGTAAAGTCAGGACTGTATCCTAAGGTCCCTTTCAGCATTCTGACTCAGAGACATCTGGACCACATTCTCTGTCCCCTGAGAATCAGGAACACCCTGAGGGCATGCATTGACCTTGCCTCCTCCAGTTTCCATAGCCAGCCCAGAGCCCTGATTCGAGGGTCTGATGTCTGTAAATTACACCTGACTGAAGTCTCTTAATCAGGAAGGCCCAGTGGATTTCCCTAGAGAGGAGGGCCAGGGTATGGGGGCAGGGATACTCTTGAATCCACACTTCTTACTCTCTCTCACCTTGGGGCTTTGGCCACCCATGCCTCCGTGGAAATGTTTCAGCACCAGTGACATGTCACTTGTCTAGAAGTAACGTAGTCAGCAGCCTCCCCTACTGGGAATCTCACCGGGAATCAGGGGAGGCCCAAAGGCTCTTGGAGGACTCATGACAGAAGCCCTGGCAGAGAAATGAGGTCTGGGCCTGGCCCCCACTCAGTGCTGCCACAGCCCTTCTGCACTTAAGTTTATTAACTTAAGCCCTTCTGCACTGGGTGGCCTGGCTGCTGTGTCTACAGTGGCTGAGAAGCAAGAAATTGGTCTGGGGCCAGTCAGTGAAGCGTCCCTCAGCACTACCCGCTGAAGTCCCTCCAAGAAAACACCCAATGTTCCTGACCTTGAGTTAGGATGCAGTTAGCTGTTCTTAAGAAGTCAAGGAAGTGTGCACTCCATTAAAAAAATTAAATTAGGAGCAAAAACAACAACAACAAAAAAAAAAAAAATAGAAAATGTAAAGAGATCACTCCCTGGCTCCATGGGAACTCGGGCTCTGTGCTTGGCAGAGAGGTTCCTTCTGAGAGCCTGGCTCGGCTGTCCCCATGGATCATGTCAGGGGGAATTTGAGCTAATGTGTGCAAACAGGCAGCGCTATTAGCAATCCATTCATTAAGCGCTTGCCTTAAGTTCTGTTGTGCAGGAGACTTGTTTATTAACTTAAGTCGGAGCCTGTTATTAAGTCAAAGACAGCATAGTGGCTTGAAAGGTGCCCAGCATCAGGGCCAGGCAGTCTTAGGTTCCAGTTCTGACTCTGTCTCTGACTCCTGTGTGACCCTAGGCAAGTCACTTTACCTCTCTGAGTCTCAGTTGCCCAGTGATAGGCAGCCCCTAAGCCCACTCCCAGTGGTCCCTGCCCTACTTGTGTAATCCCCTCCCCTTGAGTGTGGGCTGGATCAATGGACCCACTTTTAATGAATAGAATACAGCAGAAGTGACGCAATGTCACTTGTGAGATTAGATTACAAAACAACTGTGGTTTCCATCTTAGGTACCTTTTCTTGATCACTTGCTTTTTGCTATGAGGAGGGCCAGTTGCCATGTTATGAGAAGCCCACATGGAAAGGAACTGATGTCTCTAGTCAACCCCCCATGAGGCCCTGGGGCCTTCCAATAGCCACTCGAGTGAGCTTGGAAACAGCTCCTCTTTGAGTTGAGCATTGAGACGACTGGAGCTCCGGCTGATGTCTAGATGGGAGTCTTGTGAGAGACCCTCAGCTAGAGGTACCCAGCTAAGCCTCACCTGGATTCCCAACTTACTGAAACTGGGAGGTAATAAATATTTGCTGTTTTAAGCTAAGTTTTGGAGTGATTTGTTATGCAGCAATAGATAACTAAACCCATGCTCCATCTGTAAAATGGGTATAATAACTCCTTTCTCCCAGTGTGGCGAGGGCATTGAGATAAGGCAGGCGAAGTGTCTGCTCTCAAGGGGGGCAAGGAATGGCACGGCAACTTGGTGGTTATCCAGTAAAGGTGAAAAGATGCACACCCTATGACCCAGCAGTTCCCTAAAGTATGAGCACAAGAAGGCAAGCAGAGGAGCGCTCATGGCGGGATTGTTTGTTACAGCGAAACACAGGATGGGCCTAAGTGCCCATCATCAGGAAAAGGAATGTATGGAACGTGGTACATTCACACAATGGAATACTATGCAGCAATGAAAACAGCTATGCTGGAGTTACTTGCATCAGCATAGGTGATCTCATAAACACGATGTGGAGGAAAAAACATATGTACAAGCTATACCATTTATCTCAAGTTTAAAAACAAGCCCCAAACCCTATAAACTGAACATGGATACCTACAAATATAGGAAAAGTATTAAAAAATGCAGAACAGTGATTAACACCAATTCCAGAGGACTGTCACCTCGAGGGAGAGAGAAGGGGAGGTGGCAGTCAGGCCTATCCTGATTCCCACACTTCGAACCCCACACCATGAGCAGCACAGTGGTTCTAAGTGTGTTATCCACTCACTCAGCAGCCCACTCAATCCTCTCAGCAATGCTATGGGCTCCCTTCTCTTCTTATGGGAGGAAACTGAGGCGCACAGAATCCAGGGAGATATTCCTGGGCTTTCCAGTCTAGTGGGAAGCCAGGGCCTGGTTCCTCACTCTGTCATTAACTTGGAGGAGTCCACATTATCTCCCTGGCCTCAGTTTATTCTTCTGTGGCTTGGGAGACACTCACTCCTTTCTCTTGATAGGTGTGGCTTGAGAGACTTGCAAAGTCTTGATTAATCAACCTGGAATATTTGCAGAGACCCTGTGAGCCAAGCCTGGTGCCAGCTACATGGCAGGGGAGACTAAAAACAAAGAAGTGTGGACAAGAGAAGGTGTAAATAAGACAATTCAATCCAACATAATTCAGTATGGTTCATTTTCACATGGGCTGAATTCACAGACAGACAACAGGTGAGGTTAAGGGATATTACTTGAGCACCTCTGGCATGCTAGGCCACATACTAGGTGCTTTTACAAATTATCTCATACAAGCCTCAATCACACCCTGTAAAGTAGGGACTATTATTATCCTCATTTAGCAGTGAGGAAACAGGATCAGGGAGGGTGAGCAACTTCCCCAGGTCACACTGACAGCTGAGATTGCCAGGATGTGCCCTCCCTCCATTCTGACCTGTCCTCTGTTTGGTGTTGGGGACACAGATGGAGAGACTAGGCCTTGGTGCCCACTGGGGGATCTCAGCACAGACCAGGAGAGTCTGGAGGAGTCCGGAGGAGGTGGAGCAAACAGGATTCCTGGAGGAGGAGGGTGAAGGCAAATGCTTCAGTGGGCTGACTGGTGGTAAGACAGGTGGAGGCATCTATCCATCCATCTCCTAATTAATTAATTACTTAATTCATCAAATGCCAAACATTTGCCACAGTTTTCTCATGGGCTTTTCTCTTCCAAAGCCCATGGTCTGGCAGGCAAGACTCAACCTAGTGTGATCCAGGCTGAGGTGGGAGAAGTGGGGGTGAGGCTGCGCACACACAGCACACAGGAAAGACATCGAGGAGGAAGCAATGGCTGAGCTGAAACCAAAGGGTGAGTCGGGATCAGTCAGGTACACAGAAGGTGGAGGCTGGTGCTCCAGGCAGAACAGCAGGTGCAAAGGCTGGGCCCTGGGATGGAGAGGAGGGAGAGACAGCCAGCCCTGAGGAAGGCCACTGTTGGCCAAGGAGGCACCGGCTCAGCTGAGAGCAGGGTGCGGGGCTGAGGCTGCCACCACCTCTCGCCCAGGTAGGGTGGCTGCCTGCCTTCTTCAGCCGATGGGTCCCCACGCCATCTCAGCCCTGTTGGGCAGGCTGGGCCCCTCTCCAGAGACATTAAGAGCAGGGGAGTCTGAACCATAACGGTGCATGTAATTATGTGCAAAAATGAAGGAGGGTTCCTTAATAATTGATGGTGGGAGAGAGTAAATATCGGCAGAGGCACCCGGTTGCATCGCCCCGGCCCGTCTGGCTGGGACCCAGGGCGGCTGCTTGGCCGCTAATATGCCTATAAATTATTGAAGTTATAAAGAAGAAAGCAGGTGTCATGTCGCACCCATAAACAGCTTGTTAGCTAAGACTAACGAAGGGGCGGCCGGCCTCTTGGCACTGCATGGGCTCCCCCTACACCCTCCCTGATTACAGAAGGAGACAGATGAGGGGTGGGCGTGGTAGGAGGCTGAGAGCCTGGCTGGCCCCACACCCCGTCTCCCACCATCTTGACCCACTGTGGAGTCAGGTGGTGCTGGGAGAGAGAGGAGGCCCAGAGACACAGAGAGCCAGAAACGGGGCTGTGACTGTCCCAGCACTGCGGGTTCAGACAGCAGCTGGACAAACCTGCGACAGAGGATGTCAGAGGTCCTGCCAAGCCTGATAGGTTGAGGCCAGCTGGGATGCTGGGAAGAACTAGACACTGGGGTCAGACACTCAGGGTGCACCACCCAGGGAAGCCACCTGTTGGCGGAGTGGTCTCGGGCAAGTCACCCGCCCTCTCTGAGCCACTTTCCATTCATGCCACCTGGGGATACTCATGCCTATCTTGGAGGGTTGTGGAAAGGGTTCTAAGAGCATATGCGTGTGACATTTCTTGTGGACAGTAGGCCCTCATGAATGGGGCGCTCCTCCACCTCCGCCTTCCACCCCCATCTCAGGGGTTCCTAATTAGATCAGGCCTAATGAGGCTTCCCTCTGCCTGGCTGTTTACGCTCCATTAAGACCTGAGTCCAGGACAGCAGTGGGAGGGAGACAGCTGCGGAGGGGGAAGGTGTCCAGTTGCCAGGGCTTGGTTCATCCTAGGCTTCACCACGCACAGGGCGCCCCCACCCCCAGGGAGTGGAGAAGGGAAACAGAGGCAGGCCTCCGGAGTCAGAGCTGCCAACAGGGAGAGGTCCCACGGTGTGGGGAGAGGGAGGAAGGAGGATAGAAAGAGCAGCTGGGAAGGTTGGCATTTTGGCTCCTCTGTGTGAAGAGCTTGGAAGCCCACTTTCCCTCAGGCCGGGGGTCTCTCTGAGATGTTCCCTTCCAGGCAGCCTAATTTGGATACTTAGGTGCCCATGGAGTGCTCAGCTCTGCCAAGGGCCATGTGAAGGCAAGGAGGGCAGTCTGGGTGTAGGGAAGGTGCCCCTCTCCCCAACCTGGCCCTAGGAAGCCCTTCAGATCCCCCATAATCTGCTCCATACCTCACAGGGAGCAAGGCTGGGACTGCCACTTGGGTTTGGGCAGCAGACAGGCTCCTCTCCAGGTCCTGAAATCCCCCAGCAAGACATTACTTCTGCAAGTGGTTCCCTTCTCCCAGAGGAAAAGAGGGAATCCCAACATTCGTATCAAATATGCTTTGAGCCTCTTCTCCCAGGGGTCCTCTCTGTACCCCTTATCTCACTTGTGCAGCCTTGGTCTATCCCGCTGAGGCCTCTTTGCAGATGCACAGAGAGGTGCCTTAGCTGCCTGAGGCCATGCAGCGAGTCAGCAAGGAAGCTTGTAGAGCCTGGGCTTGGTGCCTCTCCCCACACCGCTGGACTTAGCCCTGGGAGGAGACAGAGACTCACACTCAGTGCACTCTCTGACAGTCACTGTGGTGTGGTGGGTGGCATTCCCAGGAGCTCTCTTCCTGCCCAAGAACTCCCTGTGCCCTGGACACCTGCCCGTCTGTCACCCACTTATCAGGGTGGGGGCAGCTGGGGCTGGCACTTACAGTATCAATCGGGGTGGCCTGGTCAGAAAGGGGATGGAGATGTTTTCAGGTCCCCTGGATGGTGCTGGGAGCAGGACAGCAGGTGCTGTGGGCTGAACCAGGCAGGAGAGCATGGCTGTCCACGGGGTCAGGGGAGACCCAGGGCCCTGGGGCAGGACTCAGGACAGAAGCAAACCTCAGGGTAGGGAGGTCCGCAGTGGGAAGGGCCCTCTCCCCTCCCTGTCTAGGTCAGACCTTCATAAGGGCTGCTGGGACAACAGCAATGGTCCGGTTCCAGGGAGGAGCCAAGAGGCCCGTGGGCCATCGGGGTTGGATGGCGGAAGGGAAAGCTGGGAGCCTCAGACCTGCAGAGCTTCTGTAGGGGCTCTCCTGGCTCCTTGGCCTGCCACCCCCTTCCCTGCCATTCTTGGGCGTGCTATCCCTTTGGTTATGGGCAAAGTGTCTGACAAACTCCCTCATCACATGGGGAGCATGGAGGTGGGGGTACTGAAGGTGGCCACCCCAGCACCATGGTTCAGGGCTTACCCCCCAGAGAGCAGCAGCCACAGCCCTGGCCCAGGGGCAGCAAACCCAAGGGAAAACTTCCTTCCCAAGAGTCTGCTGCCGCCTCCAGGGAGGACACTTTTCATTCCCACCTCATCCTCCTCCAGCATGGGAAGGGGCAGGGGGTGACAGCTGTAAACAGGGAAACAGGGGCGGGGTGCAATGGCTCAAGGACCTCCTGAAATGTGGACTCTGCTGGGCAGAGCACTACGGTCAAGTCCCTCCCTGCTCTGCCCTCATTCCTGAATGTGGCACCTGCTCCAAAGAGTGGTGAGGACATGATGGGAGAATCCATCAGAGTCGCAGGGCAGGGCCCGGCACTCATGAGCCCTACAGGGGACAGCCCTTGTGACCATGAGTCCAGCTGGGGCAGCGGCGTCTGCTTTGCGAATGTATCTACTCTGGGGGAGTTTAGGAAGGATACGTAGCTGTGTTGTGTTGTAGAGCTCTGTGGTATGTGTCACGTTAAACGTGTGTGGGGTGTCTCTCTCATGTGTGTCAGGGTAGGTGTCCCGAGCAGAACTTTTCTTCAGCTCCTTCATCAGTCCACAGGCAAAAGACCCAAGCTCCTATTCAGGGCTTCCCAGCTGTGCTGGAGGAGCCACAGCTGTACCCGGGCTGCGCCCTCTCTCTCTATCCCTTCTCTGCCCAGGCCATCCTGGAAGCACAACCCCCTCAACATGGCTGCCCCGAGCCCGCAGGGCAGGTGGTCGAGGAGGGGTACCTTGGTTCCAGGGGTCCCCAGACAGGCTTGAGCATCTATCTGCTTCTTCTGAGCCCACCACCTGCCTGTGGTATTTCCGTCACCTGGAAATAAGGATGGCATTGGTGGAGGTGCTAGCGACACCAGGAGAGCAAGACAGAGCCCATGACGTGGACCCGGAATATGACAGGAAATGGGCCCCAGACCAGAGCTAAGCCCAGGGGCAGGCTGAGCCCGGGCTGGCCTCTCACTGACTGGCCACTTCGGAAGCTGAGGGACACAGTGCTGGCTGGCTCCCTCAATCCCTCCAGCAAACACAGACATGGCTGCTGTGCCCATTTCACAGACGAGAAAACTAGGGCTAAGAGGGGTGAGGTAAGTTGCACCGGTGGAGCCAGGACCAGCAGCCAGGCCTGGCTCCGGTGATAAGCGGTTTAGGGTTGGATAAAGGGCCCCTGGGTGGGCTCTCCTCTATGGGATAAATGATGTGGCTCAGGCCGGCAGCCCGAGGTGGAGAGATCTAGAAGGCCCCAGACGATGGGAGGGCTCCCCGCACTCTCAAATCAAAACATGGGCGTTTACACTCAGACACAGTGTGTTCACACCACCTGCTGGGGCGTGAAAACCAGCCATAAATACCTGCACGGTGGTGGTGGCTCATCAGGAGTGGGGAGAAAGGCCTGGTGCGCTCTCAGGAAGTTCCCAGTGACTCACAGGCTGTGGACCCCTCTCTGCACTTCCATACACCCCTCCTCCCAAACATACACGCTCAGAACGGGTGGTGCAGGGAGCAGTACCCACCCATTCCCCACACCAGGGGCTGAGGGCATTGGGAGGAAGGAGCCCTGGCCAGCCAGCTTGCAGGAACTCCACACATCACAGCCCAAGACGCTGGGGCAGAAGACCCCAGGGCACACAGTGGGGTGGGTGGGATAAAGTGGAGGCATGGTCCTGAGGCCCACTCCTTATCACTGCCTCTCTCCCAAGAGCTACCCAGGCCGCTCAGCAGACCTGGGTATAGAAAGAGTGCCCAGCTCTCTTTCTATGCTTAAACTTGGCAGCAGAGTCCTCACATTTACTTAACCTGCGGAAAGTAGAGCGGGGTGTACGTGCATGCCTCATGGCTAAAGATAAATGCCAGCGAATGCCTGAAGTGTGGAAAGCATCGTGAACAAATTCAGGGCTACTATGTTCATCCTCCCATCCTTAGGCCAGTGGGTCTCTGACTGGTGAACGCAGGGCTGCTGCCTCCGTGGGCCTTGGTTCTGCACCTGCCCGCACTCTGGATCCCACACACGTCTTCCCGGTCCCACCAGAGAGCTGGCTCCAGACCCACTTTAGAAGAGCTGGCGGTCTTTCCTGAAGCCAGCCGTGTGCACTGGGAACTGAAGTGTAAACAGGAGCAAAGCTCAAGGCCTTGCTGGTAATTCTCCCTTTGTGGTGGACATTAGCTAGCCTTACTCACGGAGGGGACGGCCCAGGGGTATAAGATCCCAAGTGCCCTTAGACACCTCCACTGCCTGGGGGTGCCAAGTACCCTCAGTGTGGCTGGCAGCCCAGGGTGAGTCCTGTGAATGAGCAAGTGCATGAGCAGGCCTTGGTTTCTCTATCTGCAAAGCAGGGATGGTGTCTGCCTCATTTAGAGGCTGGGGAGTGGGCGAGATAAAAGGGTGATTGAAGGGGCTTCAGCATGAGCCTGGTGGCCTGTGATGGAACAGACACCCAGCTGCCAAGGGGCAAATACATCCACGCCCCTGCCCCACTTTCTAGGCCCAGTAAAGTTGTAAAATAGTCAGTAAAGACACCGATTGTCCCCACCTGTGTTTAGCTGCACGTCAAGGAAACGTGCCTGGGTCCAGACATGCGACCTGTAAGGGACTCCACTCCGCCCTGCCACACAGCAATGGGTGCAGGACCTGGACCTACATGGAGGCGCCCCTCCCCAGCCCGGACATGGTACCCACTCTGGCACCCTCTGGTTTTGTCCCCACAGGAGTTCTCCCTCCCAGCACCCCTCTGTCATGGTGACCAGGAGGGCTACGGGGCAGGGAAGGCGAGAAGAGGGAGGAGACTCTGCTGTGACTCATAGCAAAGTGAGAGCTTCTTCCCTCCTCTCTACACCCCAAATATGGGTCATAAGTCTGTAAGCAGGTGGGGCACACACAGGCAGGAACCTGGGGTTTCCCCCACTTCCAGGAGGGACAGACCAGGGGCCAGCCAGCTTCTCTCCTGGGGGCAGATGTGGCAGAGCATAAACCCACCTTGTCCCCTGCCATCGTCTGCCCCGATTATTCTCTCATCTCTATCCCCACAACCTGGGGCTTCTCTGTCCCCAGGAGCACCCCAGGAAGGGATGGGAGCTTTGACAGTCAGAAGTGACCGGACAGGATTGGCTGATAGCCAGGGAGGGTGGGCTCTTCTCAACTGACCAGAAAGGAGGCAGACCCTCACTACAGAACCTGGGAAACATTAATAATGTCTAATATCTATCAAGTCTTTCCCCTGGGTCAGCAGACACCAGGGCCCACCTGGTGTCTGCTCCCTCTCTCTGGGCTCATTTACTCATTTCATACTCTCAATGGCCCTATGAGGAAGGTTCTGTGACTATCCCCACTTTACAGGGGAGGGAACGAGCAGGGGAGGCTAAGGAGCTTGCCTCAGGTCATGGCGAAGTGAGCAGTGGAGCTGGGACAGGCGCCCGGTGTTCACTCTAGCTAATGAGTATGAAGGTGCGGGAGGGCTCGGGGATGGGTGGGTGTGGGGTTGGGGACTTGGAGCTCCTTGGTCCACTTTCCTAGTTTACAGGCACTCCCACTGAGGCTGGAAGGGCAGTGTCAGGGGCTTCACTGGTGGGAGTCTAGGGATGGGCAGGGTGGCTCTCGGATCAGGTCCTGGTTATGCCCCCTGGGCTGTCCTGCCCCTGACAGGAGATATTAGGGAGCCAGGGATGAAAGGGTCAGTCTAGCAGAGCACAGTCCAGGGGAGAGGCCCTTCTCTATGAAAATTGGTGCCACCATTGCTAACTGATGGACAGACAGTGAGACATCTATTTCCTTGCCTCCTTCTTTCTTCCCTCTCTCTGGGCTCTGTCCTCAGGCATCTGGGAAGGACAGGGCAGTCAGCCAGCCAGCCACAGGGAGAGGGTGGTAAGTGGGGAGGACTTTGGTATCAGGTGTGGGCAGCTGGGGCCCTCAGTATCATATTAACTCCATTTTACAGATGAGGAGACTGAGTCCCAAGATCACCCAGATGCAATAATAATTGCAATATTACATTAACCATAAAAGTTAGCATTGAAGGAGCACCGGCTGCGTTCTAGGTGGTGTGCTAGACACTTCACATGCAATGAACCTGTGAGGCAGATCCATGACTGGCAACATCCATGACTGGTACAGAGGGGAAAACTGAGGCTCAAAGAAGGGAAGTCACTAGCCCAGCTACTGTCACAAAAGTGGCAGTAGAGGACAGTAGAGTGGCAATGTCCACTCACGCAACCATGCACATGGCCACTGTGTCAGCTGCATGCCTTCCCCACTCCCCAGCCAGCTGGAAAGTGGTGGAGCTGAGATCTGAACCTACATTTGTCCATGTTCTTACTCCAAGGCTGGGCTCTACTCCCATGTTGACTGCGGCTGCCAAGAGAACTTTAAACAGCAGTTCGAGCCACAGGAAGACCCAGCCTGATCCTGGCCCCAACCTGTAGCCAAGGGGCACAGAGATCCAGGCCCAGCTTGTCTCAGCCTTGGGCCTGACCTCTTTGGGCTTCAGAGGCCCTGCTATGAAAGGGGGAGCCCTAGGTAGAATAAATGAAGTGAGACTGAGGCCCCTTGGTTCATACTGACTCACCCACGGTGGCCCAGGGCATACCCACTTCCCAAGGGTCACCCCTCGTGCACTCTGTTTTCCAGAGCTGGAGACCTCAGGCAGGCCCCTGATTCTCTGGGACCCCAGTCTGCTCCCTGCTGCCCTGCTAAACAGAGTTCCCAAAGAGATAGACAACAGGAACCCAGGCCGTGGTCTCAAACCTGCAACCACACACCCCAGTGGCCTCCAGGAATCCTGCACACACATCCCAGAAACCCCCAGCTCTGCACGTGCTATTGTGGGTCCTGGTCTGTGGAGCCCCAAGTCCAAACATAGGGAAGTGCCTTTCAGACACATCCAAGAAATGACCCTTAATCCTCCAAGCTAAGAGAGATCATTCGGATTAGACATGGTAGTGACACAGGCTAGCAGTCTGTATTGTCTGCAAACCCAGAACTGTCCTTGGCTGGCCAATGTAAATGTGTTTTCATGGCAACACACATGGTCATATAAATGGCAATGTTCTAGACAAACGTGTGGTCTATGTAAATGTTCATCAATTCAAAGTAAACATGTTGGGTGGTGACGCCTGTGTACAATGTAAATGTCCATTCTTTGGTAAGACAGAGGACTTTACGAAAGATGCGTCTGGCTGATGGAAATACACACATGTGAAGTCAGTGGAAATGCCTGTTTAGTACAAATGTAAGGTTGAGACAAATACCCATGTGGGTCTGTAATATGGGAACAACCATCAGAGACGGAAGTCACCATGGAGAAACAGCAAGGTCATTTCCACCCAGGGACCAGGAGAGCAAAGATTCGGGAGTACCATGTGGAAAGGAGAGAGCAATTTGGAGGAGGAAGGGGGTTCAGGAAGGAGCTGAGGGATAGGGCACTCTGGCTTCTGGGTCAGGCTAGAGAGCTGGGTCGGCTGGGGCTAGGGGTGCTGGGGAAGGTTTCTAGCTGGAGGACAGAAACCAAGGGAACCCAGAGGGCAGTGAGGGGCTCTGGAATCTAGTGTGGCAGGCAGGACTCTTGCTGAGGCTGGACTCCCATAGCCTGCCCCACTGAGTGCAGCAGCCCCCAACACTGCTCAGGGCTGGGCAGGTGACGGCCACCAAGGGGATAGTGGAGATGATGAAAGGGGGGAGATCTTTACCCCCAAACAAGACTTAGTTCCAGGTCCACCCAGCCACTGGGTAACATTGGCCAATGCCCCCCAAATCCCAAGCCTCAGTCTTCTCTGTGGAAAATGGGAGAGGGGATAAATACCACCCACACGTTCTCACATGAGCTCAGAGGTAAAAGGGCTTTGCAAACTGTTAAGTGGTGAACAATGTGAGGTGAAGGTGCTTTGCTGGCCCTGGGGCTTTGTTGCCAATTAACAGGCACTGGGGTGGCCGATTTGATGTCTACGGCATGGTGTGTAAGCCTGTGCACAGCATGTGCATATGTGTGTGTATGTGTTTAAGACTCGAAGCTTTCAGAGACTATGCCACAGAGGTTTGGAGTGAGGGGGAGGAGAAGGAATAATCTTAAAAGCAAAAAAAAAAATTATTATGTGTCAAAAGGAGTGGGGAGGCTTAAATGGCTCCCAGGTGGGACACAGAATAAAATAGTCCCTGCTATTATTTTTTGATTGTCTCCATGCAGGGAAGACTAGCAGAGGGTCGCCATAGCAACCCTGGGCATCCGGCAGGGGGCAGCCTGGACCCCACAGGTTTGTCTGGGCTGAGCAGTGTGAGTCAGCCCATCAGAACCCAGAGGCCAGGGCTGGGTTCAATCTAGGCAGGACCCTTGTCATGGACTCCCACTTCCTCTTGTTCTGCAAGCCACACCCGCAATGGGGAAAAGGGCAGACTGGAGATGCCCAGTAGAGGGACTAGGCCAGGGTAGGACTGGGGGCTGCATCCAAAGATGGAGAATCTCAAGATGGGGATGGGGTGAAGGCAGAGGCTGAAGGTATGCTGGAGGCAGTGAGGAAGTCCTGCAGGGTGGTCACAGAGGGCAGAGGCTGTATATGGCTAACACAGGTGATGGGATAAGGACTGGGAGGTGGGGTATGGGAAAGAGAGGGTGGGAGAGTCTGGGTGCTGGGGTGGACAGGGCACTGTGTAGAGGCTTGGGTTTGGTGGCTCTCCCAAGTCCATCCCTGAGCCTTTGCTACTGCAGCGCAAGTAGACATTTCAGAGGCTAGGTCCGGAGTGGATCTGGCCTCACGGGAGGGCTTCAAAGGTAGGGGTCAAGCAGAAAAGGAGGGCAGAGAAGGAAAATCCTGACTGGAAAAAAAGTAGCTATGGCAGATTCACACATTTGGGTGCACAGGCAGAGGCCGCTTTTGGTGGAAACTGCATTGTAGGGAAGAGATAGTTCTCTACTTGTGGAAAGGTAGCTGTGAGCTTGCTGTCTGTTTCACTGCTGTATCCCAGAGCCTGCCATTCAAGAAATATTTTTTGAATAAATGAATGAATGACAGAAGACTGAATGAACAGTGTTCAGAAAGCTACATGGAAGCTCTAAGGAGGCGTTAACATCCTCTTTCTGAAAATTTGCAGGCTGCATTAGAACTAAGCAAGCTATTGATACCACACTGACCTAAAAATAGCAAATGGCGAAGTCACTGGCCTCGGAGGCTGGAGAATCTTAACACCAGGTGGCCCAGCGCATACCCAGAGCTTCTGGCAACCTAAATCCGGAAAAAGTGGTAACAGTTCCTTCTGGTCAAATGACGAAAGCCTAAATTTGTATCAAGTAGTGGCTGATAACAGTCAATTTCTACCTAGAAGGCACTACATTGGATCTAGGTGTTCAGGGTTCTTTAAATCATGCTCTGAATGAATAAGCAATGATTCCAAAGTATGTGAAGCTAGCCTCACAGTTTGAAGTCCTTGAAATCACACTTTCCAAACAGCTTCAAATGAAGAACAAGCTCATACAAACTCAAGAGTGCTTGATCGATGAGCAGCTCCAGCAAGTGCAGACATCACAGTCTGGGGCAGTGCGTGGCTGACCCCTTTACCTGTTGAACTAGCTGCTTTGGCCCTTGTTTCAAGGGAAAAGGGCTTTAGAGGAATTGAGGGTTTGGTGCTCTTAAGGTTTGAGGTCTTTTGGGTCTCTGGGTTTGGCCAGGCCCTTAGGGACTGTGGGCTGAGGCTGAGCAAGGGTAGCCTTGGGACATGTCTCAAACTCTGGTGAAGTCAAGAAAGGCCACAGAGTGGAAAATCCAGAATCTACATCCCATTCATGCCATCCACTCTCTGAGCAGATGTCCCCCTACAAAAGGCCCAAGGGACTCCTGAAGAGCAGCCATAAATAGACCACAGAGTTAAACAGTGCAAGGGCATGCTGTGGACCCACCAACTTTGGGCAAATCTTTTGCCTTCTCTGTGAATCAGAAAATCAATGGGATAGACCATGCCTCACAGGCTATGGTCCCATGCCTCACCCTAGGGATCGAATAAGATGATGGATACCAAAGTGCTTCATTAACGATAAAGTGCCAAAAAGAGTTACTACTAATTTTGTTGCTATTATTGATTCATTGGGTAGAAGGGGGTCTGTTCCCGGAGTCCCGGGGACTTGAAAGCGTCTCTGGGGTTTCCAGGGGCATCCCTTCTCTGCACTATGAAATTATGACTGACAGCTCTTCCATCTTCCTGAGCAACTCCAACATCTTTTACCTACAGCTGCAGCTGGGGAAGGAGTGTGTGTGTGTGTGTGTGTGTGTGTGTGTGTGTGTGTATGTGCGTGCGCACGCGTGTGCGTGTGTGTGTGCTGCCAGAACAAGGAAATCACATTTCCCTGTGTCAATATATCCTCCAGGTGACGTCTGTCACTCACACCCACTCCAGACATACCCTACCTCTCAGCTGTTGCTCCTGCTGTTCTCCACCTGGAACCTGCTCCCAACTCTGCCCAGCTAAGTGGTTCAGGGTCCAGCTTCCATTCCTCCTTCACCAGGGAGTCCTCCTGGATTTTTCCAGCCCAGTGGTGGTCAATGGCCAGCACAGTGTGGGAAGAGGGAAGGAAAGTGGGCTTAACCTACAGCCTGTCTGGTCTGTGCCTTGGCTGGTAATCAGTGAGCCTTCTTGGAGGGAGTGTGCCTCTGTCGCCCCATCTGCCTTTTGTGTTTCCTTCCCTGACTGTGAGCTACTGCGGGGGAGGGCACGGTTTGACCCTCAGGACCCAGCCCAGTGGGTGTAGGGCAACACAGGGTGGAAGGATCAGGTCTCTTTCCTATTTGAGCTACCTCAGATTGGGAAGGGGGAAATGCAGGTTGGCAAAGAAGCTCTCAGAACCTTGATGTCAAAGGTGGGGACAGGGACATAGGCCAACCCCTTAATTGGGGGAGACTGAGACTTGCCCAAGGTCGCACAGCCTTGTAGTTTTGGATTCAAGGTTGATAGTCAAGGTGGCTCTGGATTCCAGGGGTCTCGAGGCCCCATCTGCTGTTCTGGGTTTCTGTGGGCTCAAGTGACCCCAAAGTCCTTAATCACTGTCCCTGCCTGCTGTCCTCTCCCCAACAGGCCTTGGCTACTCATCTTGAACTGACCTTAGACTCTAGGGCAGACCTGTGGCCTCCAGCCAGGGAGGATGGTATCTTCCTGAGGAATGAGGGAAGTTGCTGAGTGACAGGGTCCTCCCCAGCCTGGTGGGCCATCCAGACCACCCCAGGCCCTCTTGATATTGAATGGAACATTTGTTGAGTGGAATTGAATTAACTGTTCGATTGCAGGAGATGTAATTTGATCTGGATCTTATGAAGCCCTTAATAAAGTCAAGGTATTACTGGTATCTGCTGCTTTTTCATCTGTTAAACAAGGCATGGGACCAGGGGCAGGTTACTCAGCTGGGAGTGAGGGTGTCCGTCCGCTCTTCCCGCCTTAGCTGCCACCATGCCATGTGCCCCTTGGGAAGTTGCTACTTGTCTCTACCCTAGAAGCAAAAGCCTTCCTGCTCAACGTAGGGAGTGCCCATCAACTCTAACAGTCCATCTGAAAGGGATGGCTTGGAAAGGAAGCGGGGTTGGATCTCTTTGGAGCTGGGGGTGGAGGGGAAAAGAGTACCATTTATTAGGTACCTCCTGTGTGCCAAGCTCCCATTCCCTTCAGTTCACTGAATGTTCACAGCATCCCTGTGTGCTAGTTGCCTGTGGGAGTCATTAAGGAATGTTAACTAATATACCAATTTTCTTCCTCTTAGGCACTTGGTGCGGAACTGCAGTTCTCTGTCCCCTTTAACATTAGGTATGGCTATGTGACTTGCTTTGGCCAATGACATGTTAGGGGAAGTTACAAGTGTCACTTACAAGAGAAGGCTTTAAGACCCAGGGTGGCCTTGGCCATGCCTTTTCCTGCTACCATGGTAACTGGATGCACAGGTCGAGATGGTAGGCACTTGCTCAGCCTGGGATCCTCAGTGAGGAGTGGATATCCCATGCTTGGAATGGGGGTGAGAAATGACCATGAGTTGTTTGAAATCTCCAAGATTTTGAGGTTGTTTGTTACTGCAGCAAAACCTAGCCTAGCCTGACTGCTCCAGTGCCACTATTTTCTGGATGACAAAATGGAGGCTCAGAAAGGTCCAGAAACTTGCTGGGGAACCAGGGTAAGTGAGTGGCAAAGTTAAGAGTCAGTCTCAATCCATCAGACGCCAAGACCATGCTCTTCCCTAAGTAGAGGAGTCCTGGGGCTACCTCAGGCTGGCTAGGTATGGTTAGAGTCCAGCTGGTGGGGATTGGGACTGGGGTCTCAGCACCTATTTCTCCTAATTTCCAACCCATCACTGAGCACAGTGCCCCTGAAATCCTCACTGTGGCCCATTGGAGATGTAGACGGGGGCCTTCAGTCTGTGAGAGGTGGAGGGAGTCAGGGGAGAGAGACCTGGAGAGGTCATGGAAAGGGCTTGAGAGCTGGACAGCGCTGGGTTCTAACCCTGGCTCTGCTGCCACTAGCTGGGTAATCTTGGGTAAGTTACCATCCTTTTCTGAGCCTCGGTCTTCTCATCCAGTGTCAAATGGAAATAATGCTCCTTCCCTGGTTATTGTAAGAATGAAATGAGATGTAAAGATCTTGGCACAGAGTAGGACTCAATACTTGGGCTCTGTTGCTATTGGAGGCATCAGCCAGAGCTGAGGTGGCCCTGATGCTTCACCCCTCCCCTTTCCTCTCTGCTCAAGGGAACAAAGCCATATTTCCCTCCTGTTTTCCCTAGACACACCTTAAAGGAGTCTTGCCCATTCATCTCATGGGCTCCCATTCAGCCCATAGGGGAGGAAGGAACAGCCATCTATAACCCCGTTTATCACTGGGAAATGGCAGTCCAGAGGGTCTCACACCGAGGAAGCTCTGAGAGAGCAATGTCACAGTGCTGGCCTCTCTTCATGGCAGCTCCATTTTGCAGGGTCTGGAGGGAACTTCCTGGAAGGAGGGCTGGCTGCCCCAGACCCAGCAGGTGAAGCTTCAGGAAGAGGAGCTGGAGAAGAGCTAGAGATTCCACGGGGCCAGTTCTGCCTTAGAGCTGCCCACGTGGCCTGGGTTGGGCCCAGGCTGGTTCTGCCCCAGCTCCCAACTGCCTACTTGTCATTCATAGACTTCTTCCTCCCATCCCACCCTCTCTTCTGCCAGGATAGCCCCTCCCTACAATGCCACTTCCCCAAACATGGACATTCTGGGTCCCACCGCCACACCTCTGCTCAAGGTGGGCACTTCTCTGGGATCAGGACCACATCCGTTTGCTTCTCCTGATGTCCCCAGTGGATGCTGGCAACCATGACCTGAGTGAACATACCAACAGCAGCTGCCACTTAATGACAGCCACTCTGGCCTCTCCACTGGCTGCACACCACAGGAAACCTTCAAGGTAGGTATCAACATCTCCATCTTACAGACTGGAGAAACTGAGGCCTAAGGAGGTTCATTTGCCAGGGGTATGAACAGATGGAGCCAGATTCACACCCAGGTCTCTCTACCCCAAGCCTGTGTTCTCAGGACACCCAGCCCCAGTCCCTGATGAGACAGGTAGGGCTGATGGGTGGACACTAGCCTCTCCTGCCAGCTCCCCACATCCTCCCGGCCTTCTCCTCCCCATTGCTCGCCTCTGTGTAGTTTCCGGTTCTCCAAGCAGCCTTCCACATCTGCCCCAGCCACGTGGAGTTCCACTGCCAAGCTACTAAAGCCCAGGAGGTCTGCTGTGGACTTGGGTTAGGGTGGACTCCTGCCCCTGCTGGGACCCTGGGAGCAGGGTCTGCGTCCTCTACCCTCTGCTGCTTCCAGTGTGGCTGCCCACAGGGCTGGGCACTCAGGGGACAGGGGTGACAGTAAGGAACCCAGAAACAGTCCAAATAGTTGACTTGAATCTCAGGCAGGATGCAGGACTGTGTATTTTAAGGAAGAGGTTTACCCAAGGACTGGACAACGAATTAGAGGGAACTCCAGACCCCACTTTGGCCCTGGACTGAGCTTTGGGGAACAGAGGTCCCTGATCAACCCTTGCAGCTCCAGACAGCTCCACTGCTCCCTCTTGGCTCCCTCTGACTCTCTCTCTCTCTCCTTGCCTTTTTCCACCCCCTTCCCCTGCCCTTTTTCCCTTCCTAAAAAACACAGAGAAATGGGATTCAGAAGCCTACACCGCCTGCGAAGTATGGTTCAGCCTCCCCAAAAGAGGAAATGCCAGTGTGCGGGTTCTCATGGCAACTCCAGCTCCTCCCCCCGCAGCCGCCCTGCGCCCATATGGTGAGACTCGCGTGGCACCGGCTCAGAGGGGCCTTGGGGTCTGGGGCTTGGGCTGCAACGGGGGCCATGTTGGTTCCCTCAGCTGCCCTGTCCAGAGCTCACCCTCCTGGGCACACGAGACCACCGCCTACAGGGACTCCCAGGCCTGTCCTTGGCCCTCCCCAGGATGCAGAGATGTGGGGTGATATTCAGAAGCTGCTGCCGCCTAAGTGGGGGGCTTTCTGTGGTCAACAGCACTCTGGGGCAGCCTTTGAACTCTGCTTCTAGCTCCTACCGGTAGAAAAGAGTGCGTTAGGCACCCTCTGCCTCTCCCATCCCTCTGGCTTTGTCCATGATACATGCCCTGGACTTTGGGAGTTCCATGTTAGGTGTGGAGGGATGGGGGAAACAGGAGTGCAGCCAGGGGTTGGTTTCTTTGTCCCTGGAAGTGGCACCCTGGCTGCCAGCCCCACCCCATCCCAAGCTACCACACAGGTGCCCAGCAGACCTGGTCTCTGAGCTGTGGAGTGAGGGAGCAAGGCTTGAGCCCTCGTCTTGGCTGAGCTGCCCCAGGACACTGCCCCTTCATGCCCCTAAACTCTCCCCATGCCCATCCAGGGCAGCTCCTACCAGCTGTGTGGACTCTTGGTTTTTGAGGACAGTTGGCATTTCCATGACATATGAAATGGAAACTAGTGCCAGGCAGGCTTGGGGACTGGAGGGATGGCAGCTGAGGAGCAAATCTTCTAAGGCTTGATACTCATCCTGCCTCTTTTCCTAGGGCTCAGACAGACAGATAGACAGACAGGGATGCCTGGATCCCGGGTACTGCCTGGCTCCCCCTCCCTCCCCTGACCTCAGGGTAGCTACCCCAGACCTCAGCCAGCCATGGGGCATCTTGAAAGAACCACCCTGGACAGGCTAGGTGGAGCCGTGGCCGGCGGTGGGGGAACACAAGCCCCAAGCCCAAGGGCGGTGAAGGTTGGGGCCCACTCAGTGTTCACGAATGTGGCCCCTCCACCACCTGGGGCCATTCTCTCTGGGTGCCCTGAATCCCCAAACTTCCCATCTTGATGCCTCCTGCACACTCTCCATTTCCAACTCCTCTCCCCAGGCATTCCCATGAGTATCAGAATCAGGGAACTCCAAAGGGGATAGGCTTGACCTCTAGGAGCACACAGATGGCGCCTAGGGAGGGTTAGAACTCTACAAGGTCACACAGCGAGCCTGGGGTAAAGCCGGGCCCAGAAGCAGGTCCCCCACCTCCCTGCCCAGGGTACTTTCCAGGGCCCAAGCCACTTCCTCTGAGGATCTCTCCCCCTCAACTGAAGGAAGGAGGGATGGATGTAGGGGGGCAGGGAGTAGAGATTCGGGAACAGATGGGCTTGGAGGCTCCGCCGCGGGGGCTTGAGGGAGGGGGAGGAGGCCGGGAGAAACTGGAACTGTTACAAAGTTGCGAGTTAAAACATTCTTCACACTCCCGCCTCCTTTACTGTTCTGATGCACCAAGACGTGACAAAAATGTGTCAGATTTTTAAAAAACCACACACACACAAATGCCAGTCCCCGTCTCTGCTGCCCGCTCAAGTTTGGGCCATCTGTTTCCCGGGGGTGGGAGGGGAGTGGGGCTTGGCAGTCGGCGCCATCACTCTGGATGCCCCCAACCCGGGGTCTGGACCAACGGCCTCGCCCAGAAATGGCCCTCAGGTGACAGCGGGATGTCTAGGAAGGTGAGCCAGGCTGTGACACTTCTCCCTCAGCAGCGCCGCCCTGCCATGCCCACCCTAGAGTCTGGCGCACGCCCGGCCCTTCACGCTGAGCTGGGCAGTGGCCCTTCACTTCACTTGCTGCATCTGGGGGCACTGGGGCTGGAAGAGCCCTCTCTGGGATTCCCAAAGCCCACCCTTGTAGTACAGATGGGAAACTGAGGCCCAGAGAGGAGAGGCTCGGCCAGGTCCACAGGGAAACTGTCTGCGTACAGGCTTCACCCATTCGCTCAACAAACACTGACCAGGCATGTTCTGGTGCTGGTGCTGAGCACCGTTCTCACCGCACATGGTTCTGGGCAAGGGGGACTCAGTGCTGAACCGGCAGATGCAGGCGTGTTCTCCAGCAGCTCAAGGCCAGGGGGAGGCAGCCGATCCGCGAGTAATAACAGGCTGACAAACTGGGACTTCCAACAAAAGAAAGGGGAAGAAAAGAAAGCAGGCAGGCCTGGCAGTAGGGACTGGAGAGAAATGAGGGTGACCAATCATCCCCATTTGTCTGGGAATGTCTGCTTTCACCACTAAGAGTTTTGCATCCTAGGAGATACCTCGGTTCTGGGCAAACCAGGATGACTGTCACCTGAAGGCTACTTTAGGTTGAGTACATTTGAGCTGAGTCCTGAACATGATGAAACCAGCAATGTGAAGATCTGGGGGGCAACAGAGGAGCTGGAAGACTGAGCAAGGGCGGAGTGGGGGAAAGGGAGGCAGGCAGATCACAAAGGGCTCATGGGCCCTGGAATCGAGTGGGGATTTTATCTGGTCACAGGATTCAATTCTATTGTGGTCATTGACTCAAATTAGGGAGCAGCTTGGTGCAAAGGTCACAGATTGTACAGAATTTAAAAAATTCATTAAGGTTGGAGCCCTGGGAGCAAGGGCAGTGGCTTGGGTGCCTGGAGAAGTTGACCGGGACTAGATCTGAAGCTTCCTCAGGGAGCTGGGACTTCAGCTATAGGGCAATGGGAGCCACTGAAGGGTATAAGCAGGGGCTTGGCGAGGTTAGATATGCAAGGAAAAAACCCTAACGCTCTGGGCTGGTCATGGCTCTGTACAGACCAGCCACCTCCAGAACACCATCCACCACTGTCCCCACCCCCAAACCTTAGGGAGTCCTGTCATCTTCCAAGACCCAGCTCAAATGCCACCTCTTCTAAGAAGTCTTCCCTGACTTGCTGAGAGAGACAGGTGCAATCATGCCCTACCTAGGACTCCCCTATCCAAGGACCCTCAAGCAGAGGTCTCAAGGGAGCCCTCATCACGATGGACACCCTTTGTCACAGGGATCCTTAAGGCCATCTGACCAGAACCATGTTCCAGTTGTGGACATGGAGGCTCAGAGAGGGGATGTAGTTTGCCTGAGACCACACAGCAGTTGAAGTGTGAGGTCAGTTCAGAACCATGTCTCCTCTGTCAGAGGCCCTCCTCTGAGTTCAGAGGCCCTGGGCTCCTGCCTATAGGAGTAGTGGGTGGTGAGAAACAAAGAGTGGCCAGTCACCTTCCCACGGAGGAACAGAGGAGTGGTCATTACCATGGTGGACTGGGTGGGATGGGCCATGGGGCGTGCCACCTGGCCAGCTGGCAGATTTATAATGGAAGTCTCCCAGATCAATTACTGTATTACCAGGCAGCCTGACCTTGAAAGCTGGCAGGCGGGAGCGGCTGGGGTGGGGTGGGGTGGGGTGGGGTGGGGCCAGCCTAGAGCAGCTGCCCAGCCTTCTCCAGCAGAGGGCACCCTGGGAACCAGGAGACCACCTGGTGGAGCGGAAAGGGGTGGGGCCTGAAATCCTACCATTATTGCACATTCTTCTGTTTAAAATAGTGAAAGTCCTTGTTAGAATGCAATAAACCCTTCCCTACATTATGCTCCAGGAAGAGATCGTCAGACCATTCTGAAAAGGAGTTGGCACAGTTATTTCTCCTCTCTGAGTCTCGATCTCCCTGCCCGCCGGCAAAATGGGGATCCTTGTCCCAGCTCCACTCACCCTATAGGGTTCATTTGAGGCTCACGGTTAATAGGCTTAGAGATGGGCCCTGGGGCATGTCTAGCCTGGAGTAGAGTCAAGGGTGTCCAGGGGGCCAGGCGGAGGTTCAGCCATGGTGAGACGTGGAGGGGTGCCGAGGCCTCAGAGGACATTACTTCTGATTCCTCCCATGGCCTGTGTGATGATACTCAGTGCCAAGGGACTTTCTCAGGGGTGCTCTGAGATCCTGAGGGGCGGGTGCCTGGCCTGGAGTCCCACCCTTGCAGGCACCTCTTGGGAGAACAGTGAGCCCCGGGGGGAGCAGAGTCTCCCTTGCCCTCCCAAGGCAACCTCAGCAGATGCTGACATGGTTTGCAGCAACAGCTGGGCTCTATTCTCTGTAGCAAGTGGGAGCAGGGATGGAGCCCTGGAGGAGGGAGAAGTTTGCCTCTTGCTCCCTCAGTTTCCTTTTGTCAACATTTCCCCTTAAACTCCTACCAATTAGAAATTCATTTGGGCTAGTGGATGAATTAAGGGACTTCATACATGCACAGTGTTTAGAACAGTGCCTTCCTGGCCTGGGTGGACAGGCAGAAAGTGGAGGGTGAGTAGCCATCAAGGGCTGAGAGTCTGTCTGTAATTTTCCCAGTGTCTGGTTTGGGAGCAGAGGAAAGCACAGAGGCAGGGATGAGACCCCTGTCTGGAGCACAGGCCTCTTCCCAAGACAGGCAGGCGGAAGGGAGGGATGCGGCTGCACCTGAGCCTGGCTGTCTGCTCACCACAGTGCTGGGCACTGCAGGGAGAGTTTGGGGAGACAGGACAGGGTCAGGGGGGTGATTATGGGCAAACAGAGTGGAAAATGAAGGCCTTCAGCTGGCAAATGAGTTTAACAGAAATGAGATGGGCAGAGGCTGTGATGAGAATGGCAATGCTGGGCAAAGGTGAGCTGATTTTCAAACAGGCCTGGGTGGGCAGGCTGGGGTGGGTTGGCTTCATCCCTTGCCTTCAGGAGTCAGCCATGTTGCAGGGACAGTGCCTGAGCCCCCAGACCCACCCCACACCAAGAAGGCAGAGGGACAGAGAGACCTTTGGACTGACAAGATCCCACAAGAGTGGCAGGATGAAATTAAAGCAGGAGGGATTGTGGTCAGACTTGCAGAAGAAGTTCTTGGACAGCACAGGAACAAACAGGGAAGGCTGGGAAGTCCTGGGGACAGGCTGCCCCCAATGCCCACCCTCCCAGAGGAGCTAGTCCCAGCTTTGCCGCAGGCAGCAAGCAGAGCCTCCTCGCTGAGGGTATTCAGCTGTGGAAGACCTCCCAGAGGCAGGCCTCTCTTTGGGTCTCAGTTCGCATATCTATGAAATAGGAATGACAGTGCCTTGCCAGTTCATATGAAGCCCCCAGTGAGACTCAGCACCAGACACTGTCCGTTTCCTGGGTTGGGCCACCATCCCTGAGAGGCCAGAAGGCAAGCCCTTCTCTGGCCCAAGGGCTCAAACACTGCAGGGTAAACAGCCTGAAGCGTGCCTCACAGCACCCTAGACCCTGTCCCCTTTCCCCCACTGATTGCCCCACCCTCTGCTTCTTTTTCCCTCCTGCCCTTCCCTGTGGGGCCTAAGAAAACAAGGCCAGCATGGCCCACATCACACAGGCACAGGCCAGCCCTCTACCTTTGCGGGGCTTCAGTTTCCCTGTGTGGACAAGGCTGTGCTGACCCACAGAGTCTTGGAGACCCTTCCAGGGCCCATGTTCTGGAGGGGAGGATGCTATCTCTGATTCTTCTCCAATCCTCATGGACCACTCCTGCCCAGGACACTGCCTGCACCCACCCTGCCCGACTCCCTTCCACAGGAGCTTCCATGACCTCTGGATGGGGCAGAGGAGATGGTAGGTAGGTTGAGGCAAGAGCCATCTCCAGTACAATAACTAATAACTGGCTGACAGATTGAATTAGACCTTTTCCAGCTCCATACCCCATTGATCCAGGAGGATCCACATATGTGAGTGTGTGTGACCCTCGCCTACACAGTTCTGGGGCCCCAGTGCACAGCCTCAGTCAGGTAGGGTTAGCAGAGAGAAGGTGTGGTACTGGTAGCTCCCACCCCCACCCCACCCCCCTCAGCTGCCCCAGCTCCTGCCCAAGGGGCCTCTGAGCACTGAGTTACAGCTTGGCCTGGCTGCAGGGAATGAGAGAAGGGTGGTCAGAGGGAGGAAGAATGGGGTTGGCTGGAGCCCTTGGGGATGAGGGGGCAGGAAACCCTTTTCTATGAGGTTCTCAAGAAGGGAACAGGCTGCCCAGCCCCAGCTGAGAATATGACCCACACTCACCTTCTCTCAAAGCCAGCACCCTCCACCCTGTCTTGAAGCCTTTCCGGCCCCTTTAACTCCATTTTAGCAGCCTTCGGCTCAAGGCCAGGGACTAGCGTCCTTGGCCCTGGGTTTCCCTGAATGCCCAGCCTGGGGGTCTCTACTCCATGAATGGCTGGTGGGTGAAAGGAGGCCTGCCTGCCTCTCTGTGACTTAAAAATCAATCCTTTTAGCCCCTTCTGAAGCCAGAGGGTTTCTCGTTCTATATTTTAAAATACTTTGAAGTCGATGGACTGACTCCTGAGCCATCATGTGCACATGTGCCCTCAGCTTGGTCACACGTAGGCACACACAGCACAAGTATGTATACCGACAGATGCACACGATGACAGCAATATTTCAACAGCTGACCACTGCATAGAACCCACACTCCCTGGGCTGGGAAAAAGACAGGCATTACAGGAGGTTCTGGGCATGGAGGCTGTGGGACAAGCAAGGCCCCTGCAGGAAGGAAGCCAGTGCTTCGCCACACTCGAAAGGCAGGACTCCGCCTCTGGGGGAAGGTGGGGATGCCGGGGGTCACCCCCCACCTGACAGGCTTTTTGAGGATCAGTCTCACCTCCATAGACATCCAGTCCAGGGCTAAGGCTGCCCCAGTGGCATCTGGAAGTCCTTTCTAATATCTAACTTAAATCAATCATCTCTTCCTTCATTCAGTAAATATTCTCCACGCATGGCCATGCCCTGGGGTAGAAGGAAGCAGAGATGTGCTGGGTCACCTAGAACTGTGTGCGGTGCGAGGGTGGAAGAAGAAAGTGGCTTTGGTGTCTACTAGTGGTGGGGGGTGGGGAGACTTCCAGGATCCCTGGGTGGCTTACACCGTGGTCATTCCCCATGATTCAGTTTTCTTGGCTAAATGGGGCCTGGTTCAGGCAGGAAACCCTGCCACCTCCCCCTGCCACCCAGTCCAGTGAATGTCTGCCTGAGCTCACTGGTGGGGTAGAACTCCACCCTGGACTTTGGTCCTGTCTAGGGGACCCATTTAACCACCCAAGGCTTTAGCTAAATCCCCACCCAAGATGCATCCTGAAACGGCAGTGATATCTTCAGGTATTTATCTGCCCTTCTCTCAGAAACCCCTTCCTACCTTTGAGGCATCCTACCCAGACCCCCAGCCCCTGCCCCACTGCCTGAAATCTCACTAGTAGGGGTCCTTCTTCAGTGTTTGGGTGTTCTTTGCGTGGGGGTGCTCTGACACGCCCCAGTTCCAGAGATACAGGCCTCCCCTACCACTCTGCCCCTCATACCCCAAGTCCCAGGGGCCGAAGCTGGAGGGTACAGTGAGGGATGGGGAGAGCCTCTGTCACCCTCCATGCAATCAGCTGAGTGTGGCATAAATGACCCATGAGTCCTGGGGCCTGGCAGAGGAAATGCTCAGGCCTAAGAGTGAGGTCACCTGGTCAGGGAAGCCCAGAGAGGGGCTAAACAGGGCAAGCCTGGGCTCCCAAGGCAGAGCCCCTCTGGCAGGCCAGGGTAGGACCCGGGCAAGCCTTGCCTTTGGACCTCGGCTGAGCTTGCAACACCAAGCATTTGCTGGGGAAGGTGGGGAGCTGCCACAGAGCCTTCCCTGGGAGACTGACCCAGATTTCTCTCTCCCTCCCTCTCTTCTGCCACACAGGAGCAGTGTGTGTGTGCGCACGCGCACGCGTGCACGCGTTTGCGTTCTCAGCCCTGGCAGGCAGAGGGGTGGAAAGGGAGGAGGCTTGCTGAAAGCTCTGGGAAATGAGACAGAAATCCTCCCCAAATCCCTGGCCACTGTCACTAATAGCTGAAATACGCTCTTGACAACAAGGTGAAAGTCTCTGGACACTGGGGCCTGGCCTTGCCACCAGGAGCTGGTGCCCCAGGCCTGTCTGTTAAGGGAGGGCCCCAGGCCTTGTGGATGGTTGGGGGATCATGGCCCAGCCCTGACCCCATCCTCTGGCACTTCTGATATCTCCTTTCTAGGCAATATCTCACAGGTCCCCCAGGCGCTTCCCTGGGAAGTAGTGAGCTCCTGGTCAGGAGAGCGGTACAAGTGGCTGGGGAGGGTAGGTCAGCATCCTGTGGCAGGCACTCATATGTGTGGGGAGGTGGCTTGCACAAAAGAGAGCGGGAGGGCTCCTCCCAGCCTGAGCTGTTTCCTTGATGCCTACTTCTATCCACAGTGCTGGCCACCAGGAGCCCCTACCCCATCCAAGTTGGCTGGCTTTGTCCCCAGGACACCAAATCTCAGGACTCAGCGGGAGGGCCTTGAGATGGGCCAGAGAGGGCTGGACCCAGGCCTGAGAGCAGCAAGTTCCAGAGCATCTGACTCCAGTGGGAGGGGAAGGGTGTGTCCCTCTGGGGCTGCTGGCCGTGGCGGGGGCTCTTGTACACACATACAGATAGAGAATTGTACTTGAAGGGACATGCTCCTTCAGACTTGTAAACACACAGCTGTACACGTGACACACATACAGAGATCTGCATGTGCAATCAGAGGCATGCTTGTACACAGGTGTGCCTGAGCTCATAAGAGGTGGGCACACACCTGGGTATACAGGTGGGTGCATGGGTATATCTGCCTGTGCACATGTGGGCAGGGACACTGGGTTCCCTTGTGGGCTATTCTGAGCCCCATGAGGTGTGTGAGAGACATTTTCCCCAGAGACTGTCCACGGGATGTCCAAGCCAAATCCTCGAAAAGCTTCCAGAGGTGACTCCACAGGCAAGCTCTCTCCTCTGCCAGCACTCGAGGCCCCTTGCCCGACCCTCAGCCCTCTGGTGGGCTCTGTGCCATGTCCTCTCCAGCCAGGCCTTTCCTGCCTTGCTCCATGTTTGGCAGATATCATGCTTTGCCCTGTACCCTGAGAGCTAGAGCCCTGCTCCTTGTTGAGGACCCCAACATCCTGCTAGAGGGCAGCGGGAACCTCCTGCTCACCCACTGTTTGTGTGTGACCCTGGGTAGGGTTCTGCCACTGCCTGGGCCTCAGTCTCTCTTCTGCCTATTGGAGGGGCTGCTTTGAGGCTGGGAGCTCTGAGAACTAGGAGACCCAGCACAGATGAGTGCAACCACAGTCACGAGTGCCCTCCAGGCCAGCCCCAGTCCAGAGCGGCCCTTTCCTGCACCCAAGGAGCATCCTTTGTCCTCATGCATCCCCTCCACAGCTAGCTGGCTCGGTCGCCATGCTGGGAATCCACCTGCCTGCAGACGCTGACCTGCCCACACCTCACCCTCCACTAGGCAGGTGAGGTGAGACGCTGAGCTGGCCCACCTCCAGGCTGCCCTGCATGTGTCCTTGGCCCTTTCAGACCCAGGGCCTTTGCACAGGCGGTTCCCTCTGCCTGGGGTGCTCATTCCTCTCCGTCAGCCTAAAAACACCTCCTTTTCCTCAATGACTCCATTCAAGTGTTTGCTCTTCTGTGCAGCCTCTCTCCCCCATCCCAGCCACCCCCAAACGGTGCTCTGGCTCTGGCTCACTGAGCAAGTTTCCCTAGCACTGGTGAGCCCTGGCTATGCTTCCCCACCACCCCCACCACCAAGGCCACGGACTCCCCCAGGGCACAGCGAGGACCTGTTTATCTCAGTGTGCTCGGACGCTTCAGAGGGCCTGGCCTGGAGCACACAGCGTCCAGCAAGTGTTGGCTGAATGAATTAGTGAATGAATGAATGAATGACATGAACATGTGGACATCTCTGCCAAGTCCTGTCTATGAACTGAGACACAAGTTCCCGAGGTCCCCTTTGAGTGGGTGTTTCTTGGTGGGCAGAGCTGCCTCTCAGGGAGTCTTGCAGTCTGAGGCTGCCTCTCATTCAGCAAACAACCCTGGTGAGGCCCTGTTGTCAAAAAGTGTGCAGCGCTCCTTGGGGGCAGCAGGCACACACCAGAGAACATGGGAGGGAACCATGGGGCCTGCATCATATGGGGCTGAGTGTGCTGTCGTCACTACTGCCCTCATCTGCTGATTACTGTGAGCCAGCACTGGGTGAGGGGCTGGGGACTAGCCTCTGCCTGCCCTGGGGAGCGCACAGGGGAGGAGATGCTGGTGAAGGAAATGACTTAGGGGCTGAAGCTGGAGGCAGAGGAGGGTGATGGCTCAGTAGGAGAGCTTGGGAGCCACACAGCCTGATTCATGCTGCCCACCACTTAACAACCTTGTGATCTGGAGCAACTAACTTAATTTCCTAGCATCTCAGTTTTCCTTACCTGTAAAATGGAATGGTAAGTGTATTTACCCCACAGCATTGTTATGAAGATCAAATGCTTGTAAGATGCTTTTAACAGTGCCTGGCATATCATAAGCACTCAAAAAACACACCCTGCCACTATGAGTTGTTGGACAACTCAGAGTAGCCCCAACTAGGCATGCAGCAAATGAGCAGGCTGGCAGCACAGGAGACAGGCAGGTGGCAACGGCTGAGGAACTCAGCCCCCTGAATGATAGGTGGCTTGGCTTCTTGTGCTCAAGGAACCAAAAGATCTAAAGAAGTCTGGCCAGAGGGACACTGAGACGAGCAATGTGGTTGGAGGAGAGGATACTGACCCAATAATTCTCTGGAGAAGAAAGAGGAGGGGAAGCCTGAAGTGGACGGGCAAGGAGGGTCTGGGGTCTGGGAGTGCTAATCCTAGCCTTTCTGCTTCTAACAGTGCATGGATGGGGGAGCATGTGCAGTGCCCCCCAGGAAAGGGCTGTGTTTGCCTTGCTGTGGAGGTCAGCACCAGCAGAGCTGTGCAGATCGGAGTGTGGCCGGGCACAAGGGAGGGGAGCGCATTCTCCCACTGCAGGAGCAGAGCAGAGGGCTGAGGAGCTGCTCTCCCACCTCTGGCTATCTGGACGGCCCTCAGTGGAGCCCTTCTAGGCTGCGGGCACCTCGGGATGAGATTTGTGGACCTTCCCAGGGATGTGGAGCCTGCTCTTCAGGCCAAGCCATTATAGCAGAATAGGGAGGGGTGAGGGGCCACGGAGTGAAGGAGGCAGCTGCTGAATATATGAGATGAGGGGTGCTCCCAGGGGGCTGGACTCGAGGACAGCAAGTCCCTGGTGCAGGAGGGAAGTGGGTGGACTTTGTTCTCCTGCTCAGCCCCGCTGCGTCTCCTGCTCTCTACCTAAGGCCACCCCCTCCCATCCCACCATCAGCCTTGTCAGTGTGACATTAATGGGCTGACATTAACAAGCCAGAGCTCCTCCACTTGTCTGCCAGGTCGAGTCTCAGCCGTGGAAGAATTGCTAATTACAGCCACCATAAGGAAATATCAATGATGGACGTCAATATTATTGCCTCCTGCATCCCTGCCTGTTTATTTGGAGACGAAAAGCGCCCTAGGGTCGTCTCTCCAGGACGAAGCTGAGTGATGACAGCAGGGAGGAGAGCTGCACATGGAGAAAGGGGCGTCCTCCAGCTGGATTCATTCATGAAACCAGGACCCATTTCCTCTGGGCAGAGTCCTCTCCACTGTGGGCCCAGGGTTGGGGCTGAGGGCAAAGGAACCTGCACAGGGAGGAGGAACTAGTGATCCTGCTCCCAGCCCTGGTTCACCAAGTGACTGCATTGCATGCCTCTTTGTGCCTCAGTTAGCTCATCTGACAAATGGGTATGATAATTCCAGTCCTGCCTACCTTGTGCATTGTGAGGAAGTGAATGAGGTGCAAAGTCAGGGTTTTAGAAGAATGATCCATGGTGCAAACGCAGGGGCTTCGTGGGCTGAGGAGACATGTGGGGTAGCTGAGCAACTGGGAGGCACCAGCAAAGGGATGGACATGTCCCAGCTCAGTGAACTCTCTGAAGCAAATATCCTCCCGACCATCCCCTATCAAGCACTTTGGTAGAAATCAAACAAACACTAAACACAAACACTAAAGCCACAGAGAAGAGGGGAAAGCTTGACTCAAATGCACAGCTGCTGTCTGGTGTCTCTGAGCCCCTGAGCCTGCGGGGACTTGCAAGGCTTCCAATACACACCCCAAAGCCTGCATGTAATGCCAGTCACAGGCTGAACTGTCACGCTGGGCAGCCCTTCATCCGCTGAGAGAATCTCCCAGGCATGCACACCCCTATTCAGAGAAACAGGGGCCCAGTTGAGAAGCCCCTTTAGAGACAACCTGGACTGTCAGAGAAATGCACTTTACATGCCAGGGTCACGACGCATGCGCAGGAATACATCCACGTGGCAAGTTCATGAGAGTGTGCACAGACTAGAAATAGGCAAGCACGCACACACAGAAGCACAGCCCCAGAGACACACGTGGAAACACATACATTGTATGGTATTCAACACACATATACACACACAGGGGAGCTGTCCTGGGGAGCTCACGGGCGAAGACACACACACACACACACACACACACACACACACACACACACACACACACACAGACAGCATCTTAGGCCCCAAACTGGGTTCTTGGGAACCTCTCCCTGTTGAGAAGGAAATAAAAAATCCCATGTGGTCTTCAGACACATGTGGCCTCTCAAGCCATGGACAAGCCAAGCAGCAGCAACTAGATGCTGGGAAGCAAAGCCCAGCGTGGCCTGAATATTTCACAGGAGATTTCGCTTCACAGAAAATCCCTTCTTCGCCGCTGTGCATGTCAGGGTATAATTACCCGTTAGGTAGCAGAGCAGAAACCTGGGAGGATGTGTGCACAGCTTCTGGCCTGGGCCACCACTGGGCCTCTGCCTCTGCCTCTGCTGCAGGCCTGGCAAGGGCCATCCTGTCTCTCACCCGCTCCCACCACGGGCCAGAGCGAGGACAACTGGATGCCACTTTAGGACATGGAGTGTCCTGGCTTAGGGTTGCCTCTGCTCCAGATCCTCAGACTCTGCCAGCCCCTAGCTGAGTCCCCCCTCCCTTTGCCCCCCACAGCCTCTCCCCCAGCTCTTTAGCAGGAGCACAGAGCCACAGCTCATCTCACTCCCTCATCTTCCCCCTTCACCTCTCCAGCCCATCGAGGTGTTTGTAGTCCTCTGAGTGAATGGCAGGGAAGACCGAGAGAGGTACACGCCAGAGGAAGGGAGAGAGGACATCCTGGCTGGGCCCTGGAGACCCTGGAACACTCTCCCTCACTCCTTTTGTCCTAGAAAATGTCCACACATGCTAAGCTTAGCTCAGATTATATCTCCTCCAGGAAGCCCTCTGGACTGCTCCCAGGGTCAGGAGCCTTCTCTGGCTCCCATAGCCCACTATGTTCCTCTCCATCACTGTTCAGTAATCAAGGGCTGAAAACATAGATGCCTACGGAGGCCAGGGAGGGAATGAAAGTGAGTGAAGGGGCAAAGATAATGCCCAGGGAGTGGGCAGAGCTCACAAACTGGAGAGCACGCCCCTGTCTAATGCCTTTCAAACCACATTGCCTTATGGCCCAGCAACTTTGCACCTAGAAGTCGACCCAGGAAAATTGAAAACACTTGTACACAAATGTTCATAGCAGCATTGTTCATAATAGCCAAAAAGTCAAAACGACCCAAATGTCCATGAATGCATATATAAACAAAATGTGTTATAGCCATACAATGGAATATCATTCAGCCAAAAAAAAAAAAAAGAATGAAGTACTGATACACACACACTAGGACACGGATGAGCTTTAAAAACTGTGTGCTAAGCAATGGAAGCCAGGCAGAAAAGCCCACATATTGTATGATTCCATTTCTATGAAATGTCTAGAATATGCAAATCCAAAGAGACAAAAGTGGATTCGTGGTTGCCAGGGACAGGGAGGAGGGGAGAATGGCGGGTAACTGCTAAAGGGCACAGGGTTTATGTACCCTTTTGGGGTGATGAAAATACTCTGGAATTAGATAGTGGTAAGGGTTGCACAATTGGGAATATGCTAAAAATCACTGAACTGTATGCTTTAAAATAGTGACTTTTATGGCATGTGGATTATATTTCAATTTTTTAAAACCCAATTGTTTAAAATGGAACAACACATCCACAAGCCACATGTCTGTCTGCAGTCTCTAATTTTCAACCTCTATTTTACACATTTGTCTCTGTCACAAGAGTGGAAGCTCTGGGAGGGTGGAGCCCTACCAGAGGCACAGCCGTGGTCCCTAGACCTGGCATCTCAGGGCAGGCACTTGAGTCACAATGGTGACCACAGCAACATGTTAACCCAGGGCACACTTCATACTCTGTAAAACCTCTGGTCCAGAGCTATGGTCCCAGTCTCAGGTGAGGCCACTGAGGCCCAGGCTCAGGGTCATTTGCCCTAAGGTCACTTGACAAGCTGGAGGCAGAACTGGGCAGAGAAGCCAGGCCTCCAGACTTGGTGCAGCAGGACCCAGAGTGGCCAGGGGCCAGCTGCTGCTGGGCAGGGAAGATGGGCACAAGAATGCAGGCAGCTCTGTGGCTGTTTCCTGCCTTAAGGCCCCCAGATCCCTGGGGCCTCAGAATCAAGTCCACCTGCTGGATCTGGCCTCAATCTCCTTTGATGGACAAGCACCACCCCTAGAGCCTCCAGCCCAGGCCCTGTCTATCATCCCTCCAGCCTTTGCTCACACAGGGCCCCCTTCCTGGAAGACTCTCTCAGGCTTCCCAGGCACCAGACACAGTTCTTCCCCTCCCAGAAGCCTTACTTCATCACCACCTGCCCCTCCTGCAGGGCCTCTCCCCAGCTGAGCCCTTGTAGCATCTCTGGGAGAGTGTGCAGGTGAAAACAAGGGAACAGCCGGACATGTGCCTGACTGCAGGGCTACTCAGGACCTGGGCCAGCTTTGAGCTAGAAGCAAGTCTGATATTTCAGCGTCTGACTGCCAGCAGCTAGGTGCAAGGCCAGGGTTGGCTGGCAGGGGAAGGCAGGGAAGAGGGAAGAAAAGGGAGAAGGTAGAGGGAGAGAGAAGGAGAGGGATAGGGAGGAGATGGGGTGAGAAGGGAGGAAGGAGGAGAAGAAAAGACATGGGAAAAGAGATGGAGAGGAAGCAGGGGCTGCTGTTAGCCCCAGGGTCCCAGGAAGGCTAAGCCAAGGTTACCTTCAGACACTTGATGACACCTGAAGTCACAGATCAGTGCCCTGGGGCAGAGTGAAGCTAGGCGGGGAGGAAGCCCCTTTGGGAGAGAGGCTCCAGCTTTAGACCAGTGGTCCCTTCTCCTTCCTATTCCCCCTGCCTCCATGCAGCGGTGAGGTGGGGAGCAGCAGTGGGCAGGAAGGCGGTCCCCGCCTAGTACCTACCTGGGCCTCCTGCTGTGTCCCAGTTCAGCCTAAGGAGCTCAGCCACCCTCCTGGGTGAGACCTCCAGGGTCAGATCCTCCTGACTGTGATTACAGACTCAGCCTTGACCCTGGCAGGGTGGACTGGCCCCCAGGGAACTGGAGGAGGCCCCAGATGGCTCACTCTCTCCTCCTACACCACAGGGCTGGGTGACAGATCTGGTATGTGGGTGTCAGAGACAGGTCCTGGCTCTGAGTGACTGCTGGCAGCTGGGCCTGAGGTGGCTCATGGGTGGCTGATTTCCTGACCTTCCTAAGACCAAACACATGATAAGCCTCTGCCTCCTCCTCCTCCTCCTCCTCCTGAGGCCAAGCACATGGGTATAGGAACACAGCAGGTGTCTAATAGAAGCCAGCTCCCTCTCTGAACCCCAGCCCCAAGTTTCCTCAGAGAAGCTGCCACTCCTCTCCCTACCCCCCACCCCTGCAGTGCTCGTTCCCCAGCTCTCCCCACCTCCCCTACACATGGACTCAGTGCCGCCTCCCTTTCAGGCACGGGTGAAGCTGTGAATTGCTGGGTACCCACCCCTCCCCTTTCACCCCTCCCCTCCTGGCCTTTCCCAACCCAGATACACATCACACCAGCCCCCACTCAGTGTCCTCAGCTGGCTGTCAGCTAATCCCTGCAGAGGAGTTAACTGATAATTAAGATGTTAGCTGTAAACTTAACATGTGATTCTCTGCCAGGAGTATTTTGGTCTTAACAGGTTGCTTTTGGAATAGGAAAACCTTCAAGAGCCAGCCAAATGGCAGGCAGGGATGCAGAGTGGGGTGTTGGGGGGCACTCTGCACCTGGAGACCTTCCAGCCTCCAGAACGCCCTCCTCACCTCTCGCTTCACTGAGGACAGAAGGCAGGCATGGGAACCCAGAGCTCCGCCTTTCAGTGTCAGCCCCACACCTGTGAGGCGATGACCCTGGACACGAGATGAAACCTCTTGGAACCTCAGTTTTCTCATCTGCAAATGGTGAGATAAAGCGCCAACCTTGAAGAATTGCAGTGCAGGCTGACAAGTCAGGCCCCATGTGCCCAGCACATAGGAGTCCTGAGAGCTCCTGTTGTCCCTGACTTCCCTTTGCCTCTTCCCACACTGAAGGTAACTGTGTCAACTTCCACTCCTCCCGCCTCCTCACACCAACTCCGATCAATCACCAGGTCTATTTTCTCAACTTCCTAAATCTCTCCCCAGGCAAAGATCAATGCAATCAAACAGCGAGGCCTGGACAGACATGAGACTTTTGGGACATTTCAGCAGATGACAGGAATGGAGCTTCAGAGCAGCAGGGAAAGGATGCTGACCCAATAAACAGTGCTGAAACAACTGCGAGTCATTTGGGAAAAAACCACTTAGATCCCTACCTCAAACCACACACAGAAACACATTTCAGATGAAGTAGAGATTTAAATATTTGTGAATATCATAAACAACCAGAAAACAGTATAGGCCAATATTTTTAAAATTCTGCAGTGGGTAAGGCCAGGAACTCTAAAGGAAAGGAGTGATAGACTTGAACACAGGACAATCTAAAACTTTAAAGGGGTTAAATAAATCTCATAAACTTAAATGAAAAAAAAAAAAAACTTGTGAATAATGATTTGCACATATGCCAAATAAAGAGTTAATTTCCTTAACCTCTTCTAAATCCACTTGCTCTTGCAAATCAATAAGATGCATTTTGCCGCCCCCAATCGCTGAAACCACGGTCATCTGTGACCTCCCTGTTGCCGAGGCAGTGACCAGTTCTCAGTCTGCATCCTCGGCCCCATTTGACAGGTGCTTGAAATGTGTCTTGCCCTTGGCGTCCAGGACATACATGCCTGGTTCTTTTCCATCTCACTGGTTGCTCCTTCTCAGTCACCTTTTCGGTTCCCCCTCAGCTCCCCACCCTCTAACTGATGGAGGTCTTGGGGCTGGGACATTGGTCTTTTCTACCTACTCTCCTTCGATGCTCTCATTCAACATCATGGCTTTAAATACTATCTTTATGCTGATGGCCCCAAATTTTTATCTCCAGCCCAGACCTGTCCCCTGGACTCCAGCCACACACATCCACCTGTCAAGCCCATGGGTTCTGCCAGGCTGTCTACAGGCATCTCACAATTTATGAGTCCACTGCCAGGGGTGGCTCATAGGTGTGTGACCTGGGCTCTGCACTCAGAAGGGCCCCAGGCTTGGTTTAATGCTCTATTGTCACCTCCCACTTTGAAATTCTTAATTTTTTTTTAACATAAAGTCACCCATTTTCACTTTGCTCTGGGTCCCACACATTATGTAACCATTTTTTCCAAATGACTCACAGTTGTTCAGCACTCTTGTCCACCACTGAGCCACTCCTCTCCCCTACACCAACACACTCCTCCCTGATCTCCCCATCTCCATCAATGGCAACCCCACACTCCAAATGCTTGGGCCAAAACCCCTGGAGTCATGGTTGGCTCCCTTCTCTCTCTCTCACACACCACCTCATCCAATCTGTCAGCAAATCCTATTGGCTCTACCTTGAGCACGCATGTGGAATCCATCCCCTTCTGCCCACCTCCACCAAGACTCCCTGGTTCAGGCTTCCATCGCCTCCTCCCTGGATCACTGCAACAAACAGCCTCCTGTCAGATCTCCCTGCTTCACAGCTGCCAGAGGGATCTGGTTAAAATGTAATTCCAATCATGCCATGTCACTATGCAGAACCTTCCATGGCTTTCCCCACTTCATTCTGGGTAACAGTCAAGTCCTCCAGGCGGCCTGCAGGTCCTGAGTGATGAGCGCGTGGTCCCTGTTCAGCTGCATGGCCCACTCTCTCCCTCACTCACCCTGTTCCGGCCACACCAGCCTTCTTGCCATGTCCACACAAGCCAGGTCTGCTCCTGACTCAGGGTCCTCAGACCTGCTGTTCCCTCTGGAAGGCGATTCCCCCGAAACATCCACCCAACTCAGTCTCTCGCTTTTTGCAGGTCTTTACTTAAATGCCACCTCTCGAAGACACCTTCCCTGATGACCATGTCCAAGTTGCCCAACACTTCCCATCCCCCTCCTCTGCTTGATTATTTTTCTCCTCAGAACTTAACACTCCCATATGCATGCTGTATTTTTTCCTTGTCTGTCTCTCCTCCATCACAGCTTACATTCCTTGGAGCAGGTATATTTCATCAGTTTTGTTCACTGTTTGGTCCCTAACCAAAACAGTGTCTGACACATAGTAAGTGCTCAGTAAATACTTCCTGAATGAATGGATACAGGAGCAGAGGACTTGACATGAACAAGCAATTTACAAGTGAAGAAACAGAAATGGCCAACAAGCATATGCAAATATGCTCAACCTCATTAGCAGTCTAAGAAACATAAAGTAAAATCATTTTTATCTGTCAAATTGGCAGGGATTAAGTGATTAATAATTCCTGTGATTGGCAAGGGTGAGGGAATGGGGCATTTTGCACACAGTTTGTAGGAGCATAAATTGGTTCAACCTTCTGCAGGTTGATCTGGCTTTCCAGAACAAATCAAAGGTGGAAATGTGGGTGCCCTCTGACTCAGGAAGTCCACTTCCAGAAACATTCCCAAAAGAACTACAGCACAAGCACACACACATGTGCAAACCCAGAGGTTCCCTGAGTGAGGTTTATAAATAACCGAATGCCAGAAACAACCTAAACGGCTGCCAACAGGATTAATAACCGATGAATAATTTGCAGACCATCATACAAGGGATGTAAAAGGATGGGAAAGAACTCTATGGAAGGACCTGGGATGATCCACATGACATTGTTAGGTAAAAAATCAAGTGCTGGAACAGTATAACTAATATGAGCCCAAGTTTTTCCTTTTAAAATATGTTGATAAGTACATAGAAAAAAGTCTGGAAGGGGACACATCAAACGAGTTATCAGTGTTAGCTCTTGGCAGGAAAAGACTACAGAAGGGGCTTGAACTGCATGCTTTAAATACCAAGAGATAGATGGATAGATAGACGGATGAATAGATAGATAGATAACATATAGAGAACATATTACCTTAATAATCAGAAAAATGATTCTGCTCGGGAGAAAATACCTTCTGTGACTCCCCAATATTAAAGGGTGCAGAAGTAAGCCATTCCAAGCCCTCCATAACTTGTCACTGCCTCATCCCTGTTACCCCCACCCCCACTCTGGCTCCCCAAAGTGCTCTGGGTTCCAAGCTCATGAAGCAATTTTCTATTCCTGGTTCCTTTCACAGCTCCATGCCTGTCTCTCAGCTCTGTTCGCAGGCACAAAGGCCCAACCCGCCCTGTCCCATGACCTCCTCAGCCTGGACTCTGCCATCAGAGAGCCAGATGGGGGAAGACGAGGAACCCTGCAGCATGCCCAAAGATCAGGACGGCTGCCCCAGCCCCAGTGAGAGCCGCCAGGTCTCTGTCCTAGGGACAGCCTGCGGCAGCTGGGGGAGCAGGAAATGCCCCTTGATTGTGGCCTGGGCAGGCTGGTTGCCCCTGGCTCCAGGACACCTGCAACAGCCACTGGAGGCAGCTGATCTGAGGAGGCCAGGGTGAGCCCAGCAAGGAGGTCTGGCCAGAGGAGGAGGGAGACTGGGGGTTCAGCCCCCCAACTTGGGTTGCCAGATTTGGCAAATAAAATTGTATGTGCCATGTAATATTTGAGATATATTTACACTGAAAAATTATTTGTTGTCTATCTGAAGTCCAAATTTAACTGGACATCAGTATTTTTTTCTGGCAACCCTACCTGCTACCCCATCCCATCCCTTGGGGGGATATGGCACCAGGCAGAAAGCCTTCACCTGGGATGTCCAGGAGTGGTGGAGAAATGACCTCTCTCAGGCCCACCACAGAGGGGAACTGAAAGTTGAGACAGGCTCATTCCGGGTGCTGAGGGATGTCCCACAGAGAGTTGGGAACTTCCAGAGTTAGCACCATCAGGCACTGCAGCGGCAGTGAAAAGCCAGGTGACAGCAAAGGGAGCTGAATAGCAAAACCTTCTGAGCCAAGGCACTCGGCGGGTGTGTGGCGCAAAACAGCCTGAGCAAACGCAGTGAGCACGGGACACAATGCTGGGGTTGCAGGGATGGCGTGTCCCAGTGCCTCTCAGCATCTCGGGGACACAGCCTGGTGACGAAGAATGGCTGAGGGGTGGCCTTCCTTCTCAGATGTCAGGAACTCCTCCATAGGAGGCCCCTCTGCTGCTGGGGCCTTCAACTCTCACACTGTGTCCCCCACCAAGGCCCCTGGCTCATTCGCTAAAGGCCAGCCTGAGTCGGGGGACCTGGTCCTCACCCCCAGAGCCTCCCACCCAGCACGGAAGCATGAGGCAGGGTGAGCCTGCCTCGCTCTCCCCTACCTGGGTCAGATGGCGTCGGGAGGCAAACAGACTGGCCTCTGGGGGCCTGGGGTGCAGCAGCCTGTCCGTCGCGGTCCCAGCATGCACTGTGGGGGAAGAGCAAGGTTAGTGGGGCAAAGATGGGGCTTCCTGCTACCCCGGTTGAGGCCCACCTCAGCACAGCTCCCCACGGTGGATCCCCATTGCCCAGCCCAGTGGGGCTCAGGTGCTGCCTCCCAGCACAGCACATGCTCCTCAGTGCCATCCCTACCCACTCCCCAGCACCCTGGAGTGGCCAGCCCTTAACCGATCACACCCTCAGGAGCATGAACTCCCTGGCCTGGCATTCAAGGCCCCGTCTAAGCCTCTAACCTTCTCACTGTCTCTCCATATCCTCCAAAGGTCAGTCCCAACTCTGCAAGTTTTGTTCACGTGCACAGATACGCAGACAGACAACCCCACCCCATTCTCTCTAAGACTCCCACTGCTACCAACAAATCTGTCCTCTGCCTCCTGGAAGCTTCACTTACATGTCCTCAGCCCCAGCACCCCTCAATATCCTCAGCAAGGTCCCCAAGGACCCCATCAGCCCCCCAGCTCTCCCACCTCAGCCTGTGGTCTCTGGCAGCTGACCTCCCTTAGGAACACTCTCTCTGTGACTCCCCGATCCACCCTTCCTCATTCTTCACTGCACCCCCATCACTCATCCTAGACATGGCCATAGATGCTATCTCCCTTCCTCCCACCTCCTGGACCATCCTGCCCACACCTGTGCTTCAATCACCCTCTGCCTATGCCCTCAGTGCCACCCACTATGCCCAGAGGAGGGTGAAGCCCCCTAACCTGGCCCACAGGGCACTGCCCAACCCAGCCCTGATCTGTAGGCCACCCTCACCTCCCCTCCAGGCCACACGGCAACCTGCCACCTCCTCAGAAAGCTCTCTGTGACCACCTCCTTTTCACAGTCTCCAAAGTCTTCCATAGGTCACCCTGGAGGAAGCCGTCCTCACTGTGTCGCACTGCCCTGACAGATTGACTTGTCATTTGGTTTTCCTTGTTTCAACAGTCCCACAGCAAACTTTTTCCATCAGGTTTATTGAGGTATAATTATCCTACAGTAAAACTGACCCTCTCTAGTGCACAGTCTATGAGTTTTGACAACTGCGTGCAGCTGTGTAACCACTATAGTCATCAAGGTACAGAACAATCCTGTCACCCCCAAATCCCTGCACGCTGTCTCTTTGTAGTCAACTCCTCCCAGCCCCTACCCCTGGCATCCACTGCTCTGTTTTCTGTTCCCGTCGTTTCGCGTTTTCCAGAGTGTCATACAAATGGAGTCATCTAAACATAGCCCTCTGAGTCTGGTTTCGTTCATCCAGCATAATGCATTTCAGATTGATTAATATCTGTGTTGCCTCTTGAAACCAAACGTCTTTCTTTTTTGTTGCTGTGTAGTACTCCATTGTTTATCCATTCAGCAGCTGAAGGGCATTTGTGACGTTTCCAGTTTTTGGAGACTATGAATAAAGCCACTATAAGTATTCACATACAGGTTTTTGTGTGAATGTAAGTTTTTATTCCTCTTGGTTAAGCACCTAAAGTAGGATTGCTGAGTTGTGTGGTAAGCCTATTTTTAACTTTATAAGAAACTGCCAAACTGTTTTCCAAGTTGGCTATACCATTTTGCATTCCCACTAGCAACCTAGGAGAGTTCCAGTGGCTTTGTACCCTTGCCAACACTTGGTATTAGCCATTTTCAAAGTCAATGTAATGATATGTAGTGGTATTGCATTGTGGGGTTTTTCGGGTTTTTTTTTTGTTTGTTTGTTTGTTTCGTTTTTCTTTGAGATGGAGTCTCGCTCTGTCGCCTAGGCTGGAGTACAGTGGCGCGATCTTGGCTCACTGCAACTTCCACTTCCCTGGTGGGGAAGTGATTCTCCTGCCTCAGCTTCCTGAGTAGCTGAGATTACAGGCGCACACCACCACACCCAGCTAATTTTTGTATTTTTAGTAGAGATGGGGTTTCACCATGTTGGCCAGGCTGGTCTTGAACTCCTCACCTCAGGTGATCCACCCGCCTCGGCCTCCCAAAGAGATGGGATTACAGGTGTGAGCCACCACGCCCGGCCTGCATTGTGGTTTTAATCTGCATTTCCTTAATGACTAATAATGATGAGCATCTATCTTTTCATGTGCCTGATTTGCTTTTTTAGCGCCATCACTATTGGAGATAAACATCTTAATTATTTAAATTATTTACCTGTTTACTTTCCATCTCTTCCATTACATGTGAAAGCAGAGACCTTGGTGTTCATTCCCCCAATACCTAGAATAGCATCTGGTACTGGATAATGATAATGACAATGATGGTGGTGATGACTGTTGTGGAGGTGGTGATAGCTAACATTTATAGAGCCCTTAGCATTTGCCTAGCACCATTCTGAGTGCTTTACTCATAGTAACTCACTTAGTCCTCACAACTGCCCCAAAAGACAGAGATGCTATCAATATTCCCATTTTACAGAAGAGAAAACTAAGGTAGAGAGAGGCAACTAGCTCAAGGTCACACAGTTAATAAGGGGAGAGCCAGTCCTTGATCCCAGGTGTCCTGGAGTCAGAACACCTGACTAGGTCCTTGGCCAAACCCTACATGCAACATCCATGGAGGGATCCATTGTCCTTGTACACTCTATCTGGAAGCTCCCTGATTAGCTTCCCACTAGAATCCATCCTCTTCCTCACCTTCCGGACAGTATAGATGTGATCAGGATATTACACAGCCCATAGCAACCACTCGATATGCCCCAGGTGGAGAGAATAAAGAGGAGTCACGGCCTTGGCTCTTCTGAAACCTGGCTCTGAAAATGGTCCCATAACAGCCTTTGTACCAGAGAATTTTATTGCTCACTGAATGTCAGCACATTTCCTTGGCATTTCCTCAGCCCCTTTAGAGTTGTGCCATATGAGAAGTTCTGCCCAACGGGCTGTGAACAAAAGCGATGCGTGTCATTGCTGAGCCAAAGCATTTCAGAGCCCATGCGAGACCTCATCATTGTCTCTTCTCTGCCATGGCGACTGGAAGTCACATGTTCTGGAAGGGGCTACAAGATGATGGAGCTCCTGGCAGCCTAGGTCCCTGAATTGTTGTGTGGACCAGAGCTCCACCACCCTGCCCACATCCCACACCGGGCATGGAATGTGAGTTCATGTGGTAAACGGAGGAAGGAAGAGAGCCTTTGTTGCATTAAATCGCTGAGAGTTCAGACAGTACCGGTTAGTGCGGCACAACCTTGCCTATCCTACAACATCCCCAGTGCCCCTTTGGGGGCAGGTCACCTTGCTGCATTTGTTGTTAGAACATGTTTGGATGACTTATGAATGAGAGAACTAAGCCCCATTTGGGAGACTCTAAGTAACTAAAATTTCAGCGGGGGTAGAATAATCTCAGTTCCCAAGTTCAAGAGTTCCGTATCCACAAGGAAAAGGGAGACCTTCCAGGCCCTGCAATGGGCTCCACCAGAAGGACTTTCCCCACATGGAGAAGGGAGGCGTGAGCTGAGGCAGGTGGTGGCATCTCCATGAGAGTTGGGGCCTATGCCTACATTCGAGGGCCTGAACTTGACTTTAGGGCAAAGGCTGGGGCATCTTCAGAGCTCTATCCTTGACTTGGGTCTAGGACCAGCTCCCAGAAAGGTTCTGGGGCCCCCAAGTCATTTGTCCACAACTCAGGGAGATAAGGAAAACTCCACAAGGCCACAGGGCCTTGGAGCTGTAAGCTTAATTGCAGGTTTATATTTTGAACTTACTGGTGTTTTACTTTGGCAATTATCACCTTAAATGTTATGTGCTCCTGTGGGACAACACGAGAAACAAGGAGAAGAGGCTACCCCTTAAGATAACAGGGGCACTAGCAGGCAACCCAAGGGAAAGCCCTTCCTGTTGATAAATGCCCCTGCGACTTCTCTCTTTCCCCAATAAGTAAGCCTTGGTGGCAGTGGAATCCACCTACAAGATCAACAGGTGTGACTGATCCAGTGCAACTGAAAACAAAGTCACACCAGGAAACCAGCAGTCTCTGCTCCATTCTTTGCCTTGAGCATCTATCTACTTGGGAGTTAATTTTGATGATGAGAAATTCAAAATCGTACATTTGGTCATTTCTGTGTGTGTGTGGTGTTTTTTGTTTATTTGTTTGTGCTTTTTTGTTTGTCTGTCTGTTTGTTTGTTTGTTTTTGTAAAGGAGACATGTTTAATTGGGCGCAGGCTGAGGTTTTCGCCCTGCTTGGACACCTTGAGTCCACCATCATGGCTACAGCATTTGCTCAGATAGGCTTGAGATAAGGAACTGATCAGGGATGCAAGGATGGCTCCTGGCTAGAGTGGAGTTGGCTGGGCTGGGGTCAGCTCAGACCCTCAGGTCCAAAGTCCACTGAGCATCTCACTCAGGGAGGAAGGGGTTGTAGGCTTCGACTTTATGGTCTGATTCACAGAGGCCCAGGCAATGTTGGGATGAATGCACAGGCTCTTGGAAAATGCCTGGCTAGAATCGCTTTGAGGGAGGAGTCCCTGAATGCAACATGAATCGTTTTCCCTTGAATGGTTTTTGCTGATTGATTGGGCTTTAGTTCACTGTCTGCCAAGGGTGTGGGGGGCTGAAAACAGAGGACAAAGGTTCAGAGGCAAATGGTGAAGGCAGTGCCTATGGGAATGCAGGAAGAGCTGGCACAGGAAAGAGGGGACAGGCGGAGGGAGGGTGGAGGGGAGGGGAGTGGAGGAGGGAAAGTGGCAGACACCCAGGTGAGGGGTGAACACCATTGCCACTGTGGTTGTCATAATCATCATGGTCCCCATAAATTGCACCCAGTGAGCCCCCTGGGCTAAGCGCTTTCCTTCTGCTAACTCATCTGCTTCCCACACATGCCCTCGAGGCGGGTACCTTGACCATCCTGGTTTCCAGGATGGGGAAGCTGAAGCATGGAAAGGTGAAATATCTTGAAAGGAATGGGGTCGTTTCAAACCCAGGCAGTCCAGCTCCAGCACTCATCCCTAAGAGTCCCTGATAAAACCACAGTGGTGAGGTTGGAAATGAATGGAAGCTCCTCCTCAATGCCATTGGCAGAAATTCTGTCTGTGGGTGGTTAGATCCAAGATGGAGAAAAATTCCTGTTTCTGCCACTTACTAACTCTGTGACCTTCAGCAAATTACTTACCCTTTCTGGGACTGGTTCCCTATCTCTAATGCCATACTCATATGGCAGTAGAGATTAAATTGTGTGTGTGTGTGTAGTGTCTCGTACAGTACTTGGTAGAGAATAGGTACTTCACAAAAACCAGACGCCCACGGAGCCACAGTACAGAGGCACCAATCTCCAGAATTTCCAAGCATGTACATATGTGTGCATGTATGTGCTCCTATGTACATGTGGCCCTGCCAAGGTGATCACTCATGTGCACCTGCATGCAATTCCCTCCCTAGTCCTGTCCCCAACTCAGGGTGGTGGTGGCATCAGGTCTGTAGCCCCCCAAGCCAAACACCCAAGCATCACTCCAGAGTCCTCTCTTTCCCTCTCTCACCTCGCATCCTATCACCACAGTCAGCCAATTCCTGAGTATTTCTCAAACTCATCTTCTCCCCAATTCTTCCCACCCCCTTCTGGACACAAGGGTCTCAGCTGCTTCTTATCCTCCTGCCTGCAGTCCCCCCGTCACCCCCATCCACACAGTGGCAATCAGGACGGCCTTTCCCAGTCACAAATATGACCTCATCCCCGCTCCACTTAAAACCAGCCCAGCAAGCCTCGCCAGGCCAGACGCGAAACTCCGAAGCCCTGAGTAGCAGCCTGACAGATTTGACTAAATAAAGATCTAAAGCTTCTCTATGGCCAAAGATACCACAGACAAAGTTAAAAAAGACAAACAGCAGACTAGGGAAAATATTTCCAACACACAAAACAGACAAAAGTTTTTTAAATTCCTAATGCACTAAAAGCTCTTTTATATCAATAAGAAAAAGGCAAAAAGAAAAGAAAAATGGGCAAATGATGTGAACAGTCCATTCACAGAGGAAGAAATACCCATGGGCAGAAACTGCACAAAAAGACACTCAGCCTCACTGGGGAGGAGCGGAGTGAGTGTGGAGACCATAGTGAGATAGTTTTCTAGATCGGCAGACATCTGAAATATTGAGAATGTTCATTGCGGAGGACAGTGTGGGGAAATGGTCACTCTCGGATACCAAGGGGGCAGCGTCAGCTGGCCCAACCTTGGGAAGAGCAAGGTTGCTCTAAAAACGGAGCAGGCAGACCCTTCACCCTGGCCACTCTGCATCTAGAAATCTATCCTGCGGAAAGGCTACGGGTGTCAGCAAGATATATACAAGGATGTTCCCCGAAGCATTATTTGCAAGAGTGAAAAATGGAAGACAACCTAAATATCCATCAACCCAGGACTAGTTACATAAATTATGCTTTGTACAAACAATGGAATATTAGGCAACGATTAAAAAGAACACGGCAGATCTGGGTGCCGTGACATTGACTAATGCCCACAATATACTGGGAAGTGAAAAATGGAACTGGTGGAGTAATGTGCATAATATGATTCCGTTTCCTTTCTTAGTAATACACAATAAATATGTTTGCAACAGCACAGAAAATGTTCTGAAACATACCAGGCCAACAGCAGTAGCACATTGGCAGAGTGGGCTTTAAAGGCAAAGGGGGACTTTCCTATTTTACAGGACACACTTCTATATTGTTTCCATTTTATAATTGTGCTTGAGCAAATATTGCTTTTATGGTAAAAAAGAAAAAATTCCTCCTCCCATAACCCCTCACAGGCTGCAGGACAAAGTTCAAACTCCCTAGCGTGACACCCTAGGACCCTAAGGACACAGCCTCTGGGCACCCCCAGCTCTGGTCTCCCCTTTTCCAGTCTTACCTTAAATCCAGATGCTCCCAACTCCCTTACATGTCCCCCAAGCTGCCTCTAGGCCTTTGTCCTGGATGGGTCCCTCTTCCTGGAATGTCCTTTCCTGCCTTCTGTGCCTCACCTTTTAAGTAACTGCTCAGGTGTCACCCCTTCTGGAAACTCTCCCCAAACACTCCCCCACACTCCGCCTTCGTGGGCCCATTGCTCCTATAACATGTAACAGTGGTGATAGTCAACATTTAGGAAGTGCACACCATTCACTGAGGGCTGTGCGACGTGCCTTGCATTGTACTGACTCATTGAATCCTCTTAGCAACCCTCTGAGATAGGTTTATTATCATCTCATTTAACAGATGGGGAAACTGAGGTACAGAGTGGTTACATGACTTGCTCAAGCTCACACAGCCAGTAATTAGAAGGGGTAAGTGGACCTAGGCAGAGGGTCCCATGCAGCCTTCTACTAGTGCTTAGCACATAGGGCTGGAAAACCCTGGTCCCTGTACCTGCCAGGCCCCAAGACTGGCCTGTGAGCCCAAAGCTGGGATTTGCTTTCCCCGCAACCACTCCCCCACCACTGCAGAACCTGGGCGCGGTGTAAGGTGCACCAGGGTCTGTTGGGGTCAGAAGCCAGCCTCCGTCCCCAGCCAGCCAGGACTAAATTAGGACCCTGAGGGCTGGTCTCCTGCGGAGGAGCTGGGCTGGGGGTGGGGACCAGCCCCAAAACAGCCAGCTGACCCGGGACTGCTAAGGAAAGGGATGGGTTTGTAGAGGTGCAGTCCCTCTCCAGGCAAGGACCCCAGTGACCTCCCATGCACCTACTGTGTGCCAGGCCCAGGGGTCAACTGGCCCAGGAAGCTAGGGCAAAGAGACTCCCCTGCCCTCCACAGCTGCCAAGTCAGACGCAGGGAGGCCAGGAGCCTAGAAGGGGCTGGGCAACAAGCTCAAGGCAGTGCCCAGGGAGGGCTCGGGGATCTGAGCGAGTGTGTACACTCTGGGTGAGTGTGCACAGGGTCTCCACGAAGGCAGTGGCACCTGGGTCCAGCCTAGAAGGATGGAGGGTGTGGGCAGATAGAGTAGGGGGAGGGAAGCTCCAGGGGCCAGAGGCAGCTTGAGCAAGGGCCTGGAGGGGGTGGCTGTGGGGAGTGGGGGTAAGAGTCATTGGTTGTGGCTGGAGCAAGGTGGGAGGCCGCAGGGGATGGGGTGGGTGGGCATGTTAGAGGCCTTTGGAGAAAGACGGAGGAGGAGCTGTGCCTCCAGCCCAGCAAGGAAGGCGTGATCTGCGGAGGAGGCAGCCTGCCTGAGATCTGAGGATCTGAGCTTGTCAGGCCAGCTCTGCCTTTGCAGTTAGCAGTGTGGCTGTGGCCTACTTCCAGGACCTTGGCTCCCTCACCTGTGGACGAATAACCCAGCCTCACAGACTGCTGAGGGGACTAACTGAGACAGTGGTTTATGGCACCTGAAACCCAGGGAGGCAGTGGACATGTCTCGGGCATGGTGCTCCCTGGGGGGGGTCTGCCTGTGTACCAGTGACCTTGTGTGCATGCACGCCCTTGAAGGCCTCCAGGTATTCAAACACATAGAATCCTTGTTTAAAGTATAACTTTAGGCAGGGTGCAGTGGCTCACACCTGTAATCCCGACAGTTTGGGAGGCTGAGGTGGGAGGATCACTTGAGGCCAGGAGTTCGAGACCAGCCTGGGCAACATAGTAAGACCCTATCTTAAAAAAAAAAAAAAAAAAAAAAAAAAGCCAGGAATGGTGGTGCACCTGTAGTCCCAGTTACTCGGGAGGCTGAAGTGGGAGAATAACTTGAGCCCAGGAGGTTGAAGCTTCCGTGAGCCATGATCGCAACACTGCTCTCCAGCCTAGGTGACAACACAGTGAGCCTCATTTTTAAAAAATAAATAAGTAAAAGTGTAAATTCAAGATAATGGGATTTCAGACTCTTCAATGCAGGAGGCAGAGCCCCATGATCCTGAGCAGGTCCCTACCCTCCCGGGGCCTGGGCTTCCCCAGGTGGGTGGTAGGCGGCTGTCTGGATGGCTTCTCCAGCCCAGCTATTTGGAATCAGCTGGAGCATGGCAGGAGGAGAATGGGTGTGAGTGCCTGGAAATCCACAGGGGTGGGACCCAGAGTGGGGAGGGGAGGGTGAAGGAGGCAGAAGATCCTCCTTCCTGGGCTAGTCCCAAGCCCTGAGTCTGTGGTCGGAGGCCTCAGCCTGATGTCCCGTCCCCCACCCAACTGAGGCCCTCCCCACTCCCCCTGCTCCGAGAACCTGAACTGTGCTGGAAGCCCTGCCCCAGCCCTGGATGCCAGGCTGACTGGCCCAGATTCCCCTGGCTGGCTCCCCTGCTCCCACTGATGCCCAGGCTATGTTCACCGAGGCGAGAGTGGAGAAGTCATAAAGAAGCCCCCAGCTCCTACTGCAAGTTCACCCCCAGCAATACCAGCGTGTAGGCCTGGGGGCAGGCAAGACTCGGGAGCATGCCCAGCCTTGCTATTTCAAGCCAAGGGGCATCAGGCAGTGCCTGTGCTTCTGTTTCTTCTTCCACGGAATGTATACACCTGCCTCCCTTGCAAGGTGCCATCATCAGCCCAGTGCCCCCACCATCAACCCTCTCACAGGTAAGTCCCTTGGTTCACCATGAGCTGAGGTGGTCTGGGGGGTCACAGTCAGTTATGCTGGGAGAACACTTACCCTAGACTCCCTAAACTGCCCATGGGCACCATCCTTGCCTCTTTGGGGACCCCATCGCAGCCCCCTCACTGGTCCCTGCCTCCAGCACCTCCATCTCCCACCTGTTGCCAGAGGAACACTCTGAATGCAGAGCCATGTCCCTGCCAGTCCCCCGGGCCTCCCCCACCTCAGCTCTGATCACTTGGTGCTCTCATCACCTGTTTGCTTGTGCGCCCACTAGCCCTGTGAGCAGGGGTTATAGCTGATTCATCTAGGCAATTCCAGAGCCTAGTGCAGGGCCTGGCACAGGAGTCTTGTCCAGAGAGAGCAGACTTGGCAGTGGGAATGGACAAACAGGGCCATTTACCCCTACTACCCTGGCACCTGCTTCTCTATTGGCATATTCACAACAATGCTGAGCTCAGTGTGGGGCCAGGGTCAGGGCTCGGTGTAGGACCAGGATCAAGGTTAAGTCTGTTCAGGATCAGGGCTTAGTGTGAGGCTAGGATCAAGGCTCAGTGTGTGGCTGGGGTCTAGGGCTCAGTGTAGGACCAGGATCAAGGTTCAGTCTGTTCAGGATCAGGGCTCAGTGTGAGGCTTGAATCAAGGCTCTGTGTGTGGCTGGGGTCAGGGCTTAGTGTAGGACCCGAATGAAGGTTCAGTTGATTCAGGATCAGGGCTCAGTGTGAGGCTGGAATCAAGGCTCAGTGTGCAACTGAGATCAGGGCTCATTGTAGAACCAGGATCAAGGTTCAATCTGTCCAGGACCAGGGTTTAGTGCGGGGCTGGGGTCAGGTCTTAATGAGGGACATTTTCTGTCCCCCACTGTGAAAAGCCCAGGACTCTCTACCACCTTACCCAGAGCTTTGAAAATAACATAACCTGCCCCCCAGGGGCCAGGGCCTGTCTCCTGAGCCCCTACTATGCGTGCCTTCTATCCTGGCTAGGCAGGTCCTATGCTCCACTCCAGGCAGCTATGCTGGGATTTCCAGATTCCCTCTGCCCTAGCAGAAGTGGCTCAAGCAGGGAAGCTCTTCCTTGCCTCCCCACCTAGCCTTCAAAAACACAGCGAGGACAGTCAGCCTTCTAGCGTGGATGCACTCCCAAGCCAAAGTGAAAAAGTGCTTTGTGGTTTTGTCAGATTTCCCAATTGTCCACCTACTGCCCCATTCGATTTGCCCAGGTGATCCAGTGCCAATGGAGGAAAATCCAGGTCTGGCTGAACAAGAAAGTGAAGGTGTTGGCTGGCACATGGCATTGAGATGCACAACCTAAAATACCTCCTCCTGTCACAGGGCCTGAAATCCCTTTTTTGAAAAAGAGGGAAGCAGAACAACGCTAGTCCTGACCTTTGGAAGGCATAGTGCACTGTCCTGGGGCCACCACCATCAGGCTTCAGTTTATCCTTGCGGACAGGCTCAGCCCAGTGGCTCCTTGCTTTTAAGCCACGCTTGCTGACTCTCCTGTCTGAGACCTCCATCCTGGTTCAGTTTTCAGCTCTCCGAGGGCATGGGCTGTTGGAACCTTGGCCCTGGGTGACCCAGGTTTGACCCAGGCCTACTCACTTACAAACCTCAGAAACAAGGGCCAATTCAGAGACTGGCCTGGATAGGCATCAGAGCTGCGCTTGCCTCTGAAGACAGCAGGGCCAGGGCAGGAGGTGGCACCTGTCCCTGAGCCCCCCACGCACCCAGCCAAGCCCCCCACTGTATCTGCTACTCTCAAGCAGAGGGTCAAGTTGGTCTGCTGGCAAGACACATGGCTCTCATTTTAATTAATTAAAGAAAAATCTAATCACTGCATTAAACTTCTCATTACTCCACTTGAATACCCGTTAAGTAAATGTAATTACCAGAGGATTGGGTTTCCCAGCCTCTTTCATTAGCTTCTGATAAGATGGGGAGAGGGAGGGAAGAGGGCGGGCAGCAGAACAATGCTAGTCCCGACCCTCGGAGGGCAGAGTGAGCACTGTACTGGGGTCACCGCGGCAGGCTTCAGTGTTCCTTGGGGACAGGCTAAGCCCTGGGCCTGGGGGAGATCCCCCAACCCGAGCTGCCCCCAGGAAGGCAAGGGCCCAGCATTTGGCTGCAGTCAGCACTGAATGCTTCGTTTCCCACCACTGTTGGTTATTTATACCCCATCTCCCTCCGAAAGAATTGGAGGCTGCTGAGAACAACAGAAGCAGCACATGCTGAAAAACAGAGGAAGAAAACAGGACAAAGCAACAATGAGAAAGAAGAAGCCAGAGACAAGGTTATTAAGCAACTGCATGCCACAGCATCCTGGGCACTTATCAGAAATGGGCCACAAACCGACTATGAGCTTCCTGGCAGTCAAGACAAAGACAGCAATGCACTTCGGTGCTGGGATGCAGTGACCAGCAGAGTATGCATGAGGAAATGCACACTGGGCCTTGGTCTTTCATCTGTGAAAAGGGTGGAGCTGGAAGATGGACTAATGCAGAAAACCACGGGCTGGGGGAACTGCAGGTGAAGGTTCAGAGGAGAGAAGAGGAATTACTAGAGGAGAAGCAGCAGAGGTGGAGGGCAAGTGCAGAGCCTGGGGGTGGAAGAGGTTTCTCCAAAGGAGGGGCCAAGGTCCCATACCATCACCAGCCCCCTGTGGTAGAAGGCACCGGCACTCTGAGGCAGGAGGAGCAAAAACCAGAGGAGACAACACACTCAGGAGGCCCAGAACTGGCCAGGCTGGGACACAGGCTCCGCCTCCCTGCGCTAAAGGGTGGGCTGCCCAGACATCCTCTATGGCCAGTGCATCACCCTGTTCCCCAGCTGCCCTGAGGGTGGGCTGCTGCAGCTCAGTGCTCCTCCTTTTCTAGAGAACTGCCTTCCACAAATGGGGGCCACCTCACCTGGGCAATCCAGGCCCTCCCATGGGTGGCTCACTGCCAATGACTGATTGATACAGGGGCCCAAAAGCCCGACCTCCTTGTGGGGGGTGGGAAGGGTAATTCTGTGGGTGAATTATGCTCCAGGATTCCCTGGACCAGCCCAAGGCCCAACTTTGTCTGTGCTATCATTCCTACCCCAATCTCTTCTCTTCCTCCCTTTCCCTGAGGCCCTGCCCTCAATACAGCTCGTGTACGCAAATCCTTGTCTCAGCTTTTGCCTGTAAGGATTCTGATCAACAATACATGCTGGCAGCTCCTTCCAAGTTCAAAAAAAGGAAAGAAACAAACAGAAAAACCAAACCGGCGATGTCCCAAACTTCCTGGAGAGGGAAGCAAGAAGGAGAAGGGAACAAGGATTTACTGAGAAACTGCCAGATGTCAGTCCTTTCTGTACATCATCTCAGGTAGTTCTCTCAGCACCCCTCCAGGTGAGGTTCATTATCAGGTGAGGAAACTGAAGCTCAGAGAGGCATAGAGATTTGTCCAAGGACACACAGCACGTCCACATCCATCTATGACACCATCTAGAATGATTATTTGTTATTTGCCTTCCCTAGTTGGGGAGGAGTCTCCCTTCTCCTGTCAGCAGGATCCCAAGATTCCTTTGGGAAACACTCATCCCTCATCCCTGGTCACATGGTTGGGGAAGGACAGACCGTGACCCCCAGCCCATCAGTGTTTCTAAGTCCTGTGGACTCAGTTAAAGGTTCAGAATGAGCTGAATGCTGCCAACAGGACCCTGAGATCAACTCAAGGACTTCTATTTGTTCTATCAGGGAAGATTTTGTCTCCACCCCCAACCCTAGATCTAAACCTAGAAGCATGTTACCCCAGAAACTGCTGCCAGGCATCTTTTGACTATGTCATGCCAAATGCCACTAAGCATGGAGCCATCATCAAGGAGAGGAATGAAGGAATACAGAAAAAAACCAGGTTCTGGTTACACCATTTGAACCACTGGATCAAGCCCTGCCTGAAGCCCATATTACCACCAAACACTTTGGTTACATAAGCTGATAACTTCATTTTAATGAAATAGGGTTTGTTTTAGTTTTTGTTTTTTGCTACTTACAATCAAAGGGATCCTGACAGATACAGTGTACAGAAAGGTATCCCTTTTGTTCTAGGGACCAAGAAGGCTTGGATATCCCCAGGAGCCAGGGAATGGGTAGAGGGGGGATGCCACCTACCCTGACTGCTGCTGTGTCCCGCTGGGTCCCAAAGCTTGAGGAGTCCCCTTGGCCCAGACTGTGGTCAGGAGTAGACTTGGTAGCTGGTCTAGGAGGTGGATAGAGTCGGAGCCCTGGAGATGCAGGCTGAAGGCTGTGTAGCCCCGCAGACTCAAGGTAGCCAGGTCATGGTCATAAGATCCCTAGAAAAGAAGAGAAACAAGAGTGAGTGGTAGGGTTCACAAGGGGCCCGAGGGGTACAGGAGGTAGGACAGATGGTGGCCACACCTTGGTGAAGGTGAGACCAAAGGAAGATCCCTGGAAGCATCTCTAGACCAGCACTGTTCAACAGAACTTTCTACCATGATGACAATGTTCTGCCTCTGCACTGTCCAATACGGCAGTCACCGTCACATGTGGATATTGCGATGTGAATAGTGTTATTAAAAACTGATTTTTAATTTTGTTTTAATTTAATTAATTTACATTTAAATCTAAACAGCCACATGTAACCAGTGGCTACCACACTGGACAACACAGCTCTGGATCAACCCTTGCCTCCTGGCCACGGTACATGGGAAAAACTGAGGTCCAGAGAGGAGAAGGGATTTGCCCGAGGTCACACAGTGAGAGGGTGGCAAAGGCAAACACAGTTCCTCCAACTCCTGGCCCTGATCCTCCATAGTACCCACTGCCCTTCCCATCATGGCCTCGTGTTTTCCCATCATGCTCATCACTAGCAGAGTGTCCTGCTGTCCTGATATCCATGCTGCCATGAGTTGGGCTGTCCCTGGGGAAAGGAATGTCCCTGGGGAAGGGTGTCAGGCCACCCTTGAAGGGACCTGCCTCCTCCAGCCACTGCCACTGGACCCTTCCTCAGCCCCCCTAGCAAAGCAGCCCCAATGAATGTCCTGAGATTGTCCCGGAAAACTGTCGCTCAGAGGGGAAGCCTCTTGGACAAAGAGTCGTTATTTATAACAGAAGACACTGCAGGCTGCCTAAACACTCCACAATAGAGATGACGGAGTGATTCACGGCACCCCTGCCAAGAGAGTAGTACACAGCCATTAAAAACGACCAACGAAGAGGCCGGCAGTGATGCTGAGTAATGTTTCCGTGACAATAATGAGGTGAAAAACTGAGAAATGGGTGCAGGTGGGGGTTGGGTTGCGGGGTGTACGAGGCCCACTCCCATCTGTCACCCTCACCCACGCTGTGGCATCGTAGGGTCCAGATTACAGACCCGCTTTACAGGAGGAGTGGGGGCTTAGAGAAAGCAACCACATGCGTGCTCCTGGCTCCATGGAGAGTGTGGGCAGAGTGGGGCTTGAACCCTTGATTTCTGATGCCAAAGACAGACTTCTACAGCTGCCCTTTGTGCTATGATGGCAGCATTACGGCTGCCCTTTCCTTCTTACTTACTCGTCTTTTGTAAACACATATGTACATCATACTTATTAAGTGCCAGGAACCTTCCTCAGCCCTTGACAAATTAAAAGTTAACTCATGGAATCTGTAAAACTGGGTGAAGGAACAATGACTACCTCCATTGTTTGGAGAAGGAAAATGAGGCACAGAGAGATTAAGTAACCTGGGGCCACTTCTACTACCCAAATATTCTGCAAGGTCTAGTACTGCCATTACAGGAAGAGGATAAGGGGGCAGAGAGGGAGTGTCTGTTGCCTGGAGGAGTGGAAAAACAGATGGAGAGTTTTCCTCCTTTTTAATTTCATGGCAAATCTTTTTTATGGCAATTGAACGGAAAAAGTTCAAGAAGTAAAATAAATGTAGCAAGGAAAAGGTTTTTTTTAAAAAACAAGCACACAAACAAAAATGAAAACTTATCAGATTGAAGTCATGGATGCATCCGACAGACCTCGACTGTGAATGTAATACACCTCCCAGCAGCAAAACTCATGTCCCTAGGCTTTTCTGCCAATGTCCTGACCTGGGACCACTCCCTCCTGCCTGAGTGAGATCCTCACCTCCAAGGGCAGCAGGGAGCAGCCCTGGGCAGAGGTAAACTTCAATAAACACCTCCGGGCTCCGTCCCGCCTCCGAGCCCCCTGCTGCCTGCAGTGCTCCAGCCACCGGCAAGCACTGAAACTCAGCACACCATAGCGTCCAGGCCTCTGCCTCTAGCCCCAGCCAGCCCCATTCCATAGGTGGAGCAATGGAGGCCCAAAAGGCGAAAGACTAGACCAGAGGTCACACTGCTACTGAACACGAAATGCCTGTGTGTGTGCTTATGAGTGTGCATGAACACGGCCCACAGGGACATGTGTGTCTCCCACGCATGCAGTGCTTCAGGCCCAGGTGATTAAAAGGGCAGGTGATTCCCAGCTTACACACCCACGTGCACGTGTGCACACACATACACGCACACACAAAACTGTCATATCATTAACTGCTACTACAGCCACAATGGCATCATCTGCTATTTCTTCCTATTTCTTGTTTTCTGGGTTATTTTTCATTCATGCATCAAATACTTATTCGGCACTTACTATACGCTAGGTATATCATAGGGGCTAGGATTCACTGGGGTACAACACAGACAAGTTTGGTACTCTCATGGGAACAGCGGATACCGATGATAAACAAAATAAGCAAATAAACAAGATAATTCCAAAGAGTGACAGGCAATAACAATCATAAAACCTGGTAATGTGAAAGAGAAGACTTGGGCTGGGGCTGGTGGGTTACTCAAGCTAGAGGGGCAAGGAAGGTCTTTCTGAAGCAGTCACATTGGAATTTATTCTGTGGGAAATGAAGCTGCAGCAGGAGGCTGGGGCCCTGAGGGCCAGGGTAAGCGCTTTGGATTTCATCCCAAACGCAATGAAAAGTAACTGGAGGGTTTTAACCAGGGAAGTGCTATGATGTTTTCCTCATTGTCTGGAGCTGCCAAGTGGAGACTGAACTCAAGGGCATCAGGCCTGGGGCAGAGGACCAGTGTCACAATCGCCCGAGGACAAGGAGACAGCCTTAACCAGAGGGATGGCACAGAGAGGGAGGAAACAGACAGATTCGGGCAGTGTGTTGTGGCAGAACCAACTGGTCGATGAGTTGGATGTGAGGGGGTGGGGGTAAGAAAAGGAGAGTAATGAAGGAAGACTCGTAGAGCTTCTACCATAGACAGGGACTGCTTTCACAACCAGACCCCACCCCTCAAGAAGCCTCAGGGGCCTGATCAGGACTTCCAGTCTCTGACGAAGGGACTTGGCATGTGTGTGTCCAGACAGCAGAGCTAGGCCTAAGAAGAAAAGATTCCAGAGAGACAGATCTCTGTTCAGCATGAGAAGCAGTGAGCTTCCTGTCCCTGGAGGTATGCAAGCAGAGGTCTGGGGACCATGTGTGTTGGGTGGGGATTTGCACTAAAAGAGGAGGTTGATTTCTGCCATGAGTTTCTTTAATTCTGTCAATACATGAATCAGGGCTAGATTGCATGGATTGAAGCAGGTGTTATAGAGAGTCAAGGGAAGGCAAGGTAATGTCCAGCATATAGTTATTATTATTATTATTAGGACTTTACAGATCACAGAACGCTCCCACCGATTCTCTACCTGGATCTGAAGCCCACGCTGTGAGGCAGGTAGGGCATCATGATCAGCCTGATCTAGCAGATGAGGAAACAGGCCCAGCAAGGGAGTGGGCTCAGCCCAGGGTTCCACAGCACATCAGCCTCACACCCTCTGTGGCCTCACACCTATGGACCTTCTCCTCCCTCATCCCCAGCACCCCTGCCCCGGAAGATGCAGGATCTCCCCACTCCACCCAGGCTTCCATCCAGCTGCCAAGACTCCCATCCCTGGAGGTTAGAGGCATTCTTTGCCCTCTGCCCCAAAACTTGGGAGGGGGTCTCAGCCTAGAAGATTTACCCCCTGGTTACACAGGCCCTGATCCTCCACTCTGTCCCCTTTACCCCTGGTGGTTTTACCACAGCCCCTTAAGTTGGTTCCTTCAAATTAGAGCAGTATCAAATACTAGGCTTTGCCCAGAAATGAAATAAAGTAGGGTCCCTCCCACGAGGCGTCATTCTTCCCCCACACCTACGGCTGCTGTGGGCCAGGGGCAACCAGAACCCACCTGACCACTTTCTGACCACCTTCCCCTTTCCTACCAGACAGGTAGAGAGGGCACCTGGGCAGGTAGGAGTGTCAGGAGGTAGGGTCTCCCCGGGGGGCCTGGGATTGCCAGGTGGGGAAGCTGCCACCTACTGGCACTACATCGTACACTGAACACTCGGGATAATCTTTTTTTTTTTTTAATTTTTGACCAGCAGTTTGCCCTGACAGACCCCAGGATAGTCTTGAGGGCCAAGTGGGAGCATCTCACTCTTCAGGTGAGGCAGTGAAAGCTTGGATAGATTAAAGAACTTGTCCAAATTCGAAATATTAAATGGAAAGAAACAGCTTATAAGTGCTGGAGCCAGAATTTGAACCCAGGGCCGACTGATTCGAAAGATCCGGTGCTGTCCCCTGCTCCCTGCTGCCTCGTGGAAGTGCCAGGCAGTTCGAAGAGGCAGCCCGGTGAGCAGATGGGGTGGGCAGGGGGAGGCAGAGAGAGGCGGCGGTTGTAGGGTGGGAGGGAGAAGGCGAGACAAAGGAAGGACAAAGAGAGCAGCAGAAACAGCTGAATCGACAGGGGAACCGTGCAGGGGTCAGAAGGCGGCAGCTCTGGAAGCCACCCTCCTGGTCAATGCAAGGCTCGCAAGGCCACCCCGGTGCCATCTGCCCCTCAGATCTAGCCACTAGTGTTACCTGGGCTCATCCCCAGATGCCCAGGCCCAAGGAGCCCCCAATCATTGAGAGTGCTCCCCAGTCATTAAAGGCATCCCCCACTCGTTGAAGGGCACAGGTCAGGCCCCTGTGGGCCAGTCCTGGGGCAGGGAAATGGGTTGAGGGAGTAGAGGGGCCAGCTCTGGCCCTGGGCAAGGCCATCTGCCCAGCCTCCCCCTACCCCAGCCTGGCTGGAGTGTTCAGCTGCCCAGGCTGCCCACCATGCCGGCCGATCTGTGGCTGAGCTCTGGGCTGGCCAGGTGTTCCCAAGTCCGGCTGGCAGCCCAGCACCATCAGCCTGTCCCCAGAGCATGCAAGGTTTAAGCAACAGCCTTTCCACTGAACATTTTCGAAGAAAAATATCTTTTTTTTTTTTCTTCTGAAGAGAGAGAAAGGGAGGGAGGTGGAAACTGGCAAGGGAGGAGGAGAGAAGGAGGGAGGGAGAAACCTACCCCATCATTGCAGTCAAGGTCACAGGCACCGGCACGGGGCGGGCTGGGCAAGGAGCCTTTAATCTGGGAGTTCAGGCTGAGGAAACTACACGCTTGAAGCCAGAGTACATTACTGCCCTGAATGATCTGTCGGCTTCTATTAGGCTAAATATCTCTGTATAATGGGGAATTATCCTCTGAAGAGGCAAACTGCCGGCCTCTCCAGGGAGGGGGCGGTGGGAACCTCGCATCGTGAGGGCTCTCCCACGGTGGGGCGGGGGGAGCAGGACCGACTCAGAAAGCCAACCCAGTCCCACACCCCCACCCTGGAGAGTCACAGCCAGCAGCTGCTTTGATGTTTGTGGCGGGTGCCCGCCTCCCTTCCTTCCTCCCCGGACTCTTCCTTTCCTCCCTTCATACGAGCCTGGAATGATACCAGACCCGGGTGTAGGCCTGACAAGGCCACTGGTCAGCCAGGTGACCCCAGGCAAGTCTCTGAGCCTCTTGGAATCTCTGTTTTCCTGTCTGTTAGATGGCGCTAATAATACCCGCCCGAAGGCTGGCCGTGCCGGGGGCGAGCGTGAGGCTGGCATGGAGCCCAGCACAGAGTGGACATCCTGCTCTGCCCGCCGCGGAGGGCCCCCCGTCCTCCTCATCCTCACTGGCTCACCCAGGGCACCACCACCTCCTCCAGGAAACCCTCCCTGCCCCCTATCTCGGGGTGTCTCCCACCCTGGGCACCTACAGCCAGAACCCCACCTCCGGGCCCTCCGTTTCCAGTGGCTGAGTAGGAGGAGCCTCAGTTTTAGGAGATCCCCCTGAGCAGAACGGACCCCTCCTCATCTGGGCACCCGGGCCTGCCCCAATTTGCGGGCTTGGAGGCAGGGGTTAGGGTGGCACCACAGGCATGGGTGGGGCCCACAGAGGGGTGACACTCATGGGAAGGCGATCAGCACCAGGGTAGCTGGGCCAGGAAGCCAGAAATCCCAGGACAGGGGTCTGCAAGAGCAGGGTAATAGCTGAACCATCAGCAGGACTGGCTAAGGCACAAGGCAGGGCTTGGGGCCAGGTCAGAGGAGCAGAGAGGCGGGCAGGAGCTTGAAGCTGCAGTGAGCTGTGATCTTGCCACTGCATTCCAGCCTGGGCAATAGAGCCGGGGCTCAGTGCCAGGTTCCTGGTGCCGGGCAGTGTAGGGGCTGGAGCAGTTCAGGCCAGGAAAGGTCTTGGGGGTCAGGCAGGGGCAGAACTGACCTGTGCGTGTGGGCATGAGGGTCAGATGATGGTGGCAGGGTGGGGATCAGGGTACCAGGTGACAAGGTTCTGCAGACCCCAGACTCTGTTCTCAGGGCTCCTGTGCTACCCTCAACCTGTAGTGAATCCCCGGAACGGTTCAGAACCCCTTGCTGCAGATGCAGCCACTGCTGTTGCAGGGCCTGCGGGTGGGGGCAATTCCAGGGCAAGACGCCTAGAGCCCAGTGGGACACACAGAAAGGAAGTCACCTCTAGGACAGGTCAGAGGCACACTGTGTTACCCACTCCCCTCAGTAGGCCCATAGGTCCAGCCCAGAGTTCCCACAGCCTGGGGGAGCTGCCAGTTCACTCATTCACTCACTCGTTTATTCAGCAAATGCCCTCTAATGCTTTCTGTGAACTAAGAGCACAAACACACCTGAGCAGGGTGTGGGGTGGAGCGCAGGAAGGTGAGAGATGACAACTCGGGGGCTGTGTGAGAGCAGGAGCCTGAGGGGCTGTGGAAACAGGGTAGGGGGCATCTGATCCAGGGCTGGGGTTTGGGAAAGGCTTCCAGGGTGAAAGGATCTTTGAAGGGGTATTAAAGGAAAACGAGTTGGGTTTGGAAGCAGTGGGGAAGGGCACCGCAGACGACCCCAGTGACAAAGCCCAGTGGCTGGAGAGGGAGACCACCCCCTCCTTCAGGCAGGGCCTAGCAGGCACCACACGGGGTGGAGCTCTTATCCTAGGAGCCAGCAGGAGCCTGAAGTTCTAAGTGGAGAGTACCCAGGGTCCGGATTCGTGCTTCAGAAACATCATTCCAGCTGCCACCTGGGGGAGGATGGATTTCAGGCAGGCGGAAGGACAGGAGGAAGTGAGTTAGGAATGAGGCAGTGGCCAGGGGAGAGGTGGGGTACAGCAATAGAGACGAGGGCGGATGAGGGAGGGATCTGGGAGGCGGAAACTGCAAAGTGAGGGCGGCGGTTATAATCCACAGTGCCAGCGTCCCACTGAGCATCCCCCACGCCTTCTGTCCAAACAGCATCTTTAACTCTGTAAAAAATCCATTAGTTACTTTGATCTGCACAATGCTCAGGTGAGGCAGCCAGGCCAGGAATTCATTGCTTACTTAGTTCATTAATTCAACAAGCATGTGTTGAGTGCCTACTACGTTCCAGGCACCATTCTGGCCCACCCAACACAAGGAAAAACTAAGACTCACAGATGTTGCCCGAGTTCCACAGGGGTGACCAGGACCTGCTACTGGTTTGGGAACCCAGATGCCCTGCATATTTGGGGAAGGGGTGGGGTCACACGCCAAGCAGGAGCTGTGGAAAGGGAATGCCTGACAGTGGGGCTGGCTCATGGCCCTCCAGGGCAGGGATGAGCCTCAGTCTGGAGGAGAAGTACCTCTTCCTCCAAGGTGGGCATGGGAAACCAGAGAGACACAGTGGGGTGGAAGGAAGCACAGTCGGGGGGAAAGGCTGACCTCCACGGGCTGGAGGCTGGAAAGGGTGAGGGGACACAGATCAGGAATGGCAGGGCCATTAGGCCCAGCAGACTGTGGGTAGGGCCAGAGGGTGAGAAGGGTCGGGTGAGCACAGCAGGAGGATTGGGAGTGGGGCTGCCTCCTCGAAAGTGCTTGCAGGGAGAGGGGAGAGGTGGAGGCAAAGTCCCTGAGTCCCTACGGATGACAGCAGGCCCCTGGACTGCCCTAGTGGGTGCCCCGTGCAATGGCCTCAGGCTGCTCTGTGCTAAATGGGGGGCTAAGGAGCCAAGAGAAGGAAGAACTTCCTCGGAGGTGGCTCCCAAGGGCCCAGGGACGTGTCAGGACAGACCAAGGGCAGCCTGACTGCCTCCTGAGCTCACTCACACTGCCAGGACAGGAGCTGCTGGTCAACTCCTCGTCTCCGTTCCCCCAAGTCCAGCCCTATCTACCCCCAACATTAGCATTCACTGCTGAGGACCTTGGTAGTCCCCTTGCTTCCCTGGGCCCCCCTCTCTTCATCAGCAAACTGGGGTGGCTCCCACCTCACCGATGGTCAGGAAAGCACTAGCCCAGACCCTGCACACAGTAAGTGCATACTAACCGTCATCCCTACACACAGTAAGTGCATACTAACCATCATCCCCTGCACACAGTAAGCACATACCAACCATCATCTGCACACAGTAAGCGCATACCAACCATCATTCATGCACACAGTCAGCACATACCAACCATCATCCCCACACACAGTAAGCACATACCAACCATCATCTGCACACAGTAAGTGCATACTAACCATCATCCATGTACATAGTTAGCACATACTGTCATCCGCACACAGTAAGCACATATTAACCATCATCCCCATACACAGTAAGTGCATACTAGCTGTCATCTCTGTGCATAGTAAGCACATACTAACCATCATCTCTGCACACAGTAAGCACATACTAACCATCATTTCCCCCTCCACCTCCCTGGTGACAGGACCCCTTAGAGCCCAGTCCTCAGCATTCCCCATGTCTCAAACACACTAAGCGCTCAATTAACTTTATGGGCTGAGTTTACCTGCTAACCAGCTGTTAGCAATATGACCAGGTCAGAATTCTGCCCATTGGACCTGGTAGGGAAGGGGCTGAGAGGAAGGACTTGGCAGACACCACAGGGGGCAGGAAAGGAATCAGCAGAGGTCAAGGTAACAGGGGTGGCAGAGGCCCTGCTGTCACCACACATGGTAGCATTCTCAGTCTTTCAGGAGGCAGCTGGGGAGCCAGCAGAGGGGAGGGCTGAGGGCAGGGCACTCCCAGGTAGAGGGTCCCTGGGCAGATCAGCCTCCTGCCCATCAAACCTGCTCTAGGCCTCCTCAGGGCACTTTCAGCCCTGAGAGCTGCTCCCCTCAACACACCTCTCCCCACCTTGAAATCTATCCCACTGTCTACCAAGCTCTCCCCTAACAAGAGCATTGCAGAGAAATTGAAAAAAGTCAAAAGGAGTTGCCTACTCCGGGAGAAGGGGCAGAGCTGGGAAGATTCACAGAGGTGGCAGCTTTTCAACTGTGTGGGCCTCACCTAGCCCCTCTGTGAAATGGGAGTGCTCTACTATGATGACAACAAGTCTTACTACTACTGCTACTAATAGGTAAAGCATTTTGGGCACATACCCTGTGCCAGGCTCTGTGTGAGTACTCTGTGCTCAGAGAAACCGAGGCAGAGCTGAAGCCAAACCTGACCCTCCTAAACTCAGTTTGGGCGGACTGGCTGGTGGAGGGGGTGACTGGGGTCTGAGCCTTGCGCCAGCTGCAGGCAGGGTGGTAGGTGGGGTCAGTGTTACCAGTGGTCAAAGTCTCCGAGTTGTATTACTCCAAGTGTTTTTCACATCACTGCAAGTAGCTGCTCCTGCTAAACCTGGGTGAGCAGGGGTGGGTGGGGGAGGGAATCTTCCAGAACCAAGCCAGAGGCAGCAAGGTCAGGGGTTAAGGATAGCTGCAGCAGCTCAGCTTGGTCCCCTCACAGTGTTAAAAACACTGGTGCTATGTGCGGCCTGCTACTCGCAGTCTCCCTCTTCCTGTCTTCCACAGGACGACCTCACCCATGTGCCAGGCTTCAGCCCTTGGTCTAAACAGGCAGGGGTGGGTGGGAGGTCCGCATCACCATGGAAGAGGGACCGGGGCAGGAGAAGAGTGGCAACGTCCTCTGCTATGCGTACTCCTACACTGAAACCGCACACTGTGGGATAGGCGCTCTTACTCCCACTTGACAGATGAGGAAACTGAGGCTCTGAGGCAATATGTTCCTTGCCCAAGGACAGGAGAAATGACAGAGCCGGGATGCACACCTAGCACTGTCTGGTTCTAAAGGACAAGGAGATGCCAAAGGCTGAAAGGTGACTGACGCAGGAGTTGGGGTGCATCTCAAACATAACCAACAGGCCTGGGGGGTCTTTTGGGGGGAACCCTTCCTGGCTGTCCTCTCAGTGGCTGCAGGTCGTCCCAAGCCCAGGGCCAAGGTGGTCTGGCAGGCTGAGGAGATGAGGAGAAAAGAGGCAGGGGAGAATGAGAGAAGTCTTTTCTTTGGCTTCCAGCAGCTTTCTACTCACCCAGTTCCTGCCCCAAAGCATCCCACCTCCCTGGCTGGGTGGGAACCCAGGAGGCCCCAAGTTGATCAAGGGGCCCGAGAAGGCTTGTGACATAGTTTGGGTATCTGTCGCCTCCAAACAGCACGCTGAAATGTGGCCCCCCGTGTTGGAGGTGGGGCCTGGTGGAAGATGTTTGGGTCATGGGGCAGATCATTTACGAATGGTTTGGTGCCGTTCTTGCCCCCTAAGGAGGAACGAGTTCTCACTCTATTCGTTCCCATGAGAACGGATGGTTAAAAAGAGCCTGGCACCTACCTCCACCCACGGCTCCCTCACTTCCTTCCTCTTGTCATGCGATGCCAGCTCCCCTTCGCTGTCTGCCATGAGTGGAAGCTCCCTGAGGCCCCCTCTCCTGATGCAGATGCCAGCACCATGCTTGTATAGCCTGCAGAACCATGACCCAAACATACTCCTTTTCTTTACAAATTACCCAGCCTCAGGTATTCCCCTAAAGTAACACACAAACGGACTAAGAGAGCTTGCACGGGGCCAGGAGTTTGGGGGTATGGTTAAAGAGAGACGAAGGTCCAGCTGAAAGCTAGGACCCAAAAGCCACCTGGGGGCTGAGGCTAGTAGTAGTAGAGGGGGTCAGGGAGGCCCAAGACAACAGGTGTCACAGGTGGTGCCTGAAGCCCCACACTAGAGCTTCATGCCTTTGGGTGATCCAAGGTGTCTAGTTCTCCCAAGGCTTTTGCACCTGGGAGAGGCAACAACTAGGAATATTGGCAGTGGATGGTAGGGCTGTGGGGCTCTGCCCCATCCTTCACTAACACACTGTTTCTTGGCTCAAGTATTTTGCCCTCTCTGGTTCCTAGTCATCCCGTCTGCAACATGAAGTGTCCAGGCCTAAGGCTGGGGGACACCTGCATCAGGCGGGTGGAGAGGCCCCAGACAAGCTGCCTCTCCCCATGCCAAGCAGGAGTGTTGACCCTGTTACAGCACCTGCCATTCCCGAGGGATCATGTGCCTGGGGTATGGTATCACAGATGACCCCACCCTCCACCCCAGGGGCCTGGGGAGGAGGCTTTGCCTCCTTCAGTTAGTGTTCCCATTTAGAAAGCATCAACAGAACATAGGCCACATGCTCAGCACAACATGCCATGGCCTTCTTGCAGCCTCTCAATGAGACCGTGATGCAGGTATCAGTATTCTAATTCTCCAGGTGAAGAAACTGAGGCTCAGACCAAAGTGGCCAGAAAGAGTTGCAGACCGGCCCCATGAGGGTGGTTTGGTTCAGCACCCCAGACAGCTGCCTTCCTGACTACCTGGCTACTCCCAGTCCACCTGGGCTACACACACACACCAATGGCTAAGCTTGCTCTTCCCAATCCCTGATCCTATCTAAACTCCACCCAGCTTTTCCCAGCAGCTCCAGCGGCATGGCTGTGTTCTGTGCCACACAGCACTGAGACTTCAACAATGCAGCTCTTGCTCCCTAATACTTCTGTCTTAAATCTCATTCTCCCAGCAGCTCCTTGAGGCAGGCGACAGTCTCTTTCCTTCTTTCTTTAACAGAGTCCAGCCACACAGAGGGGACTGGGGAGAACCCACTGGCTTTGGAGCATGCAGATGTGAATGAGAACTGAGCTGGGAACTACTGGGCACATTGCTTTGCCTCACTGAGCTTCAGATCCCCCAGCTGTGAAGCGAACTGCTCTGTCCATCTTGCAGGCTTGCAGATGAGCCAGGGCAAAGGGTTACTCCTTCCTCATGTCAGCAGGGGCCTCCTTCCAACTCTCCCTGAGTCTCTTCCTCCTGGAACTTCACTTAAATTCTGGACCACTTCCCCCATGAAATTTTCCAAATGACTCACAAATGGGGGGATTCTTGTTACTGAGAAATGTCAGGAAGGCCCAAGAGAACAGCTGGTACAGTGCCTGGAGTCCCACTCTTAGAACGTGATTGTTTCATGTCCTTGTGGGTTCTCAGTTCCTACAAGGGTTTTGAGCCAGGAGGAGGGAGCACCTAAGAATATTGGCAGTGGGAGGTGGGGTTCTGGGTCCCTCCATTACTAACACACTTTGTGTCTTGGAACAAGCGTCTTTTCCTCTCTGAACCTCATCTGCACCATGAGGTGTCCAGGCCTACGGCAGGAGGTGGCACTCTTCCCACCGCTCCCTGGAAGCAAAGCAGGAAATGCTTGTGGCGTGATGTCAGGGATACTGGGAAGGACCCTCCAGAGCCCTAAAATCCAGGACCACAATGCTCAAAATGCCTCCACTGGGGCTGACACATTCCTTTAATCTCTAACAAAGAGAGAAGCCCAATCCTTGGGGTTGATGGGACCCTACAGACAGGCTCTGCCCGGTCCCCAGCTGCTGGGGACAGGACCTGCCTGCATGCCTCAGGCTTTGCAGGAAGGTCTCCTTGACCATCCTCAGGCCTAGTTGGCCTTCCTAGGAAGTTTTGGCTTGAGGAAGGCTGAACTCACAGGCCCCAGTCTAGGCAGAAAGAGGAAGAAGATTCTATGGGGGACCCATAGGAAGAGAGCTCTGCCAAAGGTCCCTCTGCCCCAGGAAGGAATGCTGAGGGAGCCTGAAAAGGAAAAAAGAGACAAGGAGTTTGAGTCCGGGCTCTGCCACTTAACAAGCTGTGACCTCAGAAAGATACTTTATCTTTTTGAGTTCCAGTTTCCTAATCTTAAGATGGGGGCAATAATATCCACCATCAGTGGTCCACAGGGCGCCTCATGCACGGCAAGTTCTGAAGGATCTGCAGAAGCTATGACCATTCAAGCTTCTGCTCATCAAGGCTCAGAGAAGTGGCATCAGCCTTGAGCTGCTGACTAACAGGCCCCATGGGAGAGACAAGCAGAGAGCTCAGAGGGAGTGTGGATGAGGCAGGGCCTCCAATCTGCCTCTGAGGCTACACATAGAGCACTATGCTGAGCCCCAACCATGGCCACACATTGAGCCCCGATCCTGGTCACACACTGAACCCCAAGCCTGATCACAAACTGAACCCTGACCCTGGTCAGACTCTGAGTCCCAACTCTGGTCATACACTGAGCTCTGACCCTGGTCACACACTGAGCTCTGACCCTGGTCACACACTGAGTCCCAACTCTGGTCAGACACTGAGCCCCAACCCTGGTCAGACACTGAGCCCCAACTCCAGTCAGACGCTGAGCTCTGACCCTGGTCACACACTGAGTCCCAACTCCAGTCAGACGCTGAGCTCTGACCCTGGTCACACACTGAGCCCTGACCCTGGGCACACACTGAGTCCCAATTCTGGTCAGACACTGAGCCCCAACTCCAGTCAGACGCTGAGCTCTGACCCTGGTCACACACTGAGCCCTGACCCTGGGCACACACTGAGTTCTGACCCTGGTCACAGACTGAGTTCTGACCCTGGTCACACGCTGAGCCCTGACCCTGGTCAGACACTGGGCCCTGACCCTAGTCACACACCTTAACCCTTGACACACTAAGCAATGGTCACACAGTGAGCCTTAACACCAGTCATAGACTGTGTTCTGACCCTGGATACATACTTAGCTCTCACCATGGACACACTGAGCCCTGGTCCCACCCTGAACCCTGTCTCTGGCCCCATAATGTAAATCCTGACCCTGGTTGCACACAGCCCTGACAGTCACTAGCCACCATGCCCAGTTTGCACCAGAGACCAGTGTCATGGTCTAGGCCCTAGGGAGGGTGGCCAGGTTCCCATTTCCTTGTGGAGAATTTACTGGGTTAATCTTCTGTCATATGAGCTGGCTCATCCCTGACAGAGGTGCGGGGAGATGCCGCTACGCCATGACACACACACACACACACACACACACACACATACACACACACCAGTCCACTTCCAGCACCCTGGGCCTTGCTTTCCAGGCTCCCCGACCAGTTTTATTCCCTGACCACAACTCCACAACCCAAGCCCTGGAGATGCTCCTTGGCTCCCAGCTCAGAAGAGAGGAAGGTGAGACTGGAATGCTGAAGGGAAAGGGCGCTATGCTTCACTCATTCGCAGGGCTCACTGCCCAACAGGGGACACTGAGGTAACTGGGAGGTGCATGGTGGCCCCAGGGCTCCCGTCCTGGTCCAGGGCTCTTTCCACCCAGTCCTCTGGCTGCCTAGAGGTTTCCCTCCTCTCAGTGCCCACACCGCCCAGCTGGCAGAGGAGGGCCCCTGTGGTAGGGGCAGGCAAGTGCCAAGCACCCTCCCAAGACCAAGAAGGTGAGATGGCAGGGGCTGGTAAAGCCTCGGGGAGTCACCCTGTCCTGGGCTCTGCCACCCTCGGAAAGCCCTGACTTGGAGCTAATTTTTTACTTCTTCTCAGGCTGACAATGGAATATTCTGGATCCTCTCAGGCACAATGGTGCCAAGGGGCTGAGCTGTCCCCACTCTTGCAGGGTGGCTGAGGCCTTCTGGGCTGCATGTCCTAGGGGAGAGTCAGCCACTGACTCCAGACATGGCCCCGGGTGAAGACCACCGTGGTCACACTGGAGGTGAGGGGCCCACTGATGTCTGAAATCCCAGCACTCATTCACCCTGTAGGGCAAAGCACTGCTCTTCTCAAACGCAAGCTGAGATGGGGCCAACAGCTCTGGGTCCCACCCTGGCTTGGAGTACTGCCAGCTGTGTGGCCCGGGGTGGGCTGCACTTTACCTTTCTGAGCTTTGGATCCCTTGTCTGTAAGATGGGGATAATCATATACAAATCCCATTGTTGTCACAGCTAAGATCCTGATATCCTTGCCATCTCCCCTTGATGTCCTACAAACACCTCATCATTCCTCGTCCCCAAACCTCTCCTTGTCCAGGGTTCCTTCCTTGGCAAACGTCTCCACCATCAACCCAGCTGCCCAAACTAGAAACCTTGCCTCCCTGTGATATCCCCACCCAACCCAGCACCTTTGTCCTGGGCCAGGCCCACCACGGCCTGCCAGACCCCCTGGAGTGGCCCACCTTACTCTTCTGTGTCCTTGTGTCCCTCTGCTCTTCACCCGGCAGCCAGGGCAGCACTGTTGAAGCCTAAGTTAGATTAGGTCCCTTCCCTGCTTAAAACCCTCCAGCAACTTCCTCTTTCTCTTAGACCAAAACCCACCCACCCTCCTCACTATTGGCCCCAGGCTCGGTTTGACCCAGCCCTGACCACCTACCCAACCCCACCTCCTCTGGTTCTCTTCCTGCTACCCCACAAGTTTCCTTCCAGCTCCTCGACACACCAAGGTTCTCCAGGACATGGAATGCTCTTCCTGTTCCTTGCACACAGCTCCTTCTTATCCATCTGATAATGGGATAAGATGCCTCCTCAGAGAAGCCCTCCCAGACTGCCCAGTCTCAGTGTGCCAGAAGCCCCCTAGCTGCATTCTCTATTGTTCTCTTGTTCCGCTCATTACAATTTGCAATTATACATCTACTTGCTTATTTACTTACTACTTGTCGCCACCCCGATCCCAAGACGAACTGTGAGCTTCACTCGGAAAGGGGCCGTGGCTGCCTTGCTCACTAGGCCATGCCTAGCCCCTAGCACAGAGCCTGGAACACAGCAGGTGCTCAAGAAGCAGGAATCCCTGCTGAGGAGCAGACCAGAGACTCCACCCTCTCTGCTTCCCCAGCCAGACCCAGAAGGTATAGCCAGAGTTCCAGAGGAGGTGCTGGCAGGACAGACACATGGATAGGCATGGTTCTGCCTCCATGGGCAATGCCCATGGCTGTGGCAGTGCCAGGATGCCACACGGATTCCCTGCAGGGGACAGTACAGCTAGGGACTGAGCAGAGAAGGACCTGCAACTACTGAAACCATGCCAGCAGCTGGGTGTTCTTGAAGCAAATTGCCTCAGCAGGTGGCAGGCTGCAGGCAGAGATGCTGGAGGGGAACAGGATGTGCCATGTCTTCTGATGCTCCAGGAGAGAGAGAGAGAGAGAGAGAGAGAGAGAGAGAGAGACAGAGAGAGAGAGAGAGAAAGAGAAAGAGAGAGAGAGAGAGAAAGACAAGGGAGAAATGGTGGTGGGGGGAGAAAGAGGAGAAGGAGAAGTCCAAATGGAAGTGTGCTCCACCCCACATTATGCAGACAGGAGAAAGAAAAGGGCCTCCATGGTCAAGCTCCTCTGGAAAGTAGAAGCAATGTAGGTTCACTTCCTGCTACATGCCTAATGATGGGCACCTGACGCCTGTGGCCACAGACCCTGCTCACCATGACTCCTGAAGCACAAATGATCCCGACCATTCTGCAGATGAGAAAACAGCTCAAAATGGCCACATGGCTTGCCCAAGGGGGCACCACCAGCAAGAGATGGAGCTTAAAATCAGGTCAGCACTGGGGCACCAGGGATTTTAGCCAGACATCAAGAAAATCCCCTAAACAAGTCAGGGAGAAACCCTGATCCCAGGAAGGGCTAGGGTCTCCCAGAAGCTGGTGGGCAAAAGGACTGGACAAGTGGCTGAGGGCAGGAGGCTGAACCTATTAAATTCCAGAGTCTCACCCAGCTGTGACATCCTGCAACCACTTCGTAAGCTCCAGCAGCCTCCAGGAGGGTGAGCTCAGGAAGAGGCTGGGCAGTCCCTGAGAACCCCTGGGGGAGGCTCTGACCATCAGGATTTGCCAGGACGCCAGGCAGGAGCACAGGCACCAATCCAAGGTGCTTCTATTCTCTGTGGGAGGTCCTGACCTTCTAGGGCCACCAACGGAGATGTGGGTGACCACAAGTCCCAGAAGAAAAGGGGCTAGAAAGGACGAGATGAGGGAGAGAAGGAGCTCTCTCCTATGGCCAAACCAGCCAGCAGGAAACCCTGTCCCACAGTTTTGACAGGTATCAGGCACCAGCTTGCCCAGAATTTCTGTCTTGCACAAGGTAATTACAGTTCTTCCTGTGTAATGAGATGGTTTTTAAAGGCCATTCAAAAGAAATTTCCTATAATGAGGTGAAGGGGTTTATAGTGTTAGATATCAAGGAAGCTGGTAATTGGTGGGACCCAGGCTGAGTCCTGGAGTGAAGCGACGCGTTTCCACATCTAAAAGGCGAGAAGAGCAGGAGGGTGGATGGTGAGCCCTGGGAAGGAGGACAGAAACTTTACTGGCAGCCCGGTGTGCCCTGAAGAGCAGAGTGGGGCATCGGGAGGCTGGAACCCTGTTGGGGCAGAGGAAACTGATGGAGCTGGGGCTGGTCAGGAGTAGGGGAAAACCTACAGGGGTGAAGCCACAGGGTGGAAGTCTGGGCTCAGAAGGAAAATGAAGGTACCAGGTTGAATAGTGTCCCCCCAAATTCATGTCCATCTGGAACCTCAGAATGTGACCTTATTTGGAAATAGGGTCCTTGCAGAGGTAATCAGTTAGAAGGAGGTCATACTGGAATAGGGTGGGTCCTGATCCAACGACTGATGTGCTTATGCAAGAGATCAGCTTGCCCAGGTGCAGTGGCTCACGCCTGTAATTCCAGCACTTTGGGACTTTGGGAGGCCAAGTCAGGCAGATCACCTGAGGTCAAGAGTTCGAGACCAGCCTGGCCAACAGGGTGAAACCCAGTCTCTAATACAAAAATTAGACAGACGTGGTGGTGGGCGCCTGGATCTCCAGCTACTCAGGAGATTAGTGGGTTCAAGGCAGAAGAATTGCTTGAACCTAGGAGGCGGAGGTTGCAACGAGCAGAGATCCTACCACTGCGCTCCGTAGACACACTTAGGGGAGGAGGCCATGTGAAGATGGAGGCAGAGGCTGGAGTGATGCATCTTCAAGCCAAGGAATGCCAGCAACACCAGGAGCTGGGAGAGGCCAGGAACATCCTCCCCTAGAGCCCTCAGAGAGAGTACGGCCCTGCGGGCACGTTGGTCTCAGACTTCCAGCCTCCAGAGCTGTGAGAGAGTAATTTCTATTGTTTTAAACCACCAGGTTTATAGTAATTTGTTACGGCAGCTCTAAGAAACTAGTACAATAATCGTTCTAACAACTGCAACTATCTGGCCATGGAAAATGGCCTCAAAATGGGGTGAGCCTCCCACCTGCAGAGGTGTGCGAGCAAAGCTGAAGCATGCTCAGTGCCCCCAGAACTCTGGACAGCTCCCAAGGCAGGTTCACAGTTCGTCTTCCATTTGACCTCACTGTATGCAGGGAGCCATACAGACAGGGTCATCATTCCCCTCCCACGGGTTTGGAAACTGAGGCCAAGAACCTGCTCAAGAGCACAAAGTGGCCAGAGTCAGGGACAGCGGCAGGCCTGGAATCCCGGCATCCTGACCGCCAGTTTCGGGCTGGTTCAGGCTCACTGACTTGGGTCCTCCTTTTGTGCCTTCTCTGTCTCTAGATTCAACTGTGGTTCAATGTCCTGGAAGGCAGAGAAAAACCCAGCTTCCCTGTACCTGGCTGTTCCAGACTGAAAGTGGCATCTCTCCTGAAGCTTTCCAGTGGCGCTGCAGGCCCACTTCTCTGACGTGTCTGTCCTGATGGAGCCACAAGCTTCTCAGGCATGACTTGGCTTATGGAGAAGCTACACTAGCTGGCAGGCCCTTGATGAGCACCTACTGTGTGCAAAGCCCTGGCACAGTGGAGGGTGGGGGTAAACACAGGGAAGGTGGGAGCCAACGTATCAGGGACTGAGTCCATCCATATCAGACCACCCAGTGAGACCTCACACTGTGTCCCCAGACCTAGTTTGGCTTCTCACTGGGCATCGCAGACCCTCATCAGGAGGATGGAGAGAGATAGTAAAAGGGTGGGTCTGAGGAGGGCACTGGGGAGTTGGAGCAGCGAAGAGGAGCCCCCCATGGAGGAGGAAGGGAGAAGAGAGGGTGGCCGAGGGAAGCTGCAGCTCCTCTGGTTTCTCCTGCTCCTTCCAGGCCTCTGGATTCCCAGGGGGGCGGGGGCCACCCTGGGCTGTCCCTCACCCCCACCCACACCTGGCATTCAGCTCCTCCCTCCCCGTGTCTGCCTGCATTGCTGGAGAACTTCAGGAAGGCCCTTCAGCTCTGACACCAAATGAAGCAGGAGCATGGCCAAGCTTGCCAGCCCAGGCGGCCCAGCTCTAAATGCTGGTTAATTGGCACTGAGTGGCAGAGGGACATGAGGAATGGGCTTTGAAGTCACCTGGTGGGACTTGTCCAGCAGGAACAATGGGCCACCCGGCTGGTAGAGAGTCTCGGCTCCTAATTAGGAACCACTTTGAACATGGAGGCATCAGATTAATGAGGTTTACAGCGCTCAGTTTCACGGTGTGGCAGGCTGCCTCTGTTCTCTGATCGCAGTTTGATGCCAAAACCTTGTTCTCTAAATCAAAGGTTCTCCAGAAACCCCGTTTTCTGACGCGCCTTGGATTTCTGCTGGGCGTCTCTGCCAGGGAGCTAAAAGCCTTCACCTCCACTCCTTCACTCTGCCATGGTGCTGGCTTTTGTTTCGCTGAAGACTTCACAGGGCTGGAACACCTCACACAGCCCACCTGGGAGGGAGGACAGGGTGGCCGGGGTAGCCCCATTCAGCAGAGTGTGCTTGCTCAAGGTCACACGGCAAGCTGGCCAACCGTGCCGGGCTGCCAGGCCCCCAGATTGCAGGGCCTCTCTGCTCTTGGCAGCTTTGAAGGTGCCAGGCCATGGAGGATCCACTGGCCAATTTCTCGCTGTTGGCATCTGTTCACAGGCCTCAGGGGCCTCTGGTTCACCATTCTTGGGAGAAGATTGAGACGTCTGCAGGAGGCAGCCCGCACGGCCTTGCTTTCCGCCTCTTCTGCTCCAGCGGGGCGCCTTCTTCCCCAGCCCCCTCTCTGAGCCTTTGCTCACCCAGAGCCCTCTCCTCTTCCCCTCCAGAATCTCTCTTCTCTGATCCATTTCATTAAACTCGCACCACCCTTCAAAACCCAGCTCAACCCTTGCTCCTTCTTTGTCACCACAGTCCCTGGATCTTTCTCTTCTTCTCCAAGAACTTCAGTCCCAAATCCCTGTTTCCTTGAACAACTGCTTCTTGCCCTATGTTCCACTGTTTAACATTACTATATTTGCTTATTATTTTGTCCTGTCTCACCTATGAGACTGTGGCTTAAAGAGAGGCATGGTGCCTGTGTCACCTCTGTGTCCCCGACAGTGAAGCCTGGCTGATAATGAAGATTCCATCCTCCTTTGGCACTCTGGGGGCCACAGGGAGAGTAGACACCTTCCTGCCCTGTTTCCCCAACTTCCAAGTGGGCCTGAGGTCTGCATCCTGCTTCCTTCATGAGGCTGCTGAATGAGTGTGGGAAAAGATGGCAGCCCTGGGGCAAAGACAGGGAGGCTGGGGAACACTGAGGCTTGGACAAGTCAATTCCTCTCTCTAAGCCTCAGGTTCCCTATCTGTAGACAGGGTTAACCCGAGGATTCACAGGATGCATGCATTAAAACGCAATCCTCACGTCCACCTTGGGAGTATGTACTGTCATTCTGCTCTATTTTACAAATGAAGAAAGGCCCAGAAAAGTTGGAGGAGGCAGTGCTGAAACCTAGGAAATACGTGGCTCTGGAATCCAGCCTCCACCACACCACTGACTTTCCAGCAGACCCTCTGCACGCTTCGGCAGAGCTTGTTCCTTCTGAAATGTGCTTACCCTCCCTGGGCCTCTGTTCTCCCCTCTGAGGGGCGGGCACACAGTGACATTCTGCAGATGATTTTTGCTCGGCCAGGGCAGGCTGATGTGCTCCCTGCTCCTTGAGGCTCTTTCAGACCTCAGGTCCAAATTCCTCCCATCTATAGTGGTTCTGTCCCTGTGGGGCCTAAGAGGTGGCTGTGCCTCCCCTACCTCTGCCTTAGAACTTCCTGGCCACTTCACTTCACCCACCCAGGGCTTCTGTCTGTCCTTCCCTGCACCTCAACCCTTGCATCCTTCTAGGTGACTTCCCCATGCTGGAGGTGCCCCAACCGCCTGCCTCCAGTCACCTTCAGCTGCCATTCCCTCCAGCCTCTATCCCAGGCCACACTCTGGCCCTGTCACCACCATGGGTCCTGGTCAAACCTCCCATTTGGCCCTCCAGCTCCTCTCTTTACAATCCTCTCACTGCACCAAGACCTTCACACTTCACCTTCCATCACTGCCCTTCTACCCTCACTGCCCTTGGTGAGCTTGAGTTCCATGGTCTATCAGCATAATTGATGCTCAAATACCTTGCCCCCCTCCCCCTGGGCAGTACTTTCATAAAACCCCAACCTGGATGAGCCCAACCATCTTGGCACTTATAGCTGGGAGGCCCAATACAGCTAGAGAAATGACCCCACCGTGAAGGCTGTGCCCTCTGTGAGCTTGAATCCTAAATCTCCAGCAATTCCCGCACTGTCTGGTAGTTCCAGCTCTAGCCACCAGCCAGCTCACCGCCCCACTCTCCAATCCCAGCTCTAGCCACCAGCCAGCTCACCGCCCCACTCTCCAACCTGGCAGTGGCCCCACCTCCACCCTCCTCCTGCCTCCCCTCCTCCATGTGACTCATTACTCTCCACTGAGACCTCACTTTGTTTTCACTGGGGAAGCAGAAGCCAGCAAATGTGAACCCCAGTCCTCTGCCCCTGCACATTCTAGGAGCCCACCAGCTTTGGCCTGCACCCGCCTTCCTGCCTGATGAGGGGTCTCACTGCTGTTAAAGGTTAATGGCTCCACTTGGACTCCGAACCCACCCCTCTCATCCCCAGGAATTCAGCTCCGTCCCATCATTATGTTATCTTTTAACATCACCTGTCTCTCCCTCTTTACTGGGTCTTTTCTTCTTCCCAGCAGCAAACAATTGTGTTCTGGTATCTGCCATCCTTTAAAAATCCCCTTCCTTCATTATGCTGAAGTTTTTTTTTTTTTTTTTTTTTTGAGGCAGAGTCTTACTCTGTCACCTAGGCTGGAGTGCAGTGGTATGATCTCGGCTCACTGCAACCTCCGCCTCCCTGGCTCAAGCAATTCTCCCACCTCAGCCTCCCAAGTAGCTGGGATTACAGGCGCCCACCACCATGCCCAGTTAATTGTATGTGTGTGTGTGTGTGTGTGTGTGTGTGTCTGTGTTTTGTAGAGATGGGGTTTCACCGTGTTGCCCGGGATGGTCTTGAACTCCTGAGCTTAAGTACTCTGCCTGCCTCAGCCTCCCACAGTGCTGGGATTACAAGCATGAGCCACTGTGCCCGGCCTATGCTGAGTTTTTAAAAAATTAATCTCAAAAGGTGATATACTGTATGATTCCATCTATGTAACACTCATGAAATAACAAAATTACAGAGGAGGACAAATTAGTAGCAGCCAAGCAGTAGGCGTGGGAGCAGGGTTGGGCGGGGAGGGGTGTGCTGGCACAGAGAGTCTTGTAGTGTGGCGCAGATCTACGTCTCCATTGTGGTGCCGGATACACACACAGGACTATATATAAACACACATACACACGAGTGCATGTATAACTGGTGAAATTAGAATCAGGTTTGTGGACTGTGCCAACGTCAGTGACCTGTCTCTGATATTGTCCTGGAGTTATGCGAGGCTGGGTAAAGGTGCACCCAGCATCATGCCCACAGCTGACTGACTTTGCCCTTCCTTTGGGAACCCTCTCCTGGCTTCTGGGATTCCACATCCTTCTGGCTTTCCTCGCACCCCCTAGATGTACCTTCTCAGCCTCCTGTGAAGGTTCCTTCTCCTCCCTCAACTCTGCACGGTGGTAACTCCAGGGTCCAGGACTTGGTCCTCTCTCCACCATCCACGTCACTTCCTGGGTGGTCCTTGCTTTGCCCAGGTCTCTAAACCCCATCTATAGTTGCTGGTTCCCACGTCTCCATCCCCTACACAGACCTCTCCCCGAGCTCCAGGCTTGTGACCACGACTGTCAATAGGACATCTCTGCAGAAGGAGGTGGTCAGAAACGAACTCCTGATCCTCCACCGCACCTCCACATCTCAGAGGATGACTGCAGCGGCTCAAGCCAGGAATCGAGGGTCCTTCTTGCCTTCTCCATGACCCTCTCCCTGTCCCCAGTTCTGCTGCCATGATGGGGTCTGCCACCCCCATCACCATGGCTACCATTTTGACCTAGGCCTCCATCACGTCTGCCTCACTCTCTTTCCCTACTTGGCCCTTCCTGCAGCAGCTGGAGAGATCTTTTCAAAACCTAAATCAGATTGTCATCACCCCTGCTTAACCCAAGCTTACTCACCGCCCCCTGCCCCTTGGAAAATATCCCACGGCCCCAGAGTGCCATGCAAATGCCCTCATTTGGTCCTCTCTCCCCCTGCCACTGCCCTTGGCCACACAGCCTCCTCATCCCCCTCAGGGTCCTCCCACAGGTGCTCCCTCACCTGAGGGCCCTGTTGCCCCGTCTTACCAGCTGTCCCTATTCATCCCATCACTGCACTATTAACATTCCCTGTTTGCCCCACTGGCACGAGGAGCATGCACAGCCAGCACCTGGAGCGTGGCAGGCACTCAGTAATGCCTGTGGAGTGAATGGGCGAGCTCTCCCTGCTCTCCTCCCTCCCAGAAGCATCCTCTCTCTCTTCCTCCCGCGATGAGGTTGGCTTGCTTGGGCACGGGGGAGGGTGCGCACGTCTCTACGCGCCCACACGTTCCACTTTCCCCCAAACAATAACTGATACCCAGATGACTCGATGACACGATCATTTCCCCACGTCTTGGCTGGGAGCTGCTTCCAGTGGTAAAAGTTTGCTGTTTTATGGTCCTAAGAAGACATCAGCCATAACGTGCTAAAATTATCACCTAGTCGAGTCATCTGTTTAAATACTCTGGAAACCAAATACTCCAGGGCTGAGTGCTATTCCCAGTGGTCCTGGATGCCAATGGTGGGCCTGGTTGTCTGGAACACTGAGCTCCTGGGTCTGAGCCCACCCCAGCTTGGCCAGCCTACTCTGCAGGGTGACTGTGGTCACACGTGGGATGTGGCAATGCCACACTTCATGGCTGGCATGCTGCATGTACCCCATATGGGGTACTCTCCACCCCTTTCACACATCCATGGGGTGCTAGGAGGAAATGGGGCAGCCCTATCAGCGTGGGCCCAGCAGGCAGCCTCAGGGCCGGGCAGGGCACGGCGTGGGGGCCTAGGAGGGGTCTGAGGAGTCAGTCATTTATGACAACCAGATTTGGGCCCAGCCTGAATATCACTGTTGGAATGAGTGGAATTACATGCAATGTCATTAACTGTCCTGAGAGGTAGTAAACTTCCCATCACCAGCGGTGTCCAAGCAGAGCAGGGCATTTTAGGAACAGAGTCTCCAGCCCTGTGATGCTGGGACTTGGGCCACAAGTAGAGTGGAGTTCCAGAGCCAAAAAGACACAAATTCAAATCCCACCTGTACTACTGACAGCTTGGGTAACCCCAGGCAAGTCACGTAACTACTCAGATGCAGTTTCCACAAAGAAATAATGGGAACAAGATGTCTGCATGCAGCAGGTGCCTACTAAACACTGGCCCAGCACCCCACACCCGCCCTGTGCTGGGGCCCGTATCATTTCCTACTTCCTCCTCATCAACTTAAATACCTCCAGCAGTGCCTTAGTAGTCTCCAAATATCCTTTCTGCTGTTCCCAACACGTGCCCAGGGCCACCCTCCTCTCCATTCATCTCAGGACAAGTGCTAGGACCACCTCCTCCAGGAAGCTGTCCCTGGCTGCTCTGAAGGGGGCTGGGCTACTCTCCACCGGCGCGCTGTGCACATCAGGTATTTGAGGCTGGTACAGCTCTGGTGTCTCATGGTCGGTTGGGGGAGGGAAACATACTGTGTGTGAGTGGATGTGTCCTGCAATAATGACAACGACAAATACTTAACGTGCATTTACTATGTGCCAGCCACTTCACAGGTGACCAGCTCATTCAACCTGCACAAGTTATGAGGGAGGCACTCTTCTTATCTCTATTTTATAGAAGGAGGAACTGAGCACGGGGAGGTTTGGTGACTTCTCCAAAGTCTCACAGCAATAAATGGCAAAGCCAGACTTGCAGCCAGGCAGTGTGGCCCCAGAGTCTCCATTCCTCTCAGCTTCCCAATACTACAGACACGGCTCCCCACTTTGGGCTCTTTTCTTTCTTCTTTTTCTTTCTTTTTTTTTTTTTTGAGACAGGGTCTCACTCTGTCACCCAGGCTGGAGTGCAGTGATGTGATCACAGCTCACTGCAACCTCCACCTCCTGGGCTCAATCAATCCTCCCATCCCAGCCTCCCAAGTAGCTGGGACTACAGGTGTGCACTACCACACCCAGCTGGGCCCTCTCATTAGTTCTGCAGAGAGTCAAGAATTATCCTAGGTGTATGGCTATGTACACTGTGATTCTGGAGTCCAAGACACGTGCAGGAATACACACACACGCACACGTACACACACATGTCTACAGAGCATCAATAACACAGACTCAGGCATACACAACATGAGTGAAGAGCCATCTACTACCAGTTCATCGCCTGAGTGTCTCTGTCTCCCAACTCTCCTCCTCCCAAGCCAAGGTGGGCAGGGAGCGAATGGTGGAGACTCAGGTACCGTCCACCTCCACTGCCAAGTCTGCCCTCTAGATGTCAACATTTCAAACCTCGGTCCACCCATGTGATAAGATCCGTTTGTAATGGTGGCAACCTTGAGGCTCAGAGAGGGTTGGACGCTCCCCTCAGCTCACACAGCAAATCAGGGCCCAGGGAGTTCCCAACAAATGCTTCCCCACACCTTTCCAGGGTCACCTCCAGAATCTCAGATTCCAGCCATTTCCCTTATTCTCACCTGCTTTTAGTAGGATATAAATAAAAAGAGAAGAGAAAACAGTAAGATAAAGAAGGGAAACAGGAGAGAGGTGAGAGACCCAGGAGGAGAGGAGATGAGGAGAGGGGAAGCCTGAGCCACAGGGTGCTCGGCTCAGCACCCTGCTCCCCAGCGCCCCTCACCCACAGCTGCCACCCAGAGGAGTGCAGCGAGGTGGGGGTTAACTCTCTGCCGTGGAGCAGAAAATGAGGTTCCAGTTATTAGTTGATTTATTGCTCTGTCCTCAATCTGCGCTCAGGTCCTGGAAGGAAATGTTCCACTCGAAAGCATTAAGCGTCTTCAAAGAGCAGAGGCATTAAAAATTGAAATCATAAAATAGACACGTAAATACAGTGGAGGTGGGGGGGGGGCAACTCCCAGGCGGGCTGACGTGGGGGTGGCAGGCCCAGGTGCCAGCCAGCCTGTGGGGCCGCCACATGCATGTAGGAGCCAGCGTGTCTACCAAGGCGAGGGGGTTATTCCTTCCCAGAACTGGTGCCCCCGCCCTGTTCACACTGCCCAAAAGCCCTCCACTGGCACACCACGTGTGAGGGGATCAGAACTGTTCCGCCTGTGAAAGCATGTTTCCCTCTTGGCAGAGGGTCAGAAGCTCAGCCCCGATAGTGGGGAAGGAATGGGAAGGAGAGACAGACAGGTAGGGAGGGCTCAGCCTGCTTCTACCCTATCCAGCACTAAGGAGGAAGACAGCCTCGGGAGCCTGGGGCAGGGCAGCCCCCACCAAGCCCAGGCCCAGGCTGTTCTGCACAGGAGGGAGCCTCAGCAGACAGCGTGCAGCGGAGGCCCTCAGCATGGCTCAGACCCCACTGCACACCTAGGGTGTGGCTCCACTATGGTGGGGAAGGGCCCGCCCCAGCCAGGCTGGACCTCGGAGGGGTCCAAGGAAGGTCCGAGTGGACAAGGAGGGCCCCTGCTCCATCCACAGCTCATCTGGGCAGTGGAGTCATGAGGCAGGTGATACAGCCCCTGCTCCCTCTGCACATGCAGAACTTTCCCAGGGCTGGAGGCCCAGGGAGCTGGGAGCAGGGCCGAGGCCTGCCTGGAAGCTGGTGCCCAAGAGGATGCTCATCAGCAGCTACAGAGATGGCGCCATCCCCCACGGGAGCAGGGCTCTCAGGCCGGGCCTGAGCTTACATCCCTGACTCGTTATCACCCACCTAGGGAGCCACCTTCTTCAGGGCCCACAGAAGGGCCTCGCCACAGCCCTCAGCTTCACACACAGACCTATGCAGGAAGACACGTATGTGTGCACACACAGGGACAGAGCTGGAGAAGTACAGCACCCCAGATACACGGGTTTAACAGCCACACGTACGAATGCACATGCTCATGCATACCACGCCCATCCCATGTATACAGAGGAGCATGTCCACACATGGCTGTGCATGTGACATGCACACAGCACCCACATGTATACACACACGTGTCAACATGCACACCTGGACAAGCTCTCACACACACACGTCCATGTGTGTATGTGTGTACAGGCCCACCCACGTATGTATTGCGTGCCTACACATGTACAGGGCACATATCCACACACATTTGCATGGCGCTTGTCCACACACACGTCCACGAGCAAGTCTCTGGACCCCCATATCAGACCCCAGAGATGCATGCCAGGAGCCAGCCTGCAGTCTTCTCATGGGAAAGGGGAAGGAATCTAGGGACTGATTAGCATCACTGCCTCTGGCAGTACAGACCCCTTAGCCGCACCTGTGTGGCCTTGGTCACCCTCACAACCCCCTGGGGTCAGGATGCCTGGTTTCTGTGCCTGCCCCAGCCCCTGCTTCTCAGCTGTGTGACCCTGGCCAGAACCCCTGACCCTCTTGGTCCACGTACTCTGTGGGCTACCAGGGCCTCCCTGACTGCCACAGCCTCTTCCTCAACCAGGTGGTAGGGCTGAGAAGAAGCCCCTAACCTTATTTCCTCATTTCTAGCAGCAAGAGAGGCTGGGGTTGGGCTGGGGTGGAGGGAACTGGGGAAACTGACAAGGCCCCAGTCTGTGTCTGGCAAAGTTTTCTGCCAAAGTCTTCCGCAAATGAGGAGCTTGTCCAGGCAGGGCAGAGGCTCCAGAGAGAACTGGGGCCTCTGGGAGAGGTGGGCAGTCAGCTCTCCCTCCCAGGGGCACCTCCTGGGATGTCCTCCTCACTGCCTCCTCGAGAGTGAGGCCAGCTTTGCCTAAGGCCCTCTGGGCAGTGACAGTACTGAGCCGCTCTCCAGGCCTAGAGTGGCTGGGTGGTGGAGTGGGGAAGCCCACAAAGTCTCCTGCCAGCACCAGCACCACGACACTTCTACTCGGGGCTTCTGGGACCCCATCTCCTTTCCGTCCCTTTAGGAGAAGGGATGGTGGTCAACTGAGCGCCCCTTGTCCATGTAAGATCAACCCCCACCTCCACCCTCACAGGCAGACCAGAGTGACACAGTGCCAGGAAACACAAATGCCTCCCAGGTCAGGCTGGCATGGAGATGAGGATGGGGAGGCCATGGGAGACACACAGGGGTAGCCACCACGCAGCACTCGGCTCCCACCGGCATATGCTTGCTGGGCCTCTGACTTTTCAAGAGACTCCAGAAGCCAGATTTTGATGAGAAACCTCCCAATCTTCCAACAATCTGTGGGCTGAGGTTTTTGCCACACTCTGTGGCTAGAACACACACACACATGCTCTCATACATACGTGTACCCACATTCATGCACATATATACAATCTCATTCACACACTCACACAGGTAAACACATACACACTCACATTCACAAACACACATGCACACTCACACGCTTTCATACACATATATGCACTCACACACACGCAGACTGGCACTTATACACACGTGCACACATACACATTCTCACACATACACACACACACACACACAACTATGAGACAGATTCTGCCTCTGAGCCGTCACTTGTGACTTCTAACTTAGGCAAAGAGAGAAACTGAGGCTGGGGACAGTGAAGCTGTGCTCAAAGCTCTTGTTCCCTTCTACTCAGCTTCCCTGGCAGTGAAGCCCCTTCTTCAGCACCCCTCCCGCCGACCTGCCTCCACCTCTCGTAGCACACACACCACCACCCCCTCGGCTTCACTAAGGACCCCTGCTCCTACCACCAGTCCCACCCCACCCCTCCACTCCAGTACCGATCCTGGCCCTGGCACCTCAGTCCCCCACATGAAATGTTTCTTAATTGGGAGCTCATTAATTATCTCCATGCTTTCCAGAGGAAATAAACAGCAATTAGAGGAATGAGTGGCATTTTTATTCTGCAGCAGACTCAGCTGAGCGGCGCCCCGGCTTGTCCCTGCCCCAGTGGCCAGTCCCGCTGCCTGCTAGGTCCACATGCCTGCCCCTCTGCCTGCATCCATCCCCGCGTGTGTGAGCGCAGTGCCTGCCACCAGGCCACCCGGCAGCAGGTCGCCTCTTGGAATCTGCGTGAAAAACCATAAATTGTTGAGAAAGGGCCTCCTTCCCCATGCAACAGAAGGTTAGAGTGTTTAAAGAGAGCAGTGGAACTGTTTTTATTAATCAGAACTGCTATAAAGAAAGCATTTTAATTAACATAATTATCCCGATTGAGAAAAGCAGTCCTTACCCCATAGATACTTTTCAGACTAAAGATGCAAGCTGTCACAATCAGTCATAATTAAGTCAAGCAAGCTATTTTTTTTTTCTTGAGGTCCCTTCCCCTCTCGGGCACCCGCTCCTCCTTGGGTTAGATCTCAGAGTAGAGACCAGGCAGACGTGACAAACTCCTCATGCTCCTGCGCTCACACCCCAGCTGCCTCTTCAGCTGCCTTCCAAAGAGAGAAGGCCCCAGGCCTGGGGCCCAGCACCAGGACCCCCTCCCACAGCTGGCTCAGCAAAGCCTCCCCGCCTCCCTCATCCCTCCACCCACAGCCGAAGGACTGTCCCTCCCAGACACCTTCCAGGACTCTCCTGGGTCACCAGGCCTGGAGGGGATGCAGGGGAACAACGGAGAGCCAGAGGGCAGCCTGACCAACACCCGGGTCTGAGTCGCTGCCCCTCCCGCCTCGATGCTCACATTCACCCCTACCCACTCCCCAGTCCACTCCTGACACAAAGCCAAGGTCATTTCCTCCTGTGACAGCCAGAAATCTGTCCATACCACAAATCCAAGTGTTTAACCCTCCCACCCCAGTCACCCCCCTTCATGGCCCTCGTGAGACCTAGCCCTAGCCCCCTCCAGCCACACCTCCCCAGGCTCACTCCACTCTAGCCACACTGGCCTTTCAGAATCCCCTGGAGCCTCTGCCACAGGGCCTTGGTGTGTGCTCTTCCCTTTGCCTGCTGCCCCCCTTCCCCCAGCCACAGCCACCCACCCTCTCAGCTCACAGATTCATCCTGCAGTGCTTAGCCCTGGTGTCACCTCCTCCCAAAGCCCTTCCCTGCCTCCCCGACCTGGTGGGTCTCCTCTTAAACCCTCTGACAGCACCCCACATCTGCCCCTTGCTGGTAGATACACCGCAGCTACACGACATTGTTGGCATTCTTTATTTGTCATCTCCGTTCAACTAGAGAAGCTCCATGAAGCACCCGGTTTGATTGACGGCATTTTTTATTTGTTTACTGTTGTATCCCCAGTGCCTACCACAGTGCTTGGCTCCTGGTCCAGGCCTGCTCTAGGTCTCAGAAATTCTGTTTTGAGGTGGGATGAGCAGGGTTAGAGGAAGAAGCACCTCCTGCATAGTTTTGGCCTTGGGGACCAGGCTGGGGTCCCCAAGATCAGGATGTGTGACCTCACAACTTCATCCTCCCACCCCAGGCCTCAGCTTCTCCATCTGAAATGGGCAGCCAGGAGCAGGTAACTTCCCCTGCCCCCTACTTATGCCCCCACCCACCCCAACCTCTAACATGACCCCCCAAAGCAGAATGTCCCTCCCCCTGCTGCAGAGCTGGAAATGCTGGCACATCCACCTGCTCACCAAGTACCTGCACCTTCCGAGGCCGCCCGGTGGGGGTGAGGCCGGGTGCCTGCTGCTCCCGCCCCTCTCTGCACCTGCAGGGTGACACGTGCGTAGGTGACACCACGGACGTATTTCACCCCGACATGCTGCAGTTTCCGCCCTGAAAAGGTGCTTAGTTTTTAGTACATCTTAAATAGGAGCCTGCAAAGTGTGTTGTCAGCGCTTTTTAAATGGCTTGTTAATGCCCCCGTAAAGCTCAGCACGCCGGCCAGGGAAGACAGCTCACTCCTGGCCCCAGTGCGGCCTGCACACCCTCGCAGCCCGTCTCTGAGCACACAACCTGGCTGAGCCTCTGGGCTGGACTCTGGGTTTATCAGGAGGCCCAGGAACTAGACTGTCCCCCAACAAAAATATGCCAGGAGCTCCTTGCCCTAGGGCCACAGGGAGTGGCAACCCTTTGGGGATGGCAGGAGGCAAGCTGGGGCCCTGCCTGGCCGAGGAAAGAGGAATGAGCATTGGCTTTAGAGTCAAGTGGCCCAGGTTCAAATCCCTGCTTGGCCACTTACAAGCTACATGAACTCAGGCCAGTGACCAATCCTCTCTAGACCTCAAGTTTCCTCATCTATAAAATGGTGATGCTAACTCCTACCTCAAGGCAATTTTTAAGAGTGATTCAGGAAGTGGATACCGTGCCAGGTAACATTTAATTTTTAAGGTGTGGTAATGGTATCACCGTTCTGTCTTTTAAAGGGTCCTCATCTTTTAGAGATATGCACTGAAATATTTCTGGAAAAAATTATACAACATCAAAATAACCTGGTGGTGGTGGAGAGTGTGGGGGTGTAGAGGAAACAGGGCTGGTCATAAGTTGGTGCTGGTTGACAGAGCATGGAATTTGAGAACCATCACACGGGCACCCGATGGATGCTCAGTGACCCAGGGGTGCACTCTCCAGTCCCTCACGCAGGGCTATGGGCAGCAGCAGGGCTATGGAAAGCACCAGCACGGCGCTTCGGGCCTTCACAGCGCCCCTGGAGGCTCCTACAGTCCACAGAAAGGAGACACACAAGTCAGGGGCCCGCAGGACCAGCAGACCTGGGAGCCTCGAGTCAGGCAGCCCATCTCAGGTCCAGATTCTGTCCCAGCTGTGTGACCCAGGGCCTATCACTTTCCCTCTCTGAGCTCTAGCTTCCTGTCTGTCATTAAAATGGGGATGGTAACAACACCCCATCCTCCCCTTCCATCCCACCCCGCCCCCACTCCCAGGCAGGCACTGAAGGGAGTAAGTGTGAGGACCGAGACAGCCAAAGAGCAGTGAGCGTGGCCTGAAGCAGGGGTTTCATCAACCTTAGAACCCCCTACCTTCCTCTTCGAACCTAAATACAACCGTGTCATCTATTGAACGCTGCTGTGGGCGGGTGGGCCTCCTGCTGAGCACCGCAATGCAGACCTGCTAAGAGTCATCCTGCCCTCAAGAAGCTCCTCGGGGAAGAGTCATTTCTGTGGCCAGGATGAAGGTGGTGGATAATTAAAATAATAACAATGACGACAACCGAGACTGACGTCTCTGCGTGCTTCTGACGTTCCTGGCACGTGTCCCGGGCTTTACCTGCGCCTCTCCATCAACCCTCAGCACCACCTACGAGGCAACTAGTATCACTGTCCCCTTTTAGTTGGGGAAACTGAGGCTCAGAGAGATGAAACAAGTGAGTGCACAGCCAAGTCCTGGACCCAGGCCCCCACCCTAGTCCAGGCTCAGCAGGGCAGGGAGGGGCTGCCCCTCAGGCCTGGGCATCCCAGAGGGATGAGCAGCACAAAGTGCCACACCCAAGCAAGCCCTCTGCAGGCCTCAGTTTCTTCACCTGTGACATGGGGGCGGAACAACCCAGCCCCAGCTGGGGGGCATCAGGAGAAAGTGGCACAGGTGGGGGAGGGGGCCACAGTTCCAAATGGAGCCGAGGCGGCTGTGAGGTAAGTCGGGGCGCGGGGGCGGGAGGCGAGAGAAAGAGACAGATCTCTCAGGCTCAGCTCAGGCGTTGTGATATTTTTCCCCAGGTTATATTTTTAGATGGACTACTTTCTCTCCCCTCCCCCTGCCTCAGTAGGAGGAGGAACACAGAAATAGCCGGGCGTGCGTGTCTGAGCCGGGCTATATATAGTGGGCACAAACCCTGTCACCCGGGGCTTCTCCCACTCCCTGCACCCGGAGCAGGAGCGGGGAGTGGGGAGGGGGCCCCTTCCTCTTACCCAGTGGCCCCAGGGTCTGCTCAGCTCTGCCCGCTTCCTCCAGGCACCCCCATCCCAGCACACACCTGTGCACACACATGCACACATACAGACACACACGTGATTGAAGACTGTCTGCACCGACTCAGCATCAGGGCTTTTCGAGGGGTCCAGAGCGACCTAAGGGGCCTGAATTGGGCAGGGAGGGTGATGTGAGCCAGGCCAGGAGAGAGATGATTTTGCAGGACCCAATGGCTGTGACTCTCTCAGCCTCGGTTTGCTGATCTGTAAACATGGGGACATATCAGGTCTGTGGGCCCTTTACCACTTCAGAAGATGCAACTAATGTCGAACACATTCCCCCAGCTGCGCCCATCTGAGTCCCCATTGTTGAGATGAGGAAACTGTGCGGGCACTGGCCAAGGTCAACAGCAAACCTGCAGTGGCAGAGACACTTTATAGTTTCAACCTTGCCTCTCCGGACTCAGTTTCCTCATCTGCGAAGTGGAGATAAAGTCAGTACCCACTTCATGGGCTATGGTGAGGACTGGATGAGGAGGAGGCACATAAAGTGCCTAATGTGGGCTTCCATAACTAGGGAGAGGGCCATGAGCACCCAGGGGCAGTAAGCACTCCCGAGTCTCCCTACGACCTCCCTTGGCCACAGCCCACCACTGGGCCAGGCTCCAGCCTCATGTTCAGGGGCTGAACCATGCCCTTCCCCACAGTCTACCTTGGCAGGCCTTCAAGAAAAAGCCCACAGCCAAAATCACCCACACCCAGCCCAGGGCAGGTATCAGCAACTGCTTCCCAGACGGTGGGTGGACCCTGCCACTGCCCCACTTCAGGAGAGCCTGAGATGAAGGCCTGGCCTCCTCCCAGGCCTCCCAGTGCTGGTCACACTAGCCATGCTGAAGTATCAGAGCAGAAGGACCTAACCCCCATACCCACCCTTTCCTGATGGTGGGGCTCCCTTCTGGGATACTCCAAATGGGTGTCCAAGCTGGTTTGGGTATGCCCAGTCCAGGGGCAGGTCTACACAGGCTCTGCCGACTTTCTGCCCCAGGACCTGACAAGGACAGAAAGCCCTGAATGGGGAATTCAGCCATGGGGGTTGGGGGTTTCAGTTTCCCCATCAGTACTTATTCTCCACAGAGGAATTTAAATCCATCATCTTGGCTGGGCGAGGTGGCTCATGCCTATAATCCCAACACTTTGGGAGGCCAAGGCAAGAGGATCACTCGAGCCCAGGAGTTTGAGAAGAGCCTGGGAAACATATCGAGACCCTGTCTCTACCAAAAAGAAAATAAAATTATCCAGGCATGGTGGCGTTGCATCCAACTACTCTAGCAACTACTGGGGAGGCTGAGGTAGGAGGATCACTTGAACCCAGGAGGTCGAGGCTGCAGTGAGCTATGATTACACCACTGCACTCTAGCCTGGGAACAGAGCAAGACCCTGTCTCTAAATAAATAAACAAATAATCAATTATCTTGTTTAACCCTCACAACTTCCCCGAGGAAGGTACAATGGTTATTCTGCAGATGGAGAAACAGAGGCCCAGGGTGGGGAAAAGGCCTGCCTGGGTCATACAGAAAGTGACAGGCAGCTCTTGTGAGAGGTAGAGCCTGCATCTGCCAGACCTGGGAAAGCCAGGATGTGAGCCTGGAAGGTGGACTCCTGTGTTGAACAACTGGCTTGGAAAATTCCTGAACACATGTCCATGGGGTTGAGAGAGAGCTGGTTTGAGACGGCTCCACCACAGCACACCCAGGGAATCTACATGGAGTGGCCGCCCCACCCCTACTCCTGCATCCATCCCCTGGCCATTGAGTTTTTGAGCCCAAGTGCCAAACTTCATTTTCCTGGCTGCAGAGTTCCATTTGGTTGGTAGGTTTCAGTTCAGAGCTTCCACCATCTGAGCACCCACAGTGAGAACTGCGTCTCACTGGCAAATGTGGGACTCAGCACCTTCATCTGAGCCACCAGAAGATTAGGGCAGGAGGAGGGCACAGCCCTAAGCTGCCCCACTGAGACCTTTTTCTCCCCCAGACCAGTGTCCAGTGTTGACCCTTTGGGCTGTTGACTCTACACAAGTCCTCCTGAGTGAACTGAGCACCTGTGTCTCCGCCCCCTGTGTCTCATGGAGTTCCTGACTCCACCCAGAGATCCCCAAAGCACTGGAGATGGGTGAGGAAGAAGCATGTATCCCTGCAGTGGGCTGCCTACCCCGCAGGCACCCCACCCTGCCTACCCCGCAGGCACCCCACCCTGCCTACCCCGCAGGCACCCCACCCTGCCTACCCCGCAGGCACCCCACCCTGCCTACCCCACAGGCACCCCATCCTGCCCGACCTGGCCTGGGTACAGCAAGACCCAAAGACCCAGAGGAGGAAAGACTCAGGGTCAGAGCAACAGCCATCATCAGGAGGAAGGAGCACAGGTCCTGTCCTCATTAGGGCACCCAGATATCCAGACCTTGCACAAGAATGAGCCTGCCGTTGCTATGGCCTCTGTTCAGTTTCTGGATTTCCACATGCAAAACAAATGAAGTTGGACTCTTACCTTACACCATATACAAAAATTAACTCCAAATAGGTGAAAGACCTAAACACAAAACCTGAAACTATACCACTCCTAAAATAAAACATAGGGGAGAAGCTTCATGACATTGGATTTGGCAATAATTTCTTGGACATGACACCGAAAACACAGGCAACAAAAGCAAAAATAGACAAATGGGACTACATCAAACTTAAAACCTTCTGCTTAACAAAGGAAGCAATCAACAGAGTGAAAAAGCAACCTACGGAATGGGAGGAAATGTTGGCAACCCACGTATCTGAAAGGGGTTAATATCTAGAATACATAAAGAACTTCTACAACTCAACAACAAAAATAATCCCATCAAAAATTGGCAAAGGACTTGAACAGACATTTCTTAAAAGAAAATATACAAATGGCCGACAAGCAGATGGAAAGATGCTCAGCATCACTAATCATCAGGGAAATGCAAAGCAAAACCACAATGAGGTCTCACCTCACCTCAGATAGGGATGATCACTACCAAAAGAAAAATAAGTATTGTCAAGGACGTGGAGAAATCGGAACATTTGTGTATCGCTAGTACGAATGAAAAGTGGGGCAGCCACTAAATTAATTGTAAAAATTAAAAATAGAATTACCATTCGATCTAACAGTCCCACTTTTGGGTGTGTGTATGTGTATGTGCGTACATATACATATCATAATTAAAAACAGGGTCTCAAAGAGGTATGTGCATGCTCAAGTTCATCACAGCATTATTCATAATAGCCAAGAGATGGAAAGAACCCCAACTGTCTATCAACAGATGAACAGATAAACAAAATGTGGTGTATACAGATGATGGACTATTTTTCAGCCTTAAAAAAGTAAGGAAACGCTGTCACATGCCACAGTATGGATGAACATGGAGGACATTATGCTATATGAAGTAAGCTACTCACAAAAAGACACATATGTATGGTTTCCTGGTATGAGGCATCTAAGGTGGTCAAACTCTTAGAAAGTAGCAGGAAGGTTGTCAGGGGCTGTGGGGACAGCCAAATGCTGTCCAATGGGTACAGAATTTTGGTCATGCAAGATGAAAAGAATACGGTGTACGATAAGGGGCATAGAGTTCACACTACCTTACTGTGCACTTATACACGGCTAAGATGATACATTTTATATGTTTTTTTTTTTTACCATAATTTAAAAAAAGAAAGAAAAAGAAAAAATGAGCTATCCTATAGATGAGGAAACCAGCACTCAGAGAAGTGAAGTAATTTCCCCAAGATCACACAGCTGGCAGGTGGCAACGGGGATTCAAAGCCCTTTTGCCTGGCTCCCGGGGACGCTGCACATTCCTTTGAGAAAATGTCCAGGGCTGACACATGGGCACTCTACAATGGCTTCTGGAGGAGGCAGTCTTAACCATGCATCTTAAAACATGACAAATGGCTTTGCAGCACACTAAAGGGCCGTCCCTGGGAGAAGAGGAAGAGTCCTCTCTTACCAGGCCTCTTCTGAGAGCCCCAGGTCAGTGTTGTGTCTCCTCCCCCAGTCCAGGGCTCCTCCCTGACTGCCTGCCTGGCAGAGATGGCCCCTGGCTGCCCTCAGCCTCCGGGCCTGGCCAGGTCTGGCGGTGATCAATCCTGCCCAGGTGCAGGCATTTCAGGCAGCTGCCTCTCCCACTGCCTGGCAGTGTGATTAATGCTCACTCTGCGAAGAGCCCACTCATCATGGACATGCCACATGCCCACCAGTTCGAGGCAGGTGGGCTGCACCAGTGTCTGCTGAGTCCCAGCCCCCAGAGCTCACCCTGTTCCCTGCCAGGCCAGAGACCAAAGCTTCGCTCGTCTCGGCTGCTGAGGGCTGGGGGCTGGGAGTGGGTGCCACACACAGGGGCCACACCTAGAAGGGCGTTTTCTGTGGCCCTCACAGCCTCACTCCTACCCTCTCCTCCCAGCCTCCAGGGAGGGGTCTGAGGGCAGCTCCAGCTCCAGCTTGGGACGGGATGGAGCTAATGGGAACCCCACCTCGTCCACTCCTTCCCAGCTGTGTGACCTCAGGCAAGCTTCCTTGTCTCTGGGCCTGTTTCCATGTCTGCAATGTGGGCATCACACTTCTCCCTCACCAGCCCTTGGGAGGAGCCATGAAGACAAATGCTTGGAATGTAGTCCAGACTGCCTGGGTTCAAATCCCCACTCTGCCACTTAAGGACTGTATAATTTTGGGCAAGTTTCTCATCCTCTGCCTGCACTTCAGTTCTCTGCAGAAACAGTTCAAGGGCTGTAGTGAGGATTAAATAAATAACTATTTGTGAAATGCTTACCACAGCGCCTGGCACATAGCAAGCACTGAGGAAACAGGAGCTGTTATTACTCTGGGTCTGCTGTTGCTGTCCCATTTCACAGAGCTGTTTTGAGGTCTGGACTTGGCCAAGTATATGCAAGGTATTCTGCAAAGTGGAAAACCCACCCTCTGTGATGGCTGAATGTCCATTCTCTTTAACCCTCCTTCCCTGCAAGGCTTATGGCACCCACACCCACCCAAGAGCCCAGCTGGCACTAGGAGGGTCCAGCCGGCACTGGGAGGGAAGCTGGGAAGACTCCACTCTGCCTTTGGGCAGCTCTGTGCCAGTGGGGAGATGATGGAGGCACATCCAGGTCGGAGAGCACTTGCAGAGTTGGGCTAAGGAAGCGGGTGCAAAGGAGTCCCAAGGGCTGAGCTAGGCTCAGGATTAGAGATCAGAGGCCAGGTGCAGGGAGGCGCAGTCGATGCTCAGCCAATGAGGAGACACTGAGGGTTCTTGAGGAGGAGGGTGGAGTAGGCAGAGCTGGTCTCAGGCCCAGGCCTGCAGATGTGCAGACCCAGCTTAACCCTTGCTCCTTCCTGTGCAGACCCAGCTAGACAGGAGAATCCAGAGCTGGGAGGGCTCGGAGCTTGTGGAGGGAGAGCAGGGCAAGCATCAGGGGTTGTGACCCAGTGTCTACCCGACCCTCCCGGCCCAATGGTCCTTGTCCTGGGCCCCAGATCACTCTGTGCAGGAAGAGGATCTCCCTGCCCGGAGTTGGCCAGTCCTCTAACCCAGGTCAGACATCTGACCTCCACTCTCTACACTCTGAGCTGCTGTGGGCTGCAGAGATGTCTGAATAGATATGGCTCCCGCTCCTCCAGGAAACCTACTCCTTCTCAAGGACTATATGCTGTTTTGCTCCTGTGGACAGCACAGTTCTCATAAATGATAGTTCCCTTTTCATTCTGACTATGAAGAATCACAGAACCAACTATTCAGCCCAAGATCGGACCCTCTGTGTCCATGTTGTAATGCTCCCCAAGCCTTTCCTTGCTATTGCATCCTTTTTCCCCTGCCTTGGATTGTCTACCTTGGTATCACGATTATGCTTAGCTCTCATACTTATTGGAATAAGGTAGGTATAAATATAAAAATAGTTAATGTGCAAAATGGCAAATCCACTCCATCCCACCCCACATTTACCTGCTCCCCAGGGAATGAAAAACTCAGGACCGGAGGTCCGGGGTTGGCAGCATTGTAGGGGGAGTAAGGGGGAGGCTGAAGCAGGCCCCAGTCCTGTCCCTCTTGGCTCTGGCATCTAGTTGCGCATAGGAGCTAGGAAGGCTCTGCTCTCACCCTAGAATGTTCTATAGCCCTGCTAATAACAATGACAACTTTGACTAGAATTTACTGAGTGCCTACTACATGCCAAGTGTCATTCCTAGTGCAGTACCTGAATATGCCATTTATTCCCTAACAGCCCGTGAGGTGGGTTCTACTATCATTTTCCCCTTACCCAATGGGAAAACTGAGGCCCAGAGAGCTAAAGTAACATGTCTAAGGCCACACATCTGGTAAGTACTGGAGCTGGGACTCATGCCATGCTGTCTGATGCCACAAACCAGGTTATCAGTAGCTACCCATCTTGCCTCAGGGGCTCGGCTAGTGCACATGACTTTCTGAGACTGAGATGGTCCAGCACCTGCCCCCTACCCATCTGTGTCAGGGCTGCCCCTGCCTCTCTGTCCCTCTATATCCAGACTGGTCCAGGCTCTCTCTTTCCCTCTAGCTGCACAGGCAGGCATCAGGCCTGGGCCACAGCACCAACATGGGGAGACACAGGCAGAGGGCAGCAGTAGACAATTTGGAGCAGCAAGGCAGGGGGGAAAAAGCCAGACTTCAGCATCAGAATGGCACTGGGGCCCTCTTGAGCCTCAGTCTCCACATCTGTAACATGGGAACAGGAAGGACCTGCAGGCAGGTTAGGCTGAGGGGAGGTGTGGCCCATGCCTCCCTCAGGCCTGGCCACAGAAAGGTTGGTAAATGATAGCTGGGGCAGGGTCCTGGCTCCTCAGGACCTTGAGGGGCCGTCCTGGGACTGCCCACTGAGAAAAACCAGAGCTGGGTCCCCCAGGATCTCCGGCCACCATTAGGGTCAGAATCCTGCCTCACAACTGCCTAGCTGTGTGGCCATGGGCAAGGCACTCTGCCCCTTTGGCCTTGGATAACGGGAGAATGATGTTTACTCATGCTTGGCGTACAATGTCTTAGCTGAGAATTATCTTTATTATCCCAGGGTACCTTCCAGCCCCCTGGACACCCCTCCATCCTGGCAGGCAGGCTGGGGTGGGGGCAGAGTCATGGGAGGCACATGTGCGGGGAGAACAGGCTGGGCCCAGACACCAGGCTCCAATGTAGAAGCCGCCCCCAGGTGCCAATACTGTAGGAGGTGGCAGAGAGCCGCCCCACTGCCCTAGTTTCCCAGAGAGCTTCCTTGCTGAAGTGGGGAGAGACTCGGCACACAAATGCACATGCACACGCGTGCACATCCAGGTCCATGTGTGTCCCCCGCCCGGGACAGCCAGAGTCTGGCACTAAAGCCAGCCCCACTCCTGGTACCCTCAACCCCTCCAGGGCACAGGACATGGGAAAGGGGATTCAATCCCAGCTCTGCCTTTTCTGCGACTTGGGTCAACTAGCTTCCCTATGTGGGCCTCCATTTTTCATAGGGAAACAGGGATAATGGCATCCCTCTCCTGCGTGAGAACCAATGATGTTCCATGTGTGAAGAGCCTGCGCCAGTTCCTTCTCCTCACGCTCCTCCCTGCCACCACCACAATGTGTCAGGCCTCTCCGCTCAACCCCAGCATTGCCACTGCTGCTTCTCTGTGCCCCATTAAAGCAGCCTCCTTATTTCCTTGAGGCTCAGAGATTTCATCCCTCTGTGCCTCCTCTACCCAGGTGGCTGAGAGCTCCTGTCACTGAAGCAGGGACAAGCTCTTGCCAACTGCACACCCAGCTCCCCCTGTCCAGCACTACCCCGGCAGCCCTCAGTAACTGACACCCAGAGGGAGACAGCGGAAGAAACTGGAGCCGCCTCCCCCACCACAACCACAGCAGCCTGGATACAGGAACCTGAATGTCACCCAGTTCAGACTGAACTGGCTCTGCTGCCCACCCGATCAGCCACCAACCATGGCAATGACAAGCACAACAACTCCACTAACAGGCCCTCACCATGTGCCAGGTCATATGTAAAGACTTCTCATGCATCATCTCATCTCATCTTCCCAATACACCTATGAGAAAACAACTGCTGTGCCCATTTTACAGATGAGGAGACTGATGCACAGAGAAACCATGAATCCAAGTCTAGCTCAGGACTTGAGGTCTGCACTCTACACTTTACTGCTAGGTCCACCCACAGCTCCTCAGAAATGCCCAGGACCAGGGGGCTGGCAGAAAGAGCAATGGGGCCTCCCTTCTGCGCTGAACTGAGGTGAAAACCAACAGCATTGTTTGCAGCAGACACATTCTGACTTTAAAGTTAAAAATTGAGTCCCCAAGTATAGGATGTTGTTTAGGGAACTGGCCTAACATCCACCCCCATGGTTCTGCTCCCCTGTTTTAGAAATGAAGGTAGCGCTAGCTTGCATCCGCATCTCAGGCCCACACAAAACTTCAGGCCGGTAAACTCTGGTGGTGATGATGGGGTGGCGGGAGGTGCCCAGCAAATGCACCCATCCAAGCAAGACCCTTTCCCCAGGCCTGCTGGGTTGTGCCAGGTGGACTGAGGTCCCTTCTGGAGTGGACTTTACATGTGCAGGCCCCTCAGATGGGCATCCACCCCTTAGTGCCTCAGTGGCTTCCCCTGAGGCAGAGCTTCCGGCCAACGCTGGCCACACCCCATGCCAGCCCTGCCTGCACACAGAGCCCATGATGGCTCCCTGCTCTGCACTTGGACAGATGCCGTTGTTGTAACTATGGCTCCTGGGTTTGCATAATGCCTCCTTCCTGGCTCCCATGCCCCCCAGCACGCACGCTCAGGCTCTGATCCAGCACAGGCTGCTTTTATTCCAAAGATTTCATGAGGCCATCCCATGAGTCATAAATAATCGAGGGTGCTCAGATGCTGCGTCCAGGTGTGTTGACTGACAGCCCTCCCCGCCGGCCACGGCCGGCCTCCCAGATTGGAGCCTGCCCCTTCTCAGATCTCCCCTGAATGGCATCCCTTCTACTGAATCCTGTGTCTGTAGATCCCTGAATTGCCTGCCCACCCTCCTTCCTGTTTCCAGGCCCTCTCAGCCCCAGCCACCCCCACAGCTCCCCCATCCAAGTCGGGACAAGTGCCTGGAACTCATTCTCACTGAACCGAGTAGGGCTGGGGCCCACTCAGCCACCCACATGATGACAGCTGAGGGCAGTTGCTGTGGGGTATCTTCTCAGAGGAGGCACACTCTGAGCAGAGGGGACTGTTAGTGTCCAAGTGCGGAGGAGAGGGAAGAGGGCATGTCCAGGAAGGACGGATGTGCCCCAGACCCAGAACCCGAGAGACTAGCCCAGAGGCTCCCTCTCACAATCTTGCTGGCTGTGGCTGCCTGGTCCACACACACATCTTCATGGATGCAGCCTCCAGCTCCCACCCCCAAGCCATGACCCCTGAAGGCCTGACCAGAGGACATGGTGGCCAAGGGCGTGGCCTCCAACCATAGCCCTCCTCTCAGGTGACCCACCACTGGGAGACAAAGTGTAGGGAGAGAGATGGATAGACCCATGGGACCTGGAGCGGAGACCAAGACCAAATCCTACCTTGCCACCAAGGCCGCGGCAAGGGAACAAACTGCTCCCTCTCGTGGGTTGCTGTTGCTAAGATTAATGAGCTAACTAAAGTATGAAGACAGTTCTTGTACACTTAAAAAGAGGTGATCAACCATCATAAATTAATCACAATTAGCACCCCTCCTCCAGGCAGTCTGCCTGGATTAGGTCCACTGAGTGTAGTTTCTCCTCTCCCAAATGACAGGAGGCTGCACACGCCCTTGCAGGGGCATCTGAGCTGCCGAGGGCTGCAATTCTCCAATCCCCAGATCCTTCAAACTCTTTCCAAGGTTCTGCTGCAAAATGACTGTGTGTTTTCACATCTATTGAGCACCAACTGTGTGCCAAGCTCTTGGTACTTGGCCTTCTACACACAACACAGTGCTCAGGAGGATGCGCTATGAGGAGCTCCCTTTTACAGATACGGAAATTTGAAGACAGAGCCCTAACTCCTTATATAAGTTAACCCCTGCCCTGGGCCGTGGGGCCAGTTAGGCCAGGGAAGGGTGGAAGATGGACAGCCACACCCCTCCAGCTCCCACTACTTCAAATCCGATAGAGCTGCTGCTGCTGCTGCTTCAGGCTTGTGAATAGGGGTGCCATCTCCCCAACTTCACACTCCTTCTGCTCCCTCCTGAGCACATAGGTAAGGCTGACTCGGAAGAGACGCCTAGGCCCTTGACACCAAATTAAAACCAGAATCCCAGAGAGAGGGAGAGCATGGATTTTTTTTTTTTTAATTAAAAAGCAAAAAAACAAACAAACAAACAAACAAAAAAAACAAACCAGAAGCCCTCCCTGTAATCATCCCCAGGACAGAGTGTCCTTGGAACTGAAGTCGAGGTCAGGGGCTACTGGGGACAGCCTTGCCACCCCTTATCTAACAGTGATCCCCAGACACAGGAATAGTGTCTGAAAAATGCTTATCACAGAGCACAACCAGGCCCTAAGGTCAGAGCCTGACCACCCAGAGCACTCCCAGACCCAAAAGATTCCCTGGCCTGCCCACCTCACCTGAGTGGCCCACAGCTCCACCCCTCCTCCAGGAGGAGCCTCCAGGATCCCCAAGTTCAAGGCTGGCTGGCGCCTGGACCAGGCACCCACGCTCCCCAGGGCCCGAGCGGTTGCCCTCCAAGGGCCCCCAGTACCCACAAGCCTGACCCATCAGATCATGGAGCTGCCTTCCTCCTTTCTCCTAACAGCTGATCCCCAAACCTTCCCGCCTCCACCTCGCCCAGTGACTCAAAAGTGCCCCTCCCCAGGAACATGGCTAGGGACAGGAAAGGGGGGTCCAGGAGATGATAGAGGAGAAAGGGGTGGCAGAGAGAGGGCGGCTGCTCTGCACACACCCCTTGGCCCCACTGCATCCACCAACACAGACAGCAGCTGCTCAACTCACTCAAGCATTGGCTCAGGTCTCAGGGCTCCGAGCTCAAGATCAGGGCCTCCTCAGTGGGACACCTGCAAAGAGACAGCAGGGAAGAGGTGAGAGGACAGTCAGATTGGGGCCTGCAGACCCATCCTGCAGTCCAATCCCACCCAAGTCTCTGCCCAGCCTGGGCTTCCCCATGCGCTGGGCCAGATAGAGCAGGAGGAGACCTGGACCCTGCCCTCTGGAAGCTTGTGGGCAGCCTAAAGATGCCACATTCATTCCAGAGTCAAGATTGCACTTTCAGTAAAGAAAGGGCCTGGGCTACAGCAGGCTGGGATGCAGGCACCCGCATGGCCCCAGAGGACACACAAACTGGACTTGCAGCACAGCCCCCACCTATCCAAGCCTGTCTGCAGTGGAAGTCACAGTTCTCTGGCCCCTGGACACACAGGGCTGAACCTCAAATCTTCCCTCCTGAGGCCACATGTGGTTCATGGTCCCTAGGAGCACAGAGGAGCTGGTGGGAAGGGAGTACCCACGGCTGCCTTCGCACGTCTGCCTGAGGCCTTTACCTGGGCCCAGTCTCAGCTTTGTCACTGGCTCACCCTGTGACCCTCACTGTGCCTCCCATCAGTACAAGCAGGTGCAGCAGAGTTGCTGGGACTTGTGCAAACACAGCTTTCTGGGCTCCACCCCAAGACTTTCTGACCAGTAGGTCCTGGGGGTGGGGGGGCCTGAGGATCTGCATTTCCAAGAAGCTCCCAGGTAATGCTGATGCTGCTGGTTGGGGATCACACTTTCAGAACTGCTGGCCTTGAAGATGTGTCCAGCCTGGAAAGTACAAAGCCCATACCCTCAAGGAGTTCCCAGGCTACATGGGAGACCACTCATACACACACATGCACGTGTGCACACATATCTTACTCCCAGCGGCCACGGTGGAAATGTGGCTTCTGAACACTGAGGAGATCTGACAGGGGCAGGCGGTGGGCTGGTGCAGTCACGGAAGGCTTCCCAAAAGAGGTGAAGACCTAAATGACTACCTTCACATATTATAGTCTTAATATGCAAATAACACATGAAAGCATTCTCTTTTTAAGATGTTCAAATACAGTAGTCTGTACAGTAAACACTCTCATTCCCAGTCACCTCTCCAGAGGTACTGAATGCCATCCCTTTGGCCTGAAACTTTAACTGTGCACTTGCACACGTGTGCAGAGAGGTGTACACAGACATGGGGGTATATACCAGGGATCACAGCCCCTATACTTGTGTGCACCCGCATTCCTCACTTCACAACAGATTTTTGAGACCTTTCCCTGTCCATACACAGCAATAACCATGCTTTTGCTCACTGAGCACCTAACGTGTGCCAGACACTGGGCTGAGTGCTGTACCTCTTAACTCATCTGATCCTATTAATAGCTCCCTAAGTGGGTGCTGTTTTGATCCTCATTTTGTAGATGAGAAATTGAAGTGGGCCAGGTGCGGTGGTGCACACCTGTAATCCCAGCACTTTGGGAGGCTGAAGGGGTAGGATCGCTTGAGCCCAGGAGTTCAAGACCAGCCTGGGTGTAGAAAGACCCTGTCTCTCCAAAAAAATTAATTAATTAAAAAAAATTAGCTGGGCATGGTGGTGTGTGCCTGTGGTCCTAGCTACTCAGGAGGCGGAGGCAGGAGGATCACTTGAGCCAAGGTGGAGGCCACAGTGAGCTATGATCGTGCCACTGCACTCCAGCCTAGGTGACGGAATGAGACTTCATCTCTAAAAAAGAAAAACCAAAAAAGAAAGAAAAGAAAAGAAAACTGAGGTGCAGAGTAGAGTGGTGACCAGTAAGCTGCCTGAGTATACAGCCAGGGCATAGTGGAGCCAAAGTGTGGATCCGGGCTGTGAAGCTCCAGCATGTTCTGCTAATGGACAGTCACAGCTGAGCTCTCGTGGTGCTGCACTGAGGCATGCCACATGGGGTGTACCCCCACCTGTGTAACCAGGTCCCCAAGGATGAGTGCTTAGGTGTTTCCAATTTTTTATTTCAAACATTGCTGGAAAAAAACACCCTGTCTCATTGCACACACGTGTAAGTATTTCTCTGGGTGCAGTCCTAAAGGGTAGATCAAAGGGTATACATGTTTTACATGTCGATACTTGCTTCCAAGTTGGCCTCCATAAAACATCTGTACTGATGTGCAACTGTCCATTTTCTCATGTGAGCCCTATGTTAGAACAGTTCCCATTTACTCAGCACCTGTTGTGCATCAGATCCAGTAACATCTGGGTTGTCACCTCCATTCTGCAGAAAAGGAAACTGGCTCAGAGAGGTTATGCTGCTTGCCCAAAGTCACAGAGCATAGCAATTTGCCTCAATATTGTAAAAGAGAAGAGAAGGGAGGGAAGAGAGGAGAAAGGGAGGAAGGGGAGGAAGGAGGGAGAGGAAAAGACAGAGAGGGAGGGAGGGAAATTCCTTGACCTCACATACCCTCCCATTTGTCTGCTTCCCTTTAATAGCAAAACTCACGGACTGTCTCTACTGTCTCCACTCCTTCACTTCCAGCTCCCTCTCCAGTTCTGTCCCCACCACTCCACAAAACTGCTCTTATCAAGGTCCCCCAGAAATCTCAGTTTTGCCAAGCCCAATAGTCATTCTCTGTTCCCCCACTGGTCCCTGAGCTTTCAGCAGCATCTGACACGGCTGATTGCTTTCTCCATCAGGAGACATTTTATCTCCGGGTTTCCAGGACTCGGCCTCTCCGGGCTGTCCTCCTACACCTTCTCCCTTCTTCCCTAACTTCCCTCCAAGCATCTGAGGCCCCAGGGCTCACCAGGACCTCCTCTCCATCCCATCCTGTCTGCACACTCCTCAACTTTAAACCCCTGCTGTGCCCCAGGTCCCTCTCACCAGCCTCAGCTCCCTCCTGAGCACCAGCTTATGTTCAGAGGCCTATTTGTCATCTCCACTGCTCATCTAACAGACCTGTCCAAAACATAACTCTTCATTTTTATCCCCAAATTACATCTCCCTCAGCCTTGACTTCTCTCTTTCTCCCTCGGCCCATACCCAAGCCATCAGCAAACCCTGTCAGGTCTACCCCAGAACACATCTGGAACCTGACTGCTTCCCCCAGCTCCTCTGCCCTGCCCTGGCCAGCTCTTGCCCGGATTATTGAAACAGCCTCCTCCCTCACTCAGCTCCTTGCCTCCACCTCTGGCCCCAAACTATCAGAGCAGCACAATGACGTGAGAATCAGGCCCTGCGGCTGCCCTGCCATGAGCCCATGGTACAGTTTCAACTCAAGTTCAAACTCTCTCAAAGCCTTCAAGGCCCTGCCCACCTCTCAGAAATCATCTTCCACCACAATCGGCCTCCCTCCCACATGGGCCAGTCTCAGGGTCTCTGCCCTCTTGCTCCTTCTACTGAAGGTTCTTCCCCCAGGCTTTCTTACCATCCCATTCAAATGAGCCCTCTTACCATCCCTAGTCGCCCTAGGTAAAATGCCCACCATGCACCCCAGTCTCTCCCAATTTTCTAAGCATTTCCTCCACCTGACATTATCTTGTTTATTTATATGTGGCCTTGTTTCTTGTCTGCCTCCTCATCACAACATAAACTCCATAAGGCATGCAGGGCCTGAAGCCACCTCTTTCACCTCTGGATTCACCTCTGTTCTATGTGCAGTGCTTGGCACCCAGGAGACAGTCAATATATATTTGCGGAAGGAAAGAAGGAAGGAAGGAAGGAAGGAAGGAACGAAGGAAGGAAGGAAGGAAGGAAGGAAGGAAGGGAGGGAGGGAGGGAGGGAGGGAGGGAGGGAGGGAGGGAGGCACAGTCAGCTCTACGAGGCTCTGAAGCCTGTGTTCTCACTCCCTACATGAACTGCCTCCCATATGAAGAAGCGGGCAGGAGCCAGAGGGCATGCCCAGTAGGCAGGACACACTGCAAACGCAGGGAGGTGGAAGCCAGACTGAGGCCTGGCCAGCTGGCGCAGCAAAGCACACTGCACAGCACTGGGGCCCCAGCCTCCCTGGGATAACAGGCCCAGTAGCCCCCACCCCAGGGGTTCTGGGGCTCTTACACCTGCCAACCTGTCCCATTCAGGAGGGAGCCTTGGGGGCGGCCGGCAGCTGAACGCGACTGGCGGGGGGCCAGGATGCCTGCCAACAGCTGGCGCCACTGCCAGGCAGCCCAGTAATTGTGTTCACAGCGGAAATTGGTCCAGGGAGTTTTTTCCTTTCGCCTCCCATTTTCTTTCTCTTCCCTTCCCCCCTTGGAGCTGCAAGACTCAGAAGATTGATCTTTGCCTGAAACGGAGGAGATAACTCGATATAATGAACTCCACTGTCCCTCTTGCTGTTTGGAGCTTTTAAAAAATTTAAAAGGGCTAGGGACAAAAAAGCAAGTCCTTGGGGGCCTCTGGGGTTGCTTCCCCTCCCTCAGAAGCCCCTGGCCCTACTCCTGTGCCCCTCTGCAACTCCCCATCTCCTTCCTTTTCCCTTCTTTTTCCCTTGGGATGCCTTGATGGAACAAAGGTTAAAAATAACCCCTTTCTCTTGCAGGCTTTAAAAATAATTTTGGTGAGGTCAGGGCTGGGTCCACCAATCACCCTGTCTCCCACGCCCCCCGCCACTGTGATCGCCCCCTCTTCCAAGAGTCACCAGCCAGCCTGGGGGTGACAAGTTGGCTCAGTCCACCTTTTCTCAAAGCATTTCAGGAGGCCCAGCCCACCCACTGAGGTGCTGCCAGAGACGGCTTTTGTTCCTGCAAGTGGTTCTTGAAAGAGCCACCTATGATAAACAAAGGGAGCACAGTACCGGCTGGGATGGCTGGGACAGAGGAGCTGCCCCTGCTTTCTGGGGGACTGTGCCTCCCCTCAACCCATCAGCCAGCGGCCCCTCCAGCCAGCGGCTCCTGGGTTCTGTGCCCCGCATGCATTCACATATTCAGTCAGCGTTTATGGAGCACCTATCCTGTGCCAGGCACTGAGCCGAGAGCTGGGGACCCAGGGGACCACCAAACCCTTCTGATTCCTGCCCTCAGTGGCTGTAATGCCTGGTGGCAGAGGCAGTCATTAATCAATGGCCACACTTGGGTGGGAGACACATTGGGATAAGGGCTTTAAAGGAAAAGCCAAGGAGCCATGACAGCATGGACAGTGTGGTCAGGGAGGGCTTCCCTGAGGAAGTGTCCTTGGAGCAGAGGTCTGAAAAACAAGTATGAGACCACCAGGCAGAGGGTATGGGTGGAGGGCTCCAGGCACTATGGGGAGGGTCTGCTCCCAGGAGTGCACCATCCGATTACAGCCTCTCCCCGGTGCTCTGCCTGCAGAGAAAGGCCAGATCCCCAAATTACCCACCTGGCATTCAAGGCTTTTCCTAGCCTGATGTCTGCCCCCAAGACCCTCTTGTCTCCAGCCTCTCCCACCAAGATGCAGCACAAATGTTGCCTCAATGGCCCCACCCTTGTGCTCCTCCCTACCCGGCACAGACCATGCTGGCCTGTTATGGGATGTTACAGGTTCACCTGCCCGTCATGCTGTGGGGCCTCTGTGTACCTGGTGCCCCACTCACAGCCAAGGGTGTGTGTCAAGGGGAAGACAGCAAATGGAAGCACCCTCAGGAGGCTTTGACTCTGATCAGCGAGGGCTGGAGGCATCAGGGAGCACTTCCTGGAGGGGCGGGGCGGGGCTTTGAATACACAAGGATTCGGACAGTAGGGTGGGGAGTCCAGAGCAACAGGGACAGAGGCTCAGAAAAGACCTGCAGAGGTGGGCACCTAAAGACCGAAGCCTGCCCAAGCAGATCTCTAACTTTCAACCCCCAAAAAGGCCAGGAGGAGAAGAAGAAGCTGAGGTTCCAAGAAGGCAGTGCTTCCGCCAAGCTATGCGGCCTGGCAACAGTGGCCAAAGGTGGCAGCAGCCTCCCTCCTGTCCCTAAGCAGTCATTGTTCACACATATCCATCTCCTGGGGCTCAGGCACTCCCCCACCCAGCCCTGCCCTCGCCCCCAGAAGAGCTCACACACCAGGAGTCAGGCAGCTAACATACCATGTGGCCAAGGAAGGGAACCAGGAGCCTGGAGAAGCCCAAACCTGGGCCGGCGGGGGCAAGAGACACCTGAAGTGCTTCTCCAGGAAGGAGACATTGGCTGGGCTGGGGAGCACACTCTCAGCAGGGGACACCCTGCAAACAGCCTCACAGGTGCCCCCTCTAGATTTGCTTCTTTGCCCTCTAGGCTTCTGGCCTGGCTGAGCTTCTGGGAACATGAGTCAGCAGCACCCCAAGCCTGAGCCTTTAGGGAACCAACCCCCGCCCCACACACTGTCCTGAGAGGCTGGGAAACTCCTGGAACCTTCCCTGACCAGTCTCAGGTTTTCCGCCCTCTGCCTTTGAGCCCTGAGGACCCCCTACCCCAGCCACCTTTAGAGGATACAGCAGAGGCCAGGGCTCTTGCCCCAGGAAGGCCCCTGACCACCCTTCCCTGGGGTCCTCAGAAGCCTAGGCCCCAGCGTCCCCAAGAGCAGCCCTGGAAACAGGGCCCGGCCACCCAGGAGGGGCAGGCCGCAGGCCCCACCGACTACACTGTGGCCAGCCGCTCTCCCCAGGGCCCACCACTGCCAGCAAGAAACAAAACCGCTTGACCTTGTGTTTCCGCAGACAAGCAGCTTCCCGCCTCAGCTTCCCCAGTGCAGTCCCCTGAGGCTGCGGGCTCTGTGGGCATCAGGTACAGTTGGAGGTAAAGGAAGCTCTGTGCAACCAGCCCTGCCTTGCTTCTGGGGACTGGAGAAGCCCTGGTCCCCAAACATACTCAGAAAGCCTGGCCTAGAATGCTCTCACCTAGAATGTCAAAACACAAGGCTTCCCAAGACCTCAGCTGAAACCAGAAAGGAGAGGGGCCAAGAGGAATCCTGGGTTCAGATGGAGAGAAAGAGATGGGCAAGGGAGAAGGGCAGAGGTGGGGTTGGGCCATCCCTAATGGGAAGGGCCTCCAATGCCAGGCAAAGGTGCTGAGCATCACCCTCTGTGCCCAGGAGCTCCATGGACCCATCCAAGCAGAGTGGGGCCTTCTGCCAGGCACTGGTAAGATGAGAGGCTGGGCAGAGGGGATGCTCCCGAGGAGCTAACGGACCTGGCTAAGCCCCACAAGCCTAGCTCAGGCTGGGCCAGAGAAGCTGCCGGGGACACGTGTGGAGCGGTGTTTTCTCCAAAGCTTCTGAAGGTGAGAAGGCACAGGCTAGCCCCGCCCCGGCTTGCAGGCCGGCCCAGCCAGAGCTGCTCCCTAGCTTTCCTCCCCACAGCCTCTGGGAGGCAGAGGCACAATGAACAGGGCCTCACAGAGCCACTTGATGGCCACTTCTTGAGCACTTCAACTCACCTCCCTCTCAGCAGTTCACTGAACTGGGCACCAGTATCCCCCTTTCCAGAGGGGAAACTAAGGTGCAGGGTTGGGATGACTCACCTAGGGCACACAGCCAGCATCTGGTGGAGGCAGAATTTGAACCCAGATCTGGGTAAATCCAAAACTGTTAACCACGAGAGCCAGAGACAGAGGGATTCTACCTCATCCAGGATGTAGAAGCCACAAGAGAGCATCACTCCCAACTAAGGAGAAAAAGCTGGATATTCTGCAAAACCATAACTTTTGTTCGGTCTGCTGGAGGGCTGGTGTCACAAGGCAGTCAGGGGAATCGAATTCCAAAGAGTAGCGTGCTGTCCAGGGAGAGTGGGAGCACGGCCACCTTCACCTGTGGCGGAGACTGTAGAAGAGAGCCTGCCAAAACGGCTGGAAAGGTAAGAAGCAAACAGCTGGAAGGGGAGGAATTCTCAGCAGCTAGGTGTGGACCAGCCCTGGCAGTCCCAGACACAAGGAGTCCACCCTCACAGCCGATGCATTTCCACGATGCTCCCAGAAAGCTTGGGGTGCAGTGAGAGGATGGAGAGAACCCGCAGTGGTGCATGGGTGCACAGGGCCCTTAGCCCGATGCCCAACCTCACCTTCTCAGAAGTTGAGAAGAATCTGGTGAGGAAGGTGGAGAGATGGAGTGACTGAAAGGGTGGGGGGCGGGAGGAGAGCCCTCCTGGGCTCCATGCTGCCTTGGCTCTCCTGACTACCCACTAACCCATGCTCCCCCTGCCAGGAGGGCCTCACTGAGGAGTTGTAGGCAGCACCTTTGCCTCCTCCCTCCATCCACCTATGCCCACCTCCAGCACACCTTCACCGGGAACCCACTCTGCTTGGCACAAGCACCCAGCATTCTCCAGGGGCAGGGCAGAGGGGACAAAGAGCTCCAGGACCCCTATGTCCTCTGTAAAAGGAGGGGCGAGACTCTTTTCCCCCATCGCAGGGAGTCAAGGGGCTAAGAGGGGCACAGATTCTTGAGGGGACAGCGTCAGAGCCCAGGCTTCCTGGCCTCAGGCCTGTGCCCTGTACCCTACCTTAAAGACAGGTAGGCTCCAAAGACCCCCAGTCTAAAGAGGGTTGGGAGGTTTTGCCCCATCCCTCCTGAAGACAGAATCTACTCTGGGCACAGAGTAGGCAATGATCTTGCTTTTCTCTCTTCTTTAAGAACCTTTAGACAGTCACATTACAACGCAATATAAAAGCAGAGGCAAAAGCATCGTGTTCAGGGCTGGCTGGGGAGTTATTCTCGAGTTAACAAGCAAGCGGGGAGAACCCAGGGACGCAGGAGGGAGGCTGAAGATTTGCCTCCTAGGGAGAGGCAGGCAGCTGGGTGGGCATCAGAAGGGCTGAAGGGGGTGCTGCTAAAAGCCAGACTGTGGGGGTGGGGGAGTCCTCCCAATCTGGCACAGAAGATGGAGGTGTGAGGGGCTCCCACGATGAGCACCAGGAGCCCTAGGAGCAACCCGGTAACCCTCCCTGCCTTCATTTATTGATTCATCTATAGCCAACTTACAAGTATTTCTTGAGCACCTACTAGGCCCTGAGGGTCCCCAGCAGATATGGAAGTGAGTGAGACAGACAAGGTCCTGCTCTTGAAGACCCTCAGGAGAGAACTCACCGTAGGCAGAGCCTGCTTCAACCTCTCCCCAAACGAGGCCTGGACACTGGCTGCACATCAGGCACCTCTGGCAGACACCAGGGCTGCCTGGAGCAGAGGAAAGAGCATAGCTTTGGAATTAAACAGGCGTCAACCTGTATCCTGAATGTTCATCACGAGCTGTGTGTCTATGAGCAAGTCCCTAACCTCTCTGACCCTCAGTAAGAATAACAAAAGCTAGCCTGGAGCGGTGGCTCACGCCTGTAATCCTAGCACTCTGGAAGGCCAAGGTGGGCAGACTGCTTGAGTCCAAGAGTTCAAAACCAGTCTGGGCAACATAGTGAAACCCTGTCTCTACTAAAAATATGAAAAACTAGCTGGTGTGGTAGTGCACGTCTGTAATCCCAGCTACTTGGGGGGCTGAGGTGGGAGAATCACTTGAGTCCAGGAGGTTGAGGCTGCACTGAGCCGAGATGGCACCACTGCATTCCAGCCTGGACAACCAAAGTGAGACCCTATCTCAAAATAAAAATAAAATAAAATAACAAAAGCCGCTAACTTGTATTAAACAGTTAATATATAGTCAGCATTATTCTAAACTTTACATGTATAAACTCATCTAATCAACACGACAAGACTGTGAGCTAGGTTCTGTCAGTATTCCCCTTTTCAGAGGAGGAAATCGAAACACAGAGAGGTCTAGCACTTTGCCCAACGTCATGCACATAGAGTTACTGAGTGCGGCCAGGATTGCAGCTGGACAGCTTGGCTCCAGAGGCCTCATCCTTAACCACCGCACCCTGCTTAAGAAGCTGTTCCCTAGCCGGGCGCAGTGGCTCACGCCTGTAATCCCAGCACTTTGGGAGGCCAAAGCAGGGGGATGACTTGAGGCCAGGAGTTCGAGACCAGCCTGGCCAACATGGTGAAACTCATCTCTACTTAAAAAAAAAAAAAAATTAGCTGGGCATGGTGGTGCACACCTCTAATCCCAGCTACTCAAGTGGCTGAGGCACGATAATTGCTTGAACCTGAGAGGCGGAGGTTGCAGTGAGTCCAGATTGCACTCTAGCACTCCAGTCTGGGCGAGGGAGCAAGATTCTGTCTTAAAAAAAAAAAAAAAAGGCCGGGCACGGTGGCTTATGCCTCTAATTCCAGCACTTTGGGAGGCCGAGGCAGGCAGATCACAAGGTCAGGAGATCGAGACCATCCTGGCTAACATGATGAAACCCCATCACTACTAAAAACACAAAAAATCAGCTGGGCGTGGTGGTGGGCACCTGTAGACCCAGCTACTCAGGAGGCTGAGGCAGGAGAATGGCGTGAACCCATGAGGCAGAGCTTGCAGTGAGCCGAGATCTTGCCACTGCACTCCAGCCTGGGTGACAGAGCAAGATTCCATCTCAAAAAAAAAAAAAAAAGCTGTCCCCAGCAGAGACCCTTAGCACCATTCCAGGTGTCCTGCTGAAATCCAGAACCACTGCCATCCCAACCTGACTCTGCCCACTGAGCTTGAGCTTCTATTCATTCGCTGGAGGCCATCTCAAATGTCCTTTCTTCAGTGAAACCTGCAGGTCTTTTTCAGGATAAAGGAGGAGACTCACATGCATTGGGACCCTGCTGTGAATGACGCCCTGTGCCGATCACCTCATACACAATTGCTCATCTCTTCCTCAAAACCCTGGCAGGCAAGACCAGCCATCTTTATTTCATAGAAGGGGAAACCAAGGCTCAAAAGATGAGGTGACTTGTCCAAGGTCGGGCAAACTTTGCCATATTCTGCATGCCTCTAACAGGGATGGATGTTGTGGGGGACTGTCTGATGGAGGCTGGGGTGGGGTCACCGGATAGTTCCTGAGCCACTTAGGAAGGGTAAAAGAGCACCTGAGTCTGAAAAACAGGAAATTATAAGAATCAGGAGCTGGGCACAGTGGCTCACATCTATAATCTCAGCGCTTTAGGAGGCTGCCCAGGAGTTCGAGACCAGCCTGGGCAACAAAGTGAAACCCCATCTCTACAAAACAAAAAATTATCTGGGCATGGTGGCATGCACCTGTGGTTCCAGCTACACAGGAGACTGAGGCAGGAGGATCACTTGAGCCTAGGAGTTCCAGATTGCAGTGAGGTGTGTTCATGCCACTGCACTCTAGCCTGGGAGAGACAGTGAGACCCTGTCTCAAAAAAAAAAAAAAAAAAAAAAAGAACTGGGGACAGGATCAATCAGTCAGTCAATAAACACTGTTGCCTGGGCACCTTTCATAAGCAACATAGGTATAAATAACATGAGTATAAGTGTGGGACCTTGCTCACTTTGTTCCATGAATTCCATCCCTCCCTCAACATCAACACTGAAAGCACTTAGTCTTCTTTCCACCTGTCCACTTCCTGCCTAGACACATTTTTAGGTCTAAAGCCAGTACTGCCACCTCCTTCAAGAAGACAGCCCTGATTGCCCCAGAACCCCTCAGAGCACCCTGAACCTGTGGTCTGGCTGGGGACTGGAGCAGACCTAATGGGTAGAATTATCCCCATGCCACACAAGTTGAGGGGCGGACAGGTGCAGGAGCAAGGCTGGGGGCTGGGGGCGAGGAGCCCTGCCTGGAGGATAACAAGGGACCCCACCCTTCAGGAGGCTCAGGCAGGAGCCAGCCGCACCATTGGCAGCAAAGCTAACATGATGGATGGCACCATTCAGGAAGAAATAAATCTAGAGGTTCGTGTGCCAGGTGAACTGGGGGGTGTATCCATCTTACAGATGCTTAATGAATGTGCTGGCCACAGCACACAGCAGCACGTACATCTGCCTCCCACCCGTCTCCAGCTCCTTGGGCTCCAGAGACCACCCCCACTCCCAGGGATGGAGGGTGCTGAAAGAGGCCACAGATTAGCTGGCCCAGACCAAAACCCCCATTGGACAGATGGGAAAATTTAGGCCAGGAGAGGGCAGAGACTTACCCGTAGTCACAAAGGAATCAGCTGCAAAACCTGGACTAGAACGCAGGCCCCTAGGCCCAGGCCATGGACCTCTCCCTTGGGACCTCTTCAAACCCTCCCTTTCTTTAGTTCCACTGAGTTAGCTAAGAATACCCAACCACCCCATCCGCAGGCCCAGGACTGCTCCTCCAGAGCTCCAATCCTCTGTCCCTTGGTCCCCTGCCCAGGCCTAGCAGGGGGCCACATCTCCTCCTCCTCTTCTCCCCTGTCAATACAGCCAGGGCTTGGGAGCACTTCGGGAGCAGTGAATGGATGAGGGGACATTGCGAGTCATCTGGAGTGCAGACAGGTCCTGGGGGTGGGGTGGGTGCTGTCTTAATGAACAGAAAAGATCCATCACGCTCAGCTCAGCATGCCCAGAGACTCTTCCCTGGGACAGACCTCCAGGGTTCCCCCAAGCAGGTCAATCACTCCCCCTGCAAGCCTCTTCATTACTTTTGCTGTAACCTCTCACTGCCTAGACGAGCAGAGCTCAGGTTGGCCCTGTCTGTGTCAGAACGCCCACCAATTCCCAGGCTGGGCTTCTAGGAGCTGTAGAGTGAGCACACTCAGAACAGATCCCTCAATCAAATTAACGAAACACTGACCTGCCTGCAAGAGAGCAGCATGAGCCCTGGGAACGGGAGTGGAAGAAGGGCCAAAGAAGGAGGCTGCACCAATGCAGAGCCAGGCAGGCCCCCGCCTCCAGAATCTCCTCATGGCTGTCACCACGCCTGAAATGTCACCATTAAAGGGAAACATCCGCTGGGGTTCGGAGGCATTAAAGTCTCTTATTAAAGTGAAACTATCCCAGAGAGAATCATACCTTCAGTCATTACCCACCTCCACACATCAGTGGAGGAAGGAGGCAGGGAGGAGGAGGGTGGGTGGGTGGTACCACGCGTGTACTGCGTGCCAGACAGCAGTGGCCATGCTGAGGCTCAGGGGTCAGGTGGTCAGCCAAAGGGCACACAGCTGGTGTGTAGCAGAGCCAAGATTTGAACCCCGGTGCAACAGAGCCCAAAGCCAACCTTTCTCCTTCCACACAACTCTAAACAGGGACTGTGGTTGCCCCTTTGAGGCACCCTCTCCAGCCGGTTAAGACACTGGCCACACCAACAGCCCTGCAGGGCCTCAGAGAGACCATTGCTGGACCTCCGGGGGTGTGAACACCAGGACTGGAAACCCATGCTCTCTCAGCTGTTCCTAAGAGGGCAGTGCCTTCACTGTGCACTCTGACTATGCCATCCTCCTCTTCCCCTTGGGTCACCAGAGTTTGCCAGTGGGTAAAGGAACTGTCTTTGGAGTCAGATGACCCAAATTCTAATCACGTCCTCAATCTCCCTGAGCCTCGGTTTCCCCATCTATAAAATGGGGATAGTAGCATCCACCTTACAGTGTCACTGCAGGGATTCCATGAGAGAAGATCAGGAAGAAGCCCAGCACAGAGCCTGGCTCAGGGCCCGCCCTCAGGGTAGCCTCTGGGCGTGGCCAACCCCTTTGATGTCCTGCAGAGCCCAGGAACCTTGAGGTAGGTGGCCCCAGCATAGTGGGTGGGACCAGGACAGCATGGGAAGAAGCAACACACCGAGGAAGGCGGGCCCCTGACTTTTCCTCCCCACAACCCTGCTCCAGGAAGAGGTCACGGACCCCAGTCCCAGCTCAACTTCTTTTTTTTTCTTTTATTGGGGGGTGGTGCAGGGGAGAGACAGAGGTTTACTTTGTTGCCCAGGCTGGTCTTGAACTCCTGGCTTCAAGCAATCCTCCCACCTCGTCCTCTTGAAGTGCTGGGATTACAGGCAAGAGCCACGGTGACTGGCCCCTAGCCTTATTTATTTATTTTCCTTCCTTCCTCCTTTCTTTTTTCTTTTTTTTTTTTTTTTTTTTGAGATGGAGTCTCGCTGGAGAATACATGGAGAGTACAGTGGCATGATCTCGGCTCACTACAAGCTCCACCTCCCGGGTTCAAGCTATTATCCTGCCTCAGCCTCCCGAGTAGCTGGGATTACAGGCGCACACCACCATGCCTGGCTAATTTTTGTATTTTTAGTAGAGACGGGGTTTCACCATGTTAGCCAGGCTGGTCTCGAACTTTTGACCTCAGGTGATCCGCCTGCCTCGGCCTCCCAAAGTGCTGGGATTACAGGTGTGAGCCACTGCATCCAGCCCCCCAGCCCAATTTCTATGGGGTCCCTAGAGAGAGGTCTGAGCCCAGCATCACCTGCCTGCTCCATTCCAGGCTACTCTGAGGCCCCTGCCTTCATTCTGGCCACAGGAAGCACTGTCAGAAAACAAGCCCAATGCCATTCCCCCGGTGGGCCCAGTGAGTACTCAGCACCTCCCCGCCAGCCCCATCTCCAGGCCTTAAACTTGCCTGAAGCTCTTCCCTGGTTTTATTGCCCAGTCCTTCACATCCTGGCCTTGTGGCCCCGACAAGAAAACAAAAGAGACTCAGCAGGGGCCACCAGCTATCCCAGACTCTCCACAGCAGAGCGGGTCTGGGTCTCCAACTCCTGACCTTTCTCCAAAGCCACCACGTGGCCCATGCCGTGGACCCTTCTTAGGAACGTGTCATCCCCTCTGCCCACTCCCATGGCTGCTGTGTGGACCGCTCCCAGATGCTCAGTGAAGCTGCTCCTACCACCAGACCACCCTCCAACCCAACCCAACCCTCCGGTTCTCCTAAGGGGTCATCCTCAAATAAGGGACAGAAGTCAGTTATTGGCCATAGAGTTAGTCAAACATCTTCTCTCTGCCAGTAAGCTGAGGGCTGGCTGGGTGTGTCTGGAGGGGCTGGACCGCGGGCCAGCTTGAGGGCTGGTGAGAGGAAGGAGGGTGCGGAACCGGCCTTTCTGGACAAGATGCCATGGGGCAGGCCCACTCTCTCCAATTTAATCCTCCCAGCAGCTCTCATGGTGGGGGTGGGGAGTGGGTGATAGCACTCTACAGGTGGAGAAAGTGAGCCCCTGAAGTTAAGACACATGGATTTGAACCTGGGTCTGCCTGACTCAGGCTGGACTCTCTCCATGGCTCCTCCATACCCACCCCAGGGGCTGAGTGAACACGTGCCCTGGAATCAGAGCAGGGGCCGCGTCCCAGATGCCCCCTGAGACAGCCTTGCCAGTGGCCCCTTCCTCACTGTCCTCAGTATCCATCCCTGAACTGGGCCCACCCCAGGGTTGGGGGATACCTGCTGCCCTCCCGAGAGGCCGCCTCCCGCTCCCCTCTCTCCCCGACTCTCACTAGCAAATGAGTAAGAAGAATAGCATTACAGTTTGGCTACATGAGAAGCAGAATTAGCAGGATTAAATATAAATAACTATTAAAAGTGCCTTATAATTAAATTCATTTTCCAGTTATTTGTTTTACACACACACAGCCACCCACACGCGTGCACACATGTACACGCTCCAGTCCCCAGCTCCACACGGAGTAGGTGTCAGGGCCCCCAGCTGTGAACCAGCCTTCTCCCTGCTGTTGCCTCTTCCTGGGAGTTCCGGTGCCTGCCTGCTTCCCTCCCCGTCTCTCTCTCCAGCCTCCCGGGTCTGCTTCTGGTCCATCCACTCAACCCCTTCCAGAAGAATGGATGCCAACAATTACAGCTGCAGCCATTCCCCTGTGCTGAGCCTACCATGAGCCAGACATTTGACACCCTGTACCTCCTTCTTTCCACCCAAAGGTATTTTTTCACTCAATAAATATTTGGTTGAGTGTCAAGTACTTCATATACATGGTCTCATTGAATCCACACAATGACATTTATTCCACCACTAACCAAGTATTAGGTGAGCCCCTACTACGTGCCAGGGCTTGATAAGTGCCAGAAATACTTTGGCTGATGAGACCGGAGCCTCTGCCTGTGCAGCCTACACTGAAGGGACCCCAGAGTCAGAGGCAGGACCAGTCCAGTGGGAAAGATGCAGCTGGCACCTCTGAGTTAGGGCAAGAAGGAGGTCAGGAAGAATGAGGGCAGCGTGGAGGGTATTCCATGGACCACCACCTGCTTGAGGGCCTGCGTCTGTACCATCTCTCTCTGTGTCCAGGGCGGGGTGCAGAGTGGGCAGGCCATTCGTGATTGTCAGTCTAAACTGACCTGAGCCAGGTGTGAGGACAGGTGTGAATCTCTGCCTTTACTTATGCTATGCCCTCAAGAGGCCCCTCTCCCATTCAGGCCTCAGCTTCCTTCTCTGTAAAATGGGAGTCAGTCCAACCCCGTCTACCAAAAGTAAGGGAGTGATCCTTGCAGGGTTCCTTGACCTATGCCTAGAACATGCTAAGTCCTCAGAAAGGCTGGTTGCTTTTAGGATCATTGCCTTGAACACCATGACTACTGCTCCTACTATTATCCACCTCGCCCATAGGGTCCACGAGTCACAGGTATGAGAAATTTAGAATATTGGAAAGCCTCACAGAGATGGGAATGAGCATAAGACCTGTGATAGTGGGGGGAAATGCCCTGGGAAGGACACAGTGAAAGTCTATGGGGTAGGGGGACACAGAGAAAGAGTACCTCCAGCCGATCCCTGGAGGACTTCCTGGAGGAGGGTCAGGTTTTCAGGCCTTTCCATCCTGGCCCTCCCTCTTCTGATCACTTGGCCTCATCTTCAGCCCCTTCCCACTAGCCCCAGGGCCTAAACTGTAGGGGAAGGAGCACTTCAAATGCTTTTGCCTTTGAATCCAGCCATTCAACTGGCCCCACTGCCTCCCAGTCCCTGGGAGAAGTCAGGGAAGAAGATCTCACCCTTCTATGGGGTCAGACGGGTGGATAGTGGGGCACTTGAGCTCTAGATGAACAAGGCCCGAGCCAATAGCAAGGTAAGGCTGTGATCCTAAGTAGTGAACATGAAGCCACCCACATTTCCCAAGTCCCCACTGTGTGCTGGGTGCTTTGTTCCATCATCTCACCAAGCCCAGGAGCTGCCCTCTCACATGTGACCATGCCTCCTTCTTCAGAGGAGGTGACTCGAAACCCAGAGAGTCAGCTGTGTCTTGCCCAAGGCCACGAGGCCTGCAAGTGGCAGGGCTGGGGACAGAACCAGGATCTACGTCATCCCAAGACCTTTTCTTACCCCATGCTGCACCTGTGCCAGGAAAATGCTGCTGGGGGACAGAAGGCCAAGGAGATAGTGTCCCTGGAAAATGTCGGCCCTGCCTGCCCTAGCCCCTCTCATCCTCCCATTGTCTCCCCCAAGGTGGACTGCCCGCCCCACTGGCTTCCCACAGAGCCCCACCACTCGGCCAGCGACGGGAGCCTAACAGTAAAGACTTTTGCCCTAAAAGTAGGCAGCTGAGCTAATTAGCAAAGGCTTTCTCCCTTCCTCGGTGAAGACATTATTTCATTATCCAAAGCCAAACACAGCCCCATGGTGTCCGGCAAACCCGCTCAGGCAGCTGGCAAAAGCAATGCAAATCGATGGGCAGCAAGAGGCCTTCTCCAGCCTGGCCTCCCCACATGGCTCTGGGGCTCTGTCCCATGTTTTTGACAAATGCCAGGGAAAAGGAGCCTGTGTTGGGTGGGAAAGATTACAGGTTGGGCGATAAGGCACAAAGGCCTCATAGACAACCACGGCCTATTGTCACTTCCAGATGGAATCAGCCAACCCTAGGTAAGGGAGCAAGGGAGAGGTAGGGGCCTGGATTCTGACACCAAAGCAGGCTATAGCACTGTAGAGCGGAGGGGAATCCCACTGTGTTCCTGTGCTGGTCAGCCTTCCAGTGCGCCCACAGGACAGAGACCAGCCCCTCATGGGGCACTGCAGACCTTCCCAGGCTCATTGCCACCAGCTGCCCTGAGCCCACTGGATGGACTTCTCACCATCACTCACACACAGGCCAGCTTCATTCTGGCCCCCTCTTCAGCAACCAGTTTCCCCCTCCTTTCTGCCTCTCCAGGCTGGGTGCCACTTCCTCCAAACAGCCTTCCTGACTGCTCCATCCTACAGGGACCTACTGTGCCTCACACCTCTCAAGTACTTCTCACAGACACCACAAAATCAAGCACATACATACTGTCATATTTGCCATCCCTGGCTCTCTCGCTGTTGTCGTGGCTGTGGCTATGGCTGTTGTTTCGTGGGTCCCGCGTGCTGGAGAGAACAGAGACCTGACTGCCTCCAACTCTCCTCCATCACCAAGCCTGGTATAGAGGCAGACACACAGTAGGTGGTGCTTGCCCAGTTGACGGAACACTAGGAAATCCTAAAGCCTCCTTGTAATGCAATGGGGAGTTCAGAGACTAGGGCTGTAGTTCAGCTCTAAAGCTAAGCATCTGTGGGCCCTTGGATAAGTCACTGGCATTCTCTTGGCTTCGGTGTCTGGCTGTAGAAGTAGGGCCTGGGTCAGAATAACCTGTGGAGGCTATGTTCAGCTGAGAGGAGACTCTGTGGGCCTGGCTGAGCCAGGCGCTGTTCATGGTGCTGAATCTGGGAGCAGCCCTCCCTGGGGCTGGTGGGCACAAAAGATGAACATCACCATGGAGACAGAGGACTGGGGGTAGGGGGAGGGAAGTAGGGTGCAGCTGAGAGAGAGTTTATTTGGATTGCTGTTTCTGGGCACTGCCAAGGACTGTCAGCATGGGACCGCTCGCTCGCTCAGTCTGGTGGAGGAGGGTCAGCCTCAGCCATCAGGGAACCAACAGCCAAAGACACAAAGCCATTTGAGAACATGGTCTGAGGGAGGAGGGGGCTGGAGGCACACACACACCAAGTGTGCACACACAAACACACACACAATGTTTATCTAAACAACATATGGCAGAGCCTTGCAGACGTGAAGCTTGCAACCCAGAGAGTGCCCTCCTGGGCACTGCCACTCACCCAAAGAGGCAGGGCACCCCTTATGCACCCATTTAACAGATGAAAAAAGTGAGGCTCTGCTTCTGGATCCTTCCCCCATGGGTGAGAAGCTACTGCCCCATCTCCTCCTTCTCCAAACCTTGCCAGGTGCCTGTCTTCATGAGAGACGAGACAAAGAAGGCATTTGTTGCGGAAAAGCAGGAAACAGGCCCAGAACTGGGAGAGGGAGTGGGAGCAGGGAGGGACGAGGGAAAGGGAGAGAAGAAGGGCAAGGGGGAAGAAAAGGGGCAAAAGGGAAAAGGAGGAAGGGAAAAAGTGGGGAGGAAGGGAGAGGGAGGGAGGAAGAGAGAGAGGATGGAAAAGAGGGAAGAAGGGAAGGAAAAGAAGAAAGGAGGAAGGGAGGGAGTGAGGGGGGAAGGGGAAGGCAAGAAGTGTGGAGGGAAGAGGGGGGAGAAGGAAAGAAGGGAGGGAGGGAGGGAGGGAGGGAGGGAGGAGAGGAAGGGAAGGAAGGAAGACAGATTCCCCTATTCTTGAAGAGCAGATCTTGGCAGGGCCCTGTGCTGGCCCAGCCACCGTCCGCTTCTGAATAATTTCTCCGGCAGAAACTCCATAATTATGGATAATAACAATCACTCTGATTTGCATGTATTGAGCACCTTTCAGCCCAAGATCCCAAGTGCTTTGCCAACATTAATTAATTCATTAGGCACACCCGCCTCCCGGGGACAGGGCGACAGGACGCTCCACCCAGCTCAACACAGCTGCCTCTGGAGTGTGCCGCGGGTGGCAGTCCCAGCCTAGGCTGTGCTGGGGGTTATAGGGCTGGGGCTCTGAGAAGGAAGAGCCTGCAAAGTGGCCCCTCCAGCCCCAGGCCCTGCCTCTGGCAACCTCCTCAGAAGTCAGGGCTGTCCTTTGTGCTCCCACAGTGCAGCGTCCCTGGCCTGGCCTGTCAGAGGGCCATGGTGAGGGTAGGTCCAGTAGGCAGAAGATGGCTTAGCCCTTCTCTGCCCTCAGTCACTGAGGACCCTGGGAAATTCACAAGCTTCCATGAAACTCAGTGTCTTTGCCTATAAGATGGGGCCTGGTGGTCTCCAGCTCCCAAGGCTGCTGGGAAGCTTGAGGCAGGCAATGCAGGTAAGACACTTTTTGACTTATCTGGGGGCTGTGCACACAAAAGGTATGGCTTCTCCCTCTGCCAGCCACATCTGTAGGGAAGGAGACCAAGCCACAGATGGATGCACAACTCCCTTGAGGCCAAGGCCCTCCTTCTAGGACCAGACTGGAGCACAGCCAGGTCCCCACTCAGTTCCCTTCAGGAGTGCAGCAACGCCCCTCCCTCCAAATGGCTCTCGGTCCTCTGCTCCTGCCCATTCCAGGCCTGGCTCCACACTGGCCTAGGGGAAAGGAGGTGGCCCTAGGGATCTGATGGGAAGGAGGAAGCTCCCCAGGCCCAGCACAAAGTCTTACTCAGCAGAGGGAACTCTGGGGTCAACAGGCTCCAGCCCCAAAGCAAGCCAAATATGAAGTCCTCTCTTCCAGGCCCTCATGGTAGAAATGAGGAAACTGAGGCATGGAGGGGCAGCAGCACAGGCGTTGGCATCAGACCTGGAATTGAATCCTAGGACCAACATTGATTTGTGCTGTCACCTTGAGGAGGTCACTACCTTCCTGACCCTCCATTTCTTTATCTGTAAAATGAAATAATACACTGGGATAATGTGTGTAGGGTGGCAGGCACAGTGTTGCCTGCACTGTAGGGGCTTAGGAAATAGAGTTGCTATCATTGGTTATGTTACAGTTATACCTTCTGGTTAACATCTTCCGAAGGTCACAAGAAAAACCCCATAATGGGACCCCCAGCTGCATTTCAGATATTTCCTGGGCACCTACTATGTGCCGGGCATTCTGCAGCCACCTCTCCAGCTCCTTGCCTTTGTCAGTGGCCCCACCCCACCTGGCTGCCTCCCTATCTCTGCCACACTCCCCACTCCTTCCTGATGCCACACATCTGCCCTGGATGTTTCCTCCTTCCTGCCCCCAGCAAAGCTAAATTCCCTTTCAATCTTCTAAAGCCTGATCCAGCCCAATGTGGTTTAACATTTAACAGCTCCCAAATTCTTCCTCATCGTGACTCCTCGGTGGGAGCAGGGTCTCCTCCCCATCCTGTCTGGACAGTGTGACTCAGCAAAGGCTTGCTGGTGGGAAGTTGGTGGGATGGCCAGGGTGTTGGGGCCAGGCTAGGGCAGGGCTGGACAGGCTAGAGAGCCTCAGTGACAGGGAGGGCGTGGGCCCAGGTACACGCAGAAGGGCCAGGCAGGCCCAGGCTAGACCCTGCCCCACTCAGCCCACTTTCTTCACTGTAGGGTCCTGATCTCTGCATCCTTCCTCGTGTGATCGCAGCAAATGACCCACCACACGAGGACAATGCTTTACAGTTATGGAGCCCATAACTCTCATTAAGGTCCACAAGGAAGACTAGACCCAAAAAAGCTCGGACATTTTGATACCCACAGTCAAAAACATGTCCACACACAGGGGAATGACACAATCAAGCATGCATTCTCAGACATATACACAACAAAACACACAGTGACACACACTCACACGTGTTCATACAGAGTTTCACAATATACTGACATACAATGACAGACACACACACACACACACTCACACGTGTTCATACAGAGTTTCACAATATACTGACATACAATGACAGACACACACACACACACACACACATTCCTGCACACAAGGTACCATCAACATACATACACATACCATCAAAGAGGGCCAAGCTGGAGGTGGGAGCCCAGGCTCAGCAGCCCTGGTTGGTGAGGGAGTGAACGTGACCATTTTCCTGCATCTGGCGTCTAACTGTCTGGCTTTCAATTACTTCTGCACATTTTCATCGCAGTGTTAAGAACATCAACATGCTAACTTGAAAGACAATTGCAAAGGTGTCACTTTATGAGAACGTGCTCAGGGTAATGACCCTGAACCCCCACGCCACCCACTCCACCTCCCTAGAGGGTGCTGAATGTCCCCACGTATGTGCACCCCGTACTCCACGGCCCCCCCAATGCTAACGTGCACCACCTCGCACACAGACTTACCCATGTTCTCACACTCATCCCTCAGGGACACCTTGGAGCTCAGCCCTGGGGAAGGGCCCCCACCTCTGCTGTGCAGGTTTCCCCACCCATACCTTCAGCCCTACAGTCTAGGGGAGGGAGAGGGGCAATGGGAAATGAAGCCCAAGCCTGGGAAGGATCCCACAGTCCTTGGGTAAGGTTAGATGCTGGGGGCCCTACTGCCCCGCTCCTTGGTCAAGCCACCCTGCCTTCCCCTCCCCACCAGTGTCAGTGTCCCTGATTCAAGGGCCACCTCCCCCACCTCCTCCCTCTCCAGCTCCTCAGGGATCGTCTTGGTTTGACATTTGAGACTTTGATGTCTTTGAGACGGGTTTTCTTGGGCAGTCTGCCGAAGGGGCCCAAGCTCCGGTCTGACAGGACGGAGTATCTGAGCCCCTAGAACAAGAGTGGCCAGGGCTGGGCTTGTCAGGCACTGACCATGTACAGGGGTTGACTCCAGCATCATACGGGGATCCACTCAGCCACGGCAATACTGAGGTGGCTGTGGGAGCACCACAGAGGCAGAGGCTGGGCCCCCACAGGCTCACAGGGATTACTTTCCATCTTTGTGCCTCAGTTCCTTCACTGGTCGATGGGAATACTGTGAAAACCAAGTCAAGGTGTCTTTTAATCTAATAATATTAACACCACGTAGATGTCAAGGTCTCATGGTTTTTTCCTTGCAAGATTCTATTTCCTCCATGGACCGTGAGCCACAGAGATGTCACTTCAAGTCCCCAGATAAGAGGAGACAGGGTGTGGGGACAGGGCAAATAGAGCCAGCAGGGGCAGGGAGTTGCCCTAAGTGACAGATGGAAGAGGAGGAGGAGAAGGTAAGGCACCATAGGCCTCCTAGCTTAAGCAAGAGTTGGCTGGAATGCCCCAGAACAGCGGCTCAGTCCCCAGCCCTGGCCCAGGTGCCAGGCACAGGCCCCCCATAAGGAGCCCAACCTCTGGCTCATTAGCCCAGACCTGCTTGTTAATCACCGTGGGTCGCCTTTCCCTGCCTCGGCTGTGTCAGGCCATAATAATATATGAAGAACACTCATTTATTCACCAACTTCCCACTCAGGAAAATATATATGACACTGTAGGAATGGATTTATCCTGACACCCAGCTTTCAGCGAAGCGAGGCTAATTTAAACATTTAAGTCAATGGCTCGCCCCTCCCTCGCCTCCCAATTCTTTTGTTTTAATGGTGGGAAGGTGACGGATGGGAGGGAGGTTGAAAATGTGCAAGTCTGCATGGTTTGAGGGTTAGAGGCAAAGGAGAGGAAAAGGGGTCTTAGCCGGGCTCTCCTCTGGTCTATTCCCGACCACGCATCTGGGCCTGTCTCTGAAATAAAATCAATGCAGTAAGTAGGTACAGAAGAAAGAGCACTGGACTGGAGGTTGGTGCAGAAGAAAGAGCACTGGACTGGAAGCCAGATGGCTTCACCCCTCACTGACTGCGCACCCCAAGGCGGGCATTCCCCATCTGCAGGCTTCCGTTTCCTTGTCTGCAGATGGAGAAAACTAGATGCTGTCCCCTGCTCTCCAGCTTTCAAAGCTAAGCTCACTTGACCTCTCACTGCACCTGGGGCAGTTCAGAGCCAGCAGGGGCAGTCAGGGTGTGCTTCGCGGTGGAGGTGAAGCTGGAGTTTGGGCCAGGAGGACAGCCACACCTCATATTCTTGATGAGCACCTTCTCTGGAGTGAGATGCCTGGGCTCAAATCCCTGCTTTGCCATTTACTCTGTGACGCTGGCAAGCTGCTTACCCGCTCTGTGCCTCAGTTTCCTCATCTGAAAAACGATGAGACTGCCTACTATATGGGGATCTTGGGAGGATCAGATGGGGCCACCATCTGTGAAAAGCCCCTCATACCATGCTTGGCACAGAGGAAGAACTATGGCAATGAGAGGATCACCATTGTCAGGGAGGGGGCGGCCAGAAAGGGAGGAGGGAAAGAGTTGGGTGAGGTCCGGAATCTCCCCAGTGCTATCCCCACTTCAGCCTGGGCCTATCTGAGGTGTTCCAGGGTGGGGTCCACTCCACTCAGCCCATAGGGAGCCCACCAGGCCCCTAACAGAGGGAGCACCTGAGACCAAACCACCCCACCCTCCCTGAGTAAGGAGTAAAATCAGGGCCTTCTCTGAAGACCTGAAAAGCACTTAACAGCAGGGCAGGCAAGTAAGTAGCAGGCACCCAGCGGATGGACATGTGACCTATCCAGATTAAATGCCCATGTGTGTGCAGCCACGCATGCACACGCACACACAGACCCACACACTACCTTGCACATAGAGCTTCCCCCTTCCTTCACTGGCCTCTGACTTGAGGTTACAAGCCTCCTGCAGCCCCCAGCACCCTTGGGCCTGAGAGTGAACTGGCATGGAGGAGAGGTGTGGACTGGAAAGTTCTGCCCAGAATGAAGGCTGGAGGGCAGCTGGGAGGGAGGCCAGGGACCGCAAAGCCTGCTAACTCCGCAACTGTCAGAGCCAACTCGGTCCAAGTGGGCCTGAGGCAGCAAGCTGCGGGCAAGTTTCTCTCAGAGGCTCAGTTTCCCCACCTGAAAAAATGGAGCCAATTACACCGACCTCACAAGGTGGCTGTCAACAGTAAGTGAGGTTGTATATCGAAGCACCAGGACCAGTACCCGGCAACCACAGGTGCTCAGCAAGCATCACCTTCTCCTCAATGCCCCTTTCCCTAACTTCAGAGGTGCAGGGGAGCTGAAAAAAGTCATCGTCTCACGCCCAGCTGAGAAAGGAGACCACATTAGACAGTGATGCACTGGAGCTGGCGACTGGGGAGAAAGGTGATAGTTTACATGAGGGCGTCTACCTCTCTGTAAATCTTGCTCTAATTGAGTGTCCTATTAAAACGTGTTGATTGGTAATACAGCCGTTTTAATAAAAGAGTCCCTGTGTTATTTTTTAAAGTCATAACTGAACAAACACACTGAGCACTCTGCCCTGGCCACAGCCGTGGGGAGCCTGGCATCTGAGCCACACCCATAACCAGGGCACTACTGCTCACCTGGTGCCAGCCAGGGCTCACCCCAGAGGGGATGTGGCCCGGAAATAAACTGCCAGGTCTCAGAGCCTCACTCACTGCCTCTCAGAGTGGGCCTGGGTGACAATTCTAAGGAGGCAGCTTTTTTTCCCTCTTTAAAAGACAGCGCGGCAGTGACTCATGCCTGTTTCCCTGCAGCAGCCGTGTTTCTGGTTGTCATTCCACACACCTGATGACTCCCTCCTCCATGGGGAAGGTAGCGGGATGCCTGCTGGGGTTGGGGTGGGGAGGGGAGGGGAACATCTAACAGCCCAGGCTGAATATGGAGAGGCTCAAGGTGGGAGACCACGGGGCCTCTGGAGTGAGCCCAGCCACTAAGGGTGTCCAGGGTCCCATGCCCCAGCCCCACCAGGTTTCAGTCCCTGTCTGCAAACGCAGGGGCTGAACCAGAAACAGGGGTTACAAACTGAGCAGCGGAATGTTTTGTTTGGCCTTGAGCTCAGTGGTTTTTTAAAAGATTAGAATCAGTTGCCAACTTTTGCAAATTACATAGAAATCTGGATTTCTGGTTTCTCTTGGAAAAGTTGAATCTGGCCACACAAGGCCTGCATTTATTTCCACATGGTAGCAATCAGCTGGGGCTGATGGGTGGCCCTCCAGTTCTCCACAGTCCTTATCAACCTGCTTTGCTCATTTCTAGCCCCTTTGCCTGGCCCGTGGGGCATCTGAGTTTGAGACCCACAGGCCAGCTGCTCACTGGGAGCCAGCCTCCAGTTCTGAGGTTCCAAATATCTAATTCTCCCCCGTGTCCTGCCTAGAGCTGGAGGAATTGGGACACAGGAGGAGGAATAAGTGAGTATATCCTGGGTGCTTGGAAAGGAGGTGAGGGTAATAGGACTCACCACTGGGCCCAAACTGGGAATACAGCCAGAAACATAGAAACCACAGAAATTTGCTAAAAAGCTTTATTTTGTTATGATTGTTAATAAGTATCTTTTTTTTTTTTTCTTTGAGACAGGGTCTCACTCTGTCACACAGGCTGGAGTGCAGTGGCATGACCTCAGCTCACTGCAACCTTTGCCTCCCGGGATCAGGTGATTCTTTCACCTTAGCCTCCCGAGAAGCTGAGACTACAGGTGCATGCAACCATGTCTAATTTTATTTTTTTTATTTTTTTTTATTTTTAATAGAGGTGGGGTTTTGCCATGCTGCCCAGGCTGGTCTTGAACTGCTGAGCTCAAGTGATCCACCTGCCTCCCAAAGTGCTGCGATTACAGGAGTGAGCCACTGTGCCTGGCCCAAGTATCCATTTTTAATTCACACTATTCTATTAAACCAAAAATTTGCTCCAGTGTATTGGGTGGGGCAATACAGGGACCCACCACCAAATTGTGAACACAATGCAAATTATAAGGAACAAGGCCACAGCAGCCCAGTCTACAGGCACAGGACCACTTGCAACCAAAGGCTGTCCTCACAGTTTTGCTGATGGCGCAGGAGCTGGGCCAGACATTCTTTGTTTTCATATTTGGGGACATAATAACCAATTTAAAGGGCTGAGTTGTAATTGTTCAAATACACGTAATGGGCTAAAGGGCTTTTTCTCTGTGATTGTGCTCCTTTGAGTTCAGATGCCTAGAAATACAAATGCCATTAACCTGGTACAAGTCAGGTACAGGACATTCCAGGTAAGTCATCTCCCACCATAACTAAGTGCTCAAAGGAGAGATCCAACAGGAGTTGCAGAAGAAAGGGCCCCAAGGGCTGGGGAGCCAAGGCAGCTTCTCAGCTTCAGGGACATGGAGTGGAGTCCCCTCACCAGGTGTCTGTAGCCCATTTGCAAGGGTCCCCTCTCCAGGGGAATGGCATCAGAAGAGATGATCCAAAGGAGCTCACTGAGGCCCTGCCAGACGCCCAGCCCCTGGAGCCTCCATCCCTGGCACATAGCCTCGTTGAACCTCAGTATTCCCATCTGTGGAGTGGACATGAGTGATGGAGTGAGGCTTGCATGTGACATGCAACTCCACGCCAGGCCCTGACCCTCTCTGGCCCCATGTCTCCCATCTCTAAAATGGGGCTTAATGCCCTCTTGGATCTTTTGTGACCTCGAGTTTGATGATTCAGCCCTTAATTCACCCTGGAGGTTGAATTCACCCTTAATTCAGCCAGAGGCTTCCTGGTACTTGAGGGTGAAAGAGAACAAGGAGAGGCAGAGGCAGCATTAAGCAGTCCTTGCTGGGTGAAGGCAGAGTGCACCAAGGGGTGGGTAGAAGCCGTGGCATGAGGACAGTGTGTGCAGGCCAGTCTTTTAGTCCCCTGGCTATGGTGGTCTGGCCTGGAGGGTGGGGCCATGGCACACACCAAGCACATGTGTGTGCTACGCTCAGAGACTCAAATGCAAGAGCAAAATACAGAGTCTCATAGCTCCAGAGGAGCAGGCTGTGGAGAGGCCTCCTCCAGGAAGCCTACCCTGACCACCCTCTTCCCTGGATTGAGACCAAAGACCCATATCAATTCCTAGCCAGGCCCTCAGAGTAAGATGGAGTGAGGCCCTGAGAGGAGCAGATACCTGCCCAGGGCCACTTGGTGGCCCTGGGCAGAGCCAAGGCTCTCTGAGGAGCCCCCTAAACTCCTGGGCTTCAAGGCTAAGAGATCTGGATTAGAGAGGGAAAGCACATGGGGGTCGAGGCTTTGAATACCAGGTCTTTGGCCAAGCAGGACCACCCTCCACCCAAACTCTCAACCTCCTACGTATCTGGTGAATACTCTTCCACTTTCAACACTCAGTCCACAGGTCACCTCTTCCATGAAGCCTTCCCTGACCCATCACCTGAAGAGACAAACCACTTCCTCTTTGGGACCACCCATGCCTGCCAAGCAGCCCCTCACACCTCTTCCCTGGGCCTTCGCTGCAATATATACTTACAAATCCACCTCCCTACAGGGCAGGGAGCTCCCTAAGGGACTGGGGCTGATTGCCCTCTGTCACCCCAGCACCAGCTCCTGGACTGTGCCTGGCACATAGTAGGTGCTTACTAGATGTCTGAGGAACGAATGGAAGACCAAAAATGAGAAGCCATCAGAGAACTGCTGAGAAAGGGAGGTGCCCACCCCACCCTCGCCCGGCTGGTGGAAGATGCAGAATTAAGCACAAGTTATAATTAAGACGGGATGTTTGAAGAGAAACATAATCCCCGTTTCTGTGGGATCGGCGGGCACAACAGTAATTAACGTCTCATTAACATTCGCCTAATTAAGCAGTTTATGAAAGTGTATGGATTTACATACTGCCAAGGCAGGCTCGCTCAGGCACCTCAAAATTAACCCCTCAGGCCTGGGTGTGCCAGGAGGTAGAAGGCCAGCCTGGGGCCTGGAGAGGAGGAGGGACAGGGATACAAGGAAGAAGAGGCCGGGGATGGGGATGGCCCCCCGCCCCCCGACTCCGCAGACTCAGCACCTCCCCCAGCCCTCACCCATCCCCCTCTCCCCAGTCACTGGACCAAGGTCAGTTTCTCCAAAAGGACCTTTTACAAGGAAATGAAGAGCACTGGACACCCCCCGCCCCCACCACTGCAGGCTTTGCCCGCCCCCCACTGACTGACCCTCGAATGTGTTCCCATGCAGCCCACTCCTCTGCCGTTCTCCCGGGTGCCCACCCTTCCCCCATAGCTCTCCTAGGGGAACAGCTCTTCCACCTGAGAGCACCTTTCTGGCTTCAGGAACTCTTACCTGCATTATCTAACTCAGCCCTCCAGCTCCCCAAGGGCTGCATCTGCGTCACTCCCTTTCTATCCAGGAGAAGATAGGCTCAGGGAGGTCCGGAGCCTGCCTGAGGGCCCGGAGCTGGTAAGAGGCAGCACCCAGGGCTCTGTGACCCCAAAGCCCCTCCCACTTCCCCAGGAGGCACAAACACTCCATTGCCAGCAAAAACACGGAACTCCTACCATGGGAAAAGGTGGCCGCTGGACATTAATTAACCACCCTCCCCCGAGCCTCCTCAACTCCCAGCCCAGCCACCTCGGCTGGAGCTGAGCTTGAATCAAAGTCACCTGTGACCGTGGCGGGAGGCCTCAGTTCTCCAAAGGAGAACAAAGAAAAGGGCCTTTCAGGAGGGTGTCAAGGATCAAGTAACGCATTTTCCTCGACAGCACTTTGAAGCCTTGTGCACTGTACGCATTTGAGTTGTTCATTAATTATCCCACTCCTGATCCCCACTCCATCTGCGTTCGTACCCACCATATGTGCACCTGGGATGCCCGACATCTCTCTGCCCCTTCCAAGGGCAAATTAGGACAACTTTTCTCAGTGATAATTTAGCAATATACATCAAGAGCCTTAAAAATACTCATCCCCAAAAAGTAATAAAAAGCATAAGCCATAAAGGTGAGAAATTTGACTTTGTTACCATTTAAATCATCCATTCAACAAAAGACGTTACAACGGGAAAAGACAAGCCACAGACGGACCAGAAGAATATACCTGCAGCATAGATAGCTGACAAAAAACTGTTTCCAGGCTATATAAAGAATTCTGCAAATCAATAAGAAAAAGACAAATCACCCACTTTTTTTTAAAAGGCAAAGAATAGGAACAGGCAACTGGCAGAAGAGGAACGATGAAGGGCCAATAAACACATGACAAGGCTTGCCGAAGCTCAGCAGAGTTCCGAGAAATGCCACAATCCTTCGCTCATTAAGTTGGTGGACAGCTAAAAAGCCAGAGAGTGCCAAGCATAGCTGGAGCAACACCAGCTTCTCATATGTTGCTGTTGGCCATGGAAGGTGCTGCAAGCATTGGGAGGAACAATTTGACCTTATCTGGTGAAGCTGAAGATGCATGTATCCTAACCACAGAGCAGTCCCACTCCAAGAGTCTCCCACATGCACAAGGGGGATGTCCACAATGCTCACGGCAGCCATGTTTGTAAGAATGAAAAGGGGGAATGCTGTAGATATCCACCAGCAGGAAAGGACATCCATGTGGATGTGCAGAGGAACCACGGCAGATTGAAGGCATGCATTGCATTTACCTCCACTTCCTTCCAAAACCCCATCACAACAGTGAAGAATCCTTTCTGTGCATAAATCCACAAGGACCAAGAATGAAAGAAGAGGAAACAGCAACATGGTTTTGAAAGTTAGAGAGCAGATGGATGAATGGTGGTGTGTTTGGCACAACTGGGAAAGCAGGCCTGGAGTGGTGGCTCACACCTGTAATCCCAGCACTTTTGGAGGCCGAGGCATGCAGATCACTTGAGGTCAGGAGTTGGAGACCAGCCTAGCCAACATGGCGAAACCCCGCCTCTACTAAAAATACAAAAATTAGCCAGCCGTGGCGGTGCACACTTGTAATCCTAGTTATTCTGGAGGCTGAGGCATGAGAATCGCTTGAACCCAGGAGGTCGGGGCTGCAATGAGCCAAGACCGTGCCACTGCATTCCAGCCGTGTCTCAAAAAAAAAAAAAAAGAAAGAAAGAAAGAAAGAAAAGAAAAACCAGAACTGTGAAAGCAGAGTCCTAAGCCCCTCTCCTATTAACTGGTAGAATCCAGGCTCAGGAGTTGGTGGCACCAGGCACCCCTGGACACAGGAATGAAGGACTGCTTGGAAGTCTGTATAAGAAGCAGACAGACCCCAAGGAGCTCCCTCTCTACCTCTGCCCAGGGAAGACTGGTAGTGAGTTTTTTCCAGTGGAGAGGATCAAACTGAAGGTCTCTGGCCTGGAAGGCACCAGCCTGGGTGGAAAGTGGGGACCCATACTGAAAACCAAAGGAGTAGTTGAGTTTGTATGCTGAATTTGAGGTCCAGATCCCAGCCTTCCTCTTCCACTCACTCCAGGAGAATCAGAGTCCTTCTAGGAGACGCTGCCATCAGGGCTTCCCTGTGAACTGGCCCAGGAAGATCAGCCACGGGGCAGCCATGGTTGACAGGCCCACCCCTGCACAAGGGATACCAGCCTTTAGCACCCCACTCCTAAATAGGAACAACCCACTGAGCATCAACAGAAACAAAAGTGCAATGTGAAAAAAACAAGTGGCCATGCATGCTGGCGTGCGCCTGTAGTCCCAGCTACTCCAGAGGCTAAGGCAGGAGGATCACCTCAGCTTGGGAGACAGAGGCTGCAATGAGCTATGACTGCACCACTGCACTCCAGCCTGGGTGACAGAAGGAGACTTTATCTCAAAAAAAAAAAAAAAAAAAAAAAAAAGAGAGAGAGAGAGAAAAGAAAAGAAACGGGCAATGCAGACAGAAGGAAACTTAAAAAAAAACTATATTTTCCACAAAAAAACCAAAATATGATATCCATGAATAAGAACTGAGAGCAATATATTTTAAAGAGAATTGATATGATTTGGCTCTGTGTCCCCACCAAAATCTCATCTCGAATTGTAATCCCCATAATCTCCACGTGTCAAAGGCAGGATCAGGTAGAGGTAATTGGATCATGAGGATGGTTCTCCCTTCATGAAGTGAGTGAGTCTTCATGAGATCTGATGTTTTTATAAGCATCTGGCATTTCCCCTGCATGAACTCACTCTGTCCTGCCGCCTTGTGAAGAAGGTTGCCTTCCACCATGATTGTAAGTTTCCTGAGGCCTTCCCAGCAATGCAGAACTGCCAGTCGATTAAACCTCTTTCCTTTATAAATTACCCAGTCTCAGATATTCTTCAAAGCAATGTGAGAATGGACTAACACAAGAATATTTACCAAATAAAAGAGAAACTTTGAAATGTAATATTGATAAAGCAGAATTTTTAAAAATCCATTGGAAGGACAGACTGATAAAATTGAGATCTCCTAGAAACAGGAGCAGAAAGATTTTTTTTTAAAGTGATGAAGGAGGGAAAAGATAAGGAAGCCAGAGTTTCCTCCAGGAAGCACAATGTCTGGTTAACTGGGGTTCCAGAAAATGAGAAGAGAAAAACACAGAGGTTAGGAAACATGAAAGGAGCAATTCAAAAATGTTTCCAGAGCGAAAAACATGAATTTCCAATTTGAAAACGCAGACCCTCATCAAGACAGAGCACATAGTGAATTATCAGAACATGGGGAACAAGTTTCTAGAAGCTTCCAGAAAGAAAAATTCCCAGTAGCATGCAAAGAATCAAATGTCAGAGCAACCGTGATTTCTTAACACCAGCACTGTAAACAATGACTTTAAAGAGAGGGGCCCCTTTAAAACTCTGGGGGAAAAAAAGATCTCCATCCGGAATTTTACACCCAGTTAGACATCAGGATTCAGGAAAGAATGAAGAAGTTTTCAGATATGCAAGGTCTCAAAAATGTACCTCCCAGGAACTTTTCTGGAAGCTATTAGAGGGTGTGCTTCACAAAATCAGAGTGTAAACCAAGAGGAAGACGTGGAGTCCAGGGAGCAAGAGGGTCAGTTCAAGAGTGGTGAGAGGAATCCCCAGAGTCATGGAGATGTGGATCCCGCATGTCTGCTGCACAAAATAAGCCAAATCAGAGCAGTTCAGAGGCTCAGGATGAGAATTTCTTCAAGAAGATAACATTGGTAGAGGCTTTCATGTATTAAGTTGAGAAGAGTTGTACTCAGCTGGGGAAAGTTGGGAACTGAAGTAGCGATTTTCAAAAAGCCTCCCTCCACCGCCCTAAAAAGACAGTCATTAACTCTGGAGAAAACCGAGTTGTCAAGAAACGAAAAGTAATCAGAGTACATTACATAGCTCAGCCAATCAAAAATGTGAGTGAGTGGGGTGGAAGCTAAATCCTCAGCTTATATAGTAAAAGTCAATAGTTAATGCCTGAAAAAGGAAAACCAAAAAGCAGCAAATAAGCCAGTTATTTAGAAGTAGGGAAGTAAACACTCAAACAATCCATGAAAATTGTTGGAAGAGGTTGCTCCAGAGGAGTAGCAAACGGCCCAGGGAAGGACAGAGGACGGTGGGTTTGTGACAAAACAACACAGTGGCTCCCCTCCCCTCTGTGGGGCCACCCCTGGCTCCTACTTTCCTGCCCTAACCTGCAAATGTTCGGTGTCCTGTGTACACCCACCCACCAGGACCCCAGCTCCCAGCAGCCCCTGCCTCCACCCCTGCAGGGTTCCCAGGGAACATCTAGGCCCCTCCCCTCCCTTCCCATAAAAGGGCCAGATGCAGGGTCCCCTGGGCAGACAGGAGGCCCTCAGCTTCCTCGTCCTCTGCTTCCTGGTTGGTGTCTCCTGAAGGTGGGAGTCTGCCCCAGTCAGAAGCCTGCTGAACTTTTCTTTCTGTCTTGCATGTAACAAATATTTTTTGAGTGCCTCCTCCATCCCAGGCACTGGGGACAAGACTACGAATAAGGTGGCCACAGCCTCTGTCCCCACATTAAGCAAATAAAGCAATAAATACAAATTGTGAAGACAGCCACGAAGGAAGAGAACCAGGTCTGTGAGAGGGGAGCCCTGGTTTACTCACAGGGACACTGGGGTGCAGGCTGGGACAGTGACAGGGACCCGTGTGTCTGGACTTGGAGGAGGGAGGAAAGGAACATACGGGGGAGAGAGGCTCATGCGTGTCCTTACCCCCACCCCGGCTCTGTGTCTCTTCCCCTCCTTTGCTCCCCACCCTTCTCCGCAGCCAAGCCCTAGGCCTGTCAGAGGATGGCAGGAGAGAAAAATTCACAACCCAGCCTTTTAATGGAAATCGATGCCCACTCGCCAGGGTAATCTACACCCTGAATTCATCCCCCATTCAGAGCAGATGAGGCACTGCAGCCTTGTGGGGCGGCAGGGGTGTGGCCACAGGTCCCCCTGCCTGGGGTTTCTCTCAGCCCACTGCAGCCCCGTCACTGCAGGGCCTTCTGCCCTGTCCCCTCCATAGAACCCTGCTGTCATCCCAGCCTCCACTGCCCAGGACCCTTCAATGGCTCCCCCTGCTGTCAGGGACAATTTATGGGCCCTGGTGTGCAACCCTTACCTGAGTCTCTGGCCTCCCTGCTCCAGACCCTGGCCGCAGCCAGCACCAAGCCAGGCTCAGGGCCACAGAGCCACAAAAGAGGCTACCCATGACAGGGTGGGGCCCAGGGTGGGAAGCCCCCATTGACTGCCTCAAGGCAGCAAAGGCCTCCAGCGGAGCTGTGCCAAGGCTGAGGCTTGGATGAGCAGAAATTTGCCAGGAGCTCAAAGAGAGGAAGAAAACCCCACTCGTCCCATCCCTACCTCTGGCAGGGCCACCTGCCTTCTTTTATCTACCCACATTAATTCTCTTCAAGTCCCACCAAAGTCCCCTGCCAGCCTCCCCTGTGACTGGGCCCTTTCTTGCCTCTCACTCACACACCTTGGACGTGCCCTGGGAGATCTGATGGCTGATGGAGTGGCCAGGGTCAGCCAGCGGGTGAGAAGGCACGTTCCCATGGGAGGAGCTATCAGGGTCTGGCTTTCCCCATATCCAGCCATACCCCAGGTTGGGTTGGGCAATGTCAAAGCCAACTGGAGGCAAGGATGGAGGCAGGGGGATTGCCATGGAGAGAGGCTGGGGGAAGACAGCCAAGCACCTCAGCCCCCACCCACCCCTGGATGACAGGGTCACCACCCAACAGTGCTGGATGGCTGTTTATCTACTCACCTCGTGCCCCCACCCCGCCCCCCATGGGCAGACACATTCCCTGGAAGAGGAGCCAGGGAGGCAGGACCTGAAAGAGCAGCCATCAGCAAGCCCTCCTGATGCAGGCACCTCACAAAGACCTGCCGTGTCCTACGTGTGCAGCACACATGCGCCTGTGCAATTCTGAGACCTGATCTGCCCCATTTTCAGGTGAAGAAACTGAGACTCAGAGTGGTTCCGTGACTTGTCCACAGAAACACTGCAGTAAATGGTGGGCCAGGACCTGGGGCCAAATATGCTGTCCTGGGGAACTCTTCTTCCCGGGCCCACCTGAGATGGGGGTCCCTGGGATGGAAAGACATAACTTGGGGCCTGAGTCCCAGGAAGCAAACAAGCCTTAGTGCCCTCGGCTAGAGCAGGGGACCCTGTGGTGTTCCCAGGCTCACTCCAGAGCAGCAGGCTCTGAAAACAATGCCTTCTTTCCCAGGAGAGACCCTACTAAGTACTAGGCACTGGGTGGGGCTCTACTGACTGGATCTAGTTGAATCCTCACCACTGCCCAGAGGAGTGGATTGTTGCTACCACTTAAAGATGTGGCAACTGGCTGGGCGCGGTGGCTCAAGCCTGTAATCCCAACACTTTGGGAGGCTGAGGCAGGCGGAACACCTGAGATCAGGAGTTTGAGACTAGCCTGGTCAACATGGAGAAATCCCGTCTCTATTAAAAATACAAAATCAGTCAGGCATGGTGGCACATGCCTGTAATCCTAGCTACTAGGGAGGCTGAGACAGGAGAATCGCTTGAACCTGGGAGGTGGAGGTTGCAGTGAGCAGAGATCATGCCATTGCACTCCAGCCTGGGTGACAAAGCAAGACTCTGTCTCAAAAAAAAAAAAAAAAAAAAAAAAAAGATGTGGAGACTGAGGCTCTGACATCTTAAGAAAGTCACCCAAGCCTCACTCCAGGAAGGGAGGGCTTAAATCCAAGCCCAACTCCAGATCCAGGGACCCTTCAGGACATAATGTGTCCTCCTCACTTCAGCAGGGATCAACGGGCCCCTCCTAAGCCCTAGACTGGCCAGGGCCGGGGACAAGGAGAAGGGAACTCCCAGCCTGGCCTGGCAGGCTGCTATCCAGGACCAGAGAGAGCACCCAGATACCCACAGCCTACCCGGCCTCCTGCCTAGGCCAGTCAGGGAAGTGGGCGTGGAAGCAGTGAGCTAGTCCCCATCTTCAGGACCCTAAGCAGTGACTGTGACCCTTCTCGGGGCTCAAATCACTCAGAAAGCTGAACCCCACCTCTGACACAGCACCTCTCCACGCACCAGCACCTCAAAGTGAGGCAGGGTCAGAGAGAGGAGGGGTCAAACAGAGATGGGATGACAGCATCACAGACCTGGGGGAGGAGAAGCCCTTTTCCGGGGAGAGTTGAACTCGTAAGTTCCCTCCCGACCTCCCCCTGGACCTCCAAACATCTGGGATTCTAAGATATCATGATCCTGGGAATTTTATATCTGCAACCACTTTTGAGCACTGACTACACATGCAATATCATTACAGCATCACATCCACACCTTTCCCAACTCTAGTAGGACATGGCATTATTAACCCATTTTCCTGATGAGGGAACGAGACTTGCCCAAGGTCCCCAGTGATGAGGGCCAGGGCTGGGCTCTGACTCCAGCACACTGACGTGGAGCTGCCGGACACTGACCCCACAGTCTAGTGTCCCCATGCTTCACACTATCCCAGGTCAGGGCAAGAGTCTGCAATAGACTCCTCCGACCAAGAAAACCAAGGGTCTGAGAGCCACTGAATCCCCAGTCCTACGATTCTCCACGGCAAGTTCTCAGATCATGGGAAGGAAGCCTCCAACCTTGTCCTGGCCTCCAAGACCCCCACCAAGTTCTGTAGATAAGTCAGTGCTCATGGGGACACCTGAGGAGGAGCAGACCCCTGGACGTTAGGCCAGGAGGCTGGGGTGGGGCCCAGGAAGGAATGGGACTCCGGGAACTCCAGAAGCCGTGGTCACCTGCTGCCTGCATGTCGACGGGGTGTTGTGGGCGACTCCACAGGGGCAGCAACTAGGGAAGGGGCAGGCCTGGGCTCAGCTCTGCATGCCTGTGTACAGGATACCTGCTCCCCTTCCTGACTCTGGTCCTGGCAGGCCCCGAGGTCGCCCGCCCTCAATGGCCCTGAGTTTTTCCTCATTCAGAAGTTGGGCCATCCCCTCTCCAGCCCAGCTCCCACGTCTGGTAGACTCCTTGGAGGGACCACCTCTGATTTAGAGGCTGCAGGGAAGATGGGACACCCACCTCCACTGTGCACCCCACCTCCAGGCCCGCAGCAAACGCCATTCAAGCAGCACTCTCCATACAGAAAGAGGAACCTTGGGCCTCCTCCTGGGCCAGTGCAGCCACAGGTGCTCCAGGGCCAGGGCTAGTCAGGGCTGGTAGACTCTACCTGGCTTATCTAACCTGACCTCCCTCTCCCTGTCCCTGAGAGTGACCTGGGTGGACAGTCCCCCACCAGGGTCAGGCAGTGAGATGAAATGCTGAGTATGGAGTTTGGTGTCAAACAGCCTGGGTTCCAATCTCACCCACCAACCCTTAAAATTCCAGGGCAATTTGGGGCAAGTCTTTTAACTTCCCGTAACCTCGGTTTCCTCATCTGTAGGTGGAGGGCGCAAGCACTGTCATCCCGAGTGTGCAGGAGTGCAGCGTGTGAGCAGGCAGATGCTGCGGCTCTGAGGGTGGGAATTCTGACTGCTCCCTGAGCAGTCGGCCAGGCCCTGCCAACCTGACACCTTGGCTTCCGCTGTCAATGCCCCAAATCCACAGACTCAGCTGGGGGCTGGGGTGGGGGTCTATGGTTTAAAATAAAGCGGAATCTGCCTCTCATTAAAATGACATTTGTCACCTCTATCATAAATTGTCCTTCTCAGCTGTAGGAAAAGGTCCATTAACACATTTTTTGCCTTCTCCAAATGAGGCGAGAGTGGGTAAGTTTGAAAATCCCTGTGGACAGTAATAAAGCCAGAAAAGCCCTCCTTCCCCCCACCTCCAGCTGCCTGCCCCCAGCAGCCAAAAACATCACCATAATTATCTGTCTGGGAGCAGGCTCAGGGGGAGCGCCTTAGCATGGTTCGTTAAGGTGCTAATGAGCAGAAACCAGCTTCAGCTCTGGGGACTAGGGGGCAGGGGAGTGGGCTTCAGTCTCTCCCTCCCCTCCTACCATCCCTCAGCCTACTACCCACTCAGGTTCACCTGGTCTATGGGCATCTGCTCTTGGGTGACACATAGTCAACAGCCAAGGCCAAGGTGGGTGCCCCCATGGCAACAGAGAATAGGCTCATGAAGGGAAGAGAAGGTGGCTGTGGAAAGGCCAGAGAAGAGGCTGCCAAAATGGATGCCCCAGAGCCCAGGTCCCTGCCATAGCCCTATCCTATAAGGCCTCAGTCTCCACATCTGAGCAATGGGAGTCTGGACCATGTGACTGCTGAAGATCCATGGGACTCCTGGGAGGCTTTGGCATGTTGCAGCAGGCTATGGGGGAAAGGAGTTGCCAGGAGATCTGAGCAATTTCAATTCCAGCGTTATAACAATGTGGCCAGCATGAATGAACACCCACTGTGTGCCAGGCTTGAGTGAAATGACTCACTTGACCTTGACACAGCAGCCCCTGATGTTGGCAGAATCTCGACTTTACAGATGATGAGGCTGGTCGCAGTGAAGTTAGGTGACAGCTAGTAGGTGAGATTGGAACCAATGCAGGCCAAATCATGCCTGGCTGCCTGTGCCCCTCCACCACCCTGGAAGCCCATCCCTCCCAGCCCGGGAGTCCAGCCCCAGCTTCCTCTCCACACAGGAAGGCAGGCATGACTCCAGCCCAGGCACCTCTCAGCACAAGTGACCCTGGAGACAGAAGCTGACCAAGGTTGCCTGGCACTGATACACAGGCTCAAAGGCACTTGCCTGGGGTCACACGGCCTGGGCAGCGAAGATTTTAAGCATACAACCTCTTTCTGACTTAACAGCCCTGGAAACTCACTCTGGGGCCAGCCAGCTCCCAGAGGCCCTGCCTAGGGCAAAGCTTCTCCTCCAAAGCCCTCAGCCTGGGGACCTTCCCAAGGAGCAGCGGCCTTCTCTGTCTGTCCTACCTACTCAGGGGTCTCTGGCCCCCCACTCTCTCCCTTAAGTCCTGAGAACACCCCCTCAGGCTCCTGCTGGTCCTCACAAACAACATCTCTCCTCAGCCCTACACCTCCATGGTTCCAAAGGGGACATGGGTCAGGAGTTCCTGGAGGGGAGCAGCAGTTGCAAGACCCCACATGGGGAACCCCTACCCACCCGCTGCCCTCCTTGGCTGCACAGCCCCTGAGGACGGAGGCTCTGGGGAGGCTCTGGGGATGCCGTGGGCCTGTCGATGCCCTCCACAGGGAGAATGGGTGAGCTCTACACCTCTCTCGGATGTGGGGGCACAGCCTAGAGGGTGGTGAGTGTGCAGGGAGGAAGCTAACTCAGATCCGCAGGTGAGCAGGGGAATGGGGGTCTTCATTCACATGAAACAGCTGGCACCGGCCTCGCCTGACTGCCAGATGCCCACTTGGTCCCCGGCCAGACTCTGCCAACAGCCCTCAGCCCTCCGCCCACCTCTTCCAGGGCCCATCTCTCCTCAAACACCTTTCAATCAGATTCCACCTCAGAATTGAGGAGCAGCCCCCACCAATTCCACTCCCAGCCCCTAGACACCACAGGCAGCGGGGCATCCTACAGGAGCCCTCTCCAACCCCACCGGGAACCCCACAGGAACTCCACGGGCTGCCCCGTAGGATCAAGCAAGGCTGCCCACGCTCAGTGAACACACACACACAATCCCGGGTGCCTGATCCCCAGCAGGGCATGAGCCCAGCGGCTCAGCCCACCCACCACACAGAGCCCATCAGCCCACCCAGTTTGGGGCCCAGGGTGGTGATGTCAGTAATGAGAGTGGCAGGCTAACAGGGTTGATGGCCATGCAGCAGAAGGAGATGAAAAGAAGCCTCCTGACCCCATACTGGGTCCTGACCCTGGTCACGAGGTCATCAGTGGATACTCCTGGATTTCTATCCACCTACAGAGAAGAGTGCCCAAAAGGAGCTGGACTTGGCACCCAGCCTCAGTGCCCAGTGTTCCCCCTCCAAAGGCCTGCACCTTCACAGCCTCAGTGCTCCTGCATCCTGCCCCGGAGAGGCCAAGAGGTCCAGCTAAATTCACACAGCAAGTCGGAACCTGGCTGGGATTGGAACCCACGCCTCCCATCGCCTGGAGCCGGGGCATGTTGTGAGGGCGGCAGAGCCACAGGCCTGATGCTCAGACATGGCTCATCCTATTGCAGGGAACTGGGGACGGCAGCACCTCGGGGCAGAGGGACAGGCCTCCAATCCGTCCCTTTCTCCACCAAGAACTCCCTCTCCAGTCTCCTTGGCCATGGCCTTCAAGCCCCCACTTGATGACAGCAAGCTCACCTCCACCCAAGGCAGCCCGTCCATCTGCAGCTCTGACTGAGTTCCACCCTGGACCTGGCTCTGCCCTGCAGCAGTGGGTGCCCACTGCAGACCCAAGTTTGGGGCAAGGGTTCCAGGCCCTTAGACATTCCTAGACAGCAAGTGCAGCCCCTGAGTCTACCATTACCTAGTTTGCAGGGGCCAGTCCCTCCTGCCTGCCACCTCCTGTTAGTGTCCCTGTGGGCCTAAGTGGGACCCAGAGTGGAGCATCAACTGGCTGGGTGGCTGAAGGCCAGCCAGCTCCTCCCTCTCTCTGAAATGAGACAACTTAGGGAAAGCCTTGGCCCCAGCAGCTCTGGTAGTGTGGGCCCACCACACCCAGCTCTTGACAGGGTTGTGCACAGCAGGCGTGACTGGGCCATCCCCTGCTTCATATCACACTCATCGCTCCTTGTCATACAGCCTCCCATGCCTGAGCCGAGGCCCTTCAGCCCTCCTCCCTCTGTCTGTGCCTTTCTAGACCCAGTCCAACACGGCTGAAGAGTTAGTTTCCTAACTCTGAAAATATCTCCCAGCCAGTGTGGCCTATCTGAGGTTGGCCCTGGGCCATAAGCCAGAGGCTGGAGGGTCTCCCCAAACTCCACACAGCAGTGGCCATCCCACTGCCCCACACACACCCAGCTCCGGGCCTTCGTCCCTCCGTCAGCATCCCCCCATGCCCTCATTAGCACAACCTAATGTCTCTGAGCCCCAGGCCTGGTGAGTTACAGCCCATCCATCCCTCTCAATGTCCTCGTCACCGCCTCCATGGACCCATATTACAGCGTGCACATCTGTCAGCCTGTGGCCGCCACCACCACGGCTGTTTCCAGGGAGACAGTCTCTGTTTATGACATTATCCAGAAGCCCAGCCCCTCCCTCCCCCTCCCAGCTCCTCCCCCTGCCTACCTTTATGGGGACGGAGATTTGGGCTGTAAATATTACCACGTCTTCCCTGCAGATTCTAATGGGGCCTGAGTACATTGCTGTTCCTGAGGTCACCGCAACCACGAACGCACAGCCACAGCTGTTTGGGCGCATTAAGGCATCACTCTGACTGCCCTGGCCACCCTCCCTGCCATGCCCAGGGCCCTCCCAACACCCCCTCCACCATGGATTCCCTCATGCCCTGCAAGCCTTAAGACAGAATCTGCTCACGGTGGAGGTGGTCTGGGAGCCAGGTCACCTGTCTTGGGGCTTTAGCAGGAAGGAAGGGAGCTGACTCTGGCTGAGCCCTCAACTTTGGGGGCCCAATATGACAGGCCCTTTGCATATCAGCCACCATGTCCTCCATGGCTGTGCAGGGGGCTGGTGTTATGCAGAAGAAAACAAGCCTCTTGTCCAAGGTCCCACACCCGGCTTGAGGCAATCTGGGATTTGAACCCAGATCTTTGGACTGCAAAGCTCCTTGTACCACAGCCTCGGCCCTCAAGGCCAGAGGGTTAAGAGCTGACACATTCTAAGCGTTGTACATATTTTCACTAATGTAAGCCTCACTAGACCCCATGAGGTCAAGCACTGCTAATACACTCGTTTTACAGACACGACAATGAGGCACACAGCCAAGGCCACCCAACTTCTAGGTGGAGAAGCAGGATTCAAAGCCAGGCAGGCTGGACCCAGAGCCTGGTTCTAAAGACTTTGCTTAGAGCCACTACCAGCCTGGCCAGGTGGGGCATTCCCACCATCTAGGCAAATCTCAGCCCCTTCCCAGGGCCCACACTGCAGAGACAACCTTCATTGTTGACATAGCACTTCGGAAGGAAGTCCAGGAGCTGGGCCTGCCACATAGAAGGTGCTCACCTGACTCTTTCCCCAGCCCCAGCCTCAATTACAGGGGATAGCAAGGATCAAGTATTCACGGTGCGGTCACCCAGCCAGTATGCAGTGGTATTATTGATTACTGTCGTTGTTATCACGGTGGGGGTCTGACCCCATCATTGTAGGCCTTCTGACTTCACACGCCACAGCACAGGCGCACACACTTGTCCTTTCCATAGACACACACACACACACAAATATACACACCACACACACACACACACAAAACTGGGTTTTGGCCCAGTGAAACAGCTTTTGGACTTATACAGATTCTGGACATATACACACACTCACACACACACACACACACACACACACACACACACAGCCTCGGAACACAGTGAGAGTGCGCGCCATTCACTCCCTCTAGGCTTGTCACTGTATTAGGGTCCTAGTGTTGCTGTAACAAATCACCACACACTTGGTGGCTTAAAAACAAAAAATTTTATAAAGAGAAATTTATTCCCAGCCAGGCTCAGTGGCTCATGCCTGTAATCCTAGCACTTTGGGAGCCCGAGGCAGGAGGATTCTTAAGGTCAGTAGTTTGAGGCCTGCCTGGGAAACTTAGACCCTATCTCTCCAAAAAATAAAACAAATTAGCAAGGTGTGGTGTGGCACACACCTGTGGTCCCAGCTACTCAGGAGGCTGAGGTGAGAGGATCACTTGAGCCAGGGAGGTTGAGGTTGCCATGAGCCATGATTGTGCCACTGCACCACCTGCCTGGGCAGCAGAGCAAGACCTTGTCTCAAAAGAAAAGAGGAAGGAAGGAAGGAATGAAGGAAGGAAGGAAGTGGGGGAGGGAGTGAGGGAGCGAGGGAGGGGAGGGGAGGAAAGAAGGAAAGAAATTTATTCTTTCACAATTCTAGAGGCTAGAAGTCCAAAATCTGTTTCACTGGGCCAAACCAAAGTGTTGGGGGGACTGGCTCCTGCCATAGACTCCAGGGGCGTATCCGTTCCTGGCCTCTTCCAGCTTCTGGTGACCACGGGCATCACTTGGCTTGTAGCTGCATCGCTCCAATCTGCCTCTGTGGTCGCATGGCCTTCTCCTCCCCTGCAGTCAAATCTCCCTCTGCCTCCCTCTTATGTGGACACTAGTGAGTGCATTCAGGGCCCACCCAGACGATCCAGAATCATCTCCCCAGCTGAAGATACTTGACCATCACATCTGCAAAGTCATTTTCCATGTAAGGTAGATTTCACAGGTTCCAGGGATGTGGGCCTGGATATCATTGAAAGCCACCGCTTTGCCTGCCCCAGCTACCTGCTCAACACCGCATCCCAGACAACTAACAGGCACATCAAACTTCACATGACCACAGCTGAGTGCCTCATTTCACCTCAGCTGAGTTTGCTGACTTCCCCTCTCAGATCAGATGGGTTACCCCCATCTTTCCAGCTGCCCAAGCCAAAAACTGTGGGGTCAATTCTTTCTCTCATCCCACAGCAGATCCGCCATCAGCAAAGCCTGTTCGTTGACCTTTCAAAATCTATCCAGAGTCAACCACTTCTCTCTACTCCATGGCCACCACCACGGATCAAGCCATCATCTCCCTCCAGGATTATTGCAACAGCCTCCCCCCAGAGCTTCCTACTTCTGGCCTGCCTCCCACAGTGTCCTTCACATAGCAGCCAGATGGACCCTTAAAACCCAAGTCACAGCACGTCACTCCTCTGCTAAAACCCCATGGTGACTCCAGTCTCACTCAGAGCAAAAGCCAAAGCCCTGAGAGCGATCTCCAAGTTCTGGACCCATCTGCTCCTTGACAACAATTCCTCCCCTCTCTTACCACTCACCCCCACCGCCTTCTCCACCCATTCTGGCCTCCTCCTTCTCCCCTGACTGCTCCTCACACAGGCCAGGCACACCCCCACCTGGATGTCCCTGTTTCCTCTGATTGGAATGCTCTCCCCAGGCTTCCATGTGGCTCCCTGACCTCAACACCCCACTTGACCTAAAAGTCTCCTTCTCAGAGAGGCACCCCCACTCCTGCCATTTCCTTTCCCCACTTCTCCTGTATTTGTTTCTCCTTAACATGATCACTATCTAACACAGTACCTGATTTGCTTATTTATGTTGTTTAATATGTCTCCCCTACTACAGCAGTCCCCAACCTTTTTGGCACCAGGGACCAGTTTCGTGGAAGACAATTTTTCCACAGCCCAGGGTTGGGGAGATGGTTTTGGGATGATTCAAGTGCATTACATTTACTGTGCACTTGATTTCTATTATTATTACATTGTCATATATAATGAAATAATTATACAACTCACCATAATGTAGACTCAGCGGGAGTCCTGAGCTTGTTTTCCTGCAACTAGACGGTCCCATCTGGGGGTGACGGGAGATAGTCACAGATCATCAGGCATTAGATTCTCATAAGGAGAGTGCAACCTAGATCCCTTGCATGCGCAGTTCACAATAGGGTTCTTGCTCCTATGAAAATCTAAAGCCTCCACTGATCTGATGGGGGCAGGGCTCAGGCCGTAATGCAAGCGATGGGGAGTGGCTGTAAGGACAGATGAAGCTTCATTCGCTCACCACTGCTCATCTCCTGCTGTGCGGCCCAGTTCCTAACAGGGCCGGTCCCCAGGGGTTGCAGACCCCGCCCTACTGGAAAGCAAGCTCCATGAGGACAGCCTCCCAGATCCTAAAACGGTGCCTGGACTAGTAGGTGTTCAATAACTATTCACCCATCCATTCACCCTGTAGGCTAGCATGGAGCCAGCACCAGGGGGATACTGGAACCCAGTGGTGAGCCAGACACTGCCCCTGACAAGGACCATCCAGGGTATTACACACAGTGACGGGGAAGCCCAGAGTGCCACAGGAGCTCAGAGGAGGGAGAGATCAACTCAGCCCACGGGGCTGGGGACAGCCATGCTGAGGAGGGCTTTACAGGATAAGTAGGAGTTCACTGGCTGGAAAAGACAGCTTCGCAGCTGGCAGGTGGAACGGCTGGTATGAACACCAGGAACAAGAGTAGGATGTGTTCTTGACACAGGGGAGGGTACAAGAAGTGAGGCCAGTGGGCTGGGCAGGAAGTATTTGAGGGCCTTGGAGAGCAGGCCAGGGGGGTTGAGCTTCTCCCCGTGGGCAATGGTGGGCCACTGAAAGGAAGAACGTGGCAGGCGTGTGGGTCTGGAGGCTCCCCACTCAGATGGCCAACACGCAGCAGCCTAGGCATGGGGAGAGGTGGGGTACGGGGCCCACCTATCATGCGCCAAGGTAAGGGGTTGGAAATGCCCCCAAGTGCAGCCTCACCTGGGAAGCAGTTAAAGCTACAGTGTCATTATGGAGTGTCTAATATGCCCAGGCCTGTGCTGGGAGGAGACCTTGGGGAATATTAAACCAAATAGTTTGCAACACAATGCCAGCCTGTGTGGATACAATATAGCCAGGGGACAGGAGTGCAGGGGTGGCACTATGGACTAAACTCTGTCCTGGCAAATTTATACGTCCAGGTCCTAACCCCCAATGAGACTGTATTTGGAGTAAGTAAGTAATTAAGGTTAAATGAGGTCATGAGGATGGAGCCCCAGTCTGAGAAGATTAGTGTCCTTATAAGAAGAGGCACCACATAACACTTGCTCTCTTCCCTCTACCCCTACCATGTGAGGACACAGCAAAAAGGACACACGTGAGGCAAGCCAGGAAGAGAGCTCTCCCTCTGATCCGACCATGCCAGCACCCTGATCTCAGACTCCCAGCCTCCAGAACTGTGGGAAAACATGCTTTCTGGTTCAAGCCCCCAAGTCTATGGTATGCTGTTGTTGCAGCCCAAGTGGACTAAGATAGATGAAGAAGTCAAGGAGAGCTTTCTGGAGGAGATAAGGTTTTGGGCTGTCATAGCAGAGAAGACAAGCCTGGGCTGAATGTACCTTGGACACCGCAGACCTGAGGCCAAGGCCCATCCTTCAACCAGCCCACAAACCCTCAGTGATTTCTTTGGGATTTAATTTCTCTGCTGAAGAGCATAGGGGCAGTCCCCAGATTGATGGAACTTTGCATGTTGCATCAAGTCCAGGCGGTTCCCTGAAGGCATGGGTAGGGGGCTGGAATTTCTGGCTCCTGAGCACTGGATTCCAGTTTTCCCCTTCTGCCTCCAGCAAAGGTAACTCAGCCAGGCTGGAGCCAGCCAGGAATCAATGTGCAAAAGCCTCCCTCTCACCCAGCTCCCACGCCTAAGGAGGCTGCTTGGAAGCGGGGATCTGAGCTGGGCTCTGAATGGCAGCAGTGATCAGGAATGCAGTGAGAAGCTCTATAAATAAATATACATTTTCATAAGACATGTTTAATTAAAGTGGATTAAAATTAATTTGCTTTAAGAAAATTAGAAGTGCCCTAGAGGATTTCAGAAGCAGGCCAAGAGTCCCTGAATCTAAAGGCTCCTTAGAAGGCTTGGGGGTGGGAGGCCCCCCAGTCACTGCACGTGGTGCCTCAGAAGGAGGCAGCTCACATCTACATCACACTCCGCACTCCGTACACCACCAGGCGTGTTCACATGGAGATGGCAGGCGTGATCAGCCCCGTGTTTGCCAGGCGGAAACTGAAGCTCAGAGGGGGTAGTGACTTGCCCAAGGTCACACAGTGGTCTGTGGCAGGCCCAGTGGGGAGCTGCCGGTGTTTTCTGCCAGTGCTGGACATTTCATTCATGCTCCACACAGCGAAAGCCTCTCACCCTCAGGGCCCCTGGCCGGAGCTGCCACCTCCCAGGTTCCTCCCATCTGCAAAATGGTAGCCCTGGAGCTGTGACAATCTGGCTCCTCAGAGGCCCCGCACGGGAAGGCGGAGGGAAGCAGCCTGGGGGTTGGGGACAGGAGCCAGAAAGGGAAAGGACCCGAAATCAACAAGCGTTCCAGAATTTTAAGCAGTTTTTGGAGGAAAACGAGGAGCAGGTTCAGCTGTAGCAATTTGCTCCAGGGGAAAATTATGTTCCCGTGCTCTATTATACAGAACAGAAGGAACATTTGGTGGGTTGAATACTTGTTAATTTATTTCTCTGTTTGTTAATGGGCTCCACACGATGCTCAAGTGTGCGCACGCGTACACACACACACACACACACACACACGTGCCTGCGTACACATGTGCGTCAGCAGGAGGTGGCTCCACGCTCCCACTCCCCAAGTTTTCCTGCTACCTTCCTGTCAGGCACCACTCAGGGTCGTGCTTTCTCCGCTCCAGGCCAGGGGTCTGCAAGAAAGCCACGTGCAGTCTTAGGACTGAGGTGAGCCCCTCAGTGTCCTCATCTGAAAAATGGTCTGGCAATGAGACGAGCTGCATATTAGGGCAAAGCCTTTGACCTTGGACCAGAAGTGAGAAGGTCCCCGATGCTGACTGAAGGCCTGATGCTCTACTTGCATAGCTCACTGGCTCCTCAAACCCTGCAAGTCCAAACCAGAATGCCTGCACCTCCACCTGCGCCAGATTCCCCATCTCAGAAAATGGTGCCGCTTGGGCCAAACCGACTCCGCCCCAAACAGGACTCTCAGCCTTCCCATCCCATGGTCACTCTCCAACCCCTCTCCTAGCCACCCCGACTCCTCGCCATCTGCACCACCATCCTGCAGCCATGACCCCACCTCTCTCCTAGGTCCCTGCACCCACCTCCCCTCAAGGCTCCCTGCTCTTCCTGCCACAGCCTCTAATCCATTCTCTCCACCCAGAGGCCAGAACGGAATTTGGAAAGCACAAATCAGATCCCGTCACTCACTGGCTTAACCCCCTCCAGAGCACACCCCTGCTCCTCAGCAGGGTGGCTAAGGCTCTGTTTCCCACCCCTGTCCCCGCTCTCTCCCTCACTCCCCACCCACCAGCCACACTATCTTCCTCCTGGTCTCCAGACACAGCCAGCTACTTCCCACCTCCCAGCCTTTGCCTTGACATTCAGCCCCTTCAGCCTCAAAGTCACCTCTTCAGAGAGGCCTGTCTGGATGCCCATCGGAGCAGCTCACCCTGCCCCAGCCACTCCCTATTCCATAGCCCTGTCATTTCCCTCCTGGACTCAGCACAGTCTGAGATTACCCAAATTACTTGTTTGCCGTGCTGTTGCTCCCTCAAGACGGGAGGCTACCTGGGGGGAGGAACAGTGCATAACGTTCTAGCTGCTGGGGATACCGCGCTTCGTACGTGTTTCATCAGCACTTGATGATCGGGTGAATGAAGGAGTGAATGAAAGGGCAGGCTGGCTCCAAGCCAGACGGGAGAGGTGAGAAGGATCAGGGTCCCCGTGCCCAAAGTCTCCTGCCCCTACCTTGGTAGGGCCTCAGTACCTCTTCCGCTCAGGAAAGGGAGCAGGTGGGGCCGACGTTCATGGAGGAGCATCGATAAGCAGGGCCCTTTTCTCTAAACAACTTCATGAAGCAGCTACAAGGAAGCAGAGAGCTTCACCTCTCTGAGACCGGTCTCTTCGTCCGTTTAATGGGGATAATCCCAGGTCCCAACTTCTAGGACTGCTGTGTAGATGGATGAGACTGTATCTCAAAACTGTGAGGTGCTGCTGCTGCTGCTGCTAAAACTAATCCCATCTCTTACAGAGGAAGAAGCTGGAGAGATTGTGGGAGTTGCCTGGAGTCCCAGAGTCAGAAAGCAGCGAAGCTAGACCCAAATCCAGGCTTGCCTGACTCAGGAGCCAGTGCTTTTTTCTCTCTGTGCTGGACCCACTCCAGCCGGGAGTGGGAGGTGGGATACAGGAAGCCTTTCTCCGTTTGCACCTCAGTGGTGTTCATTTATGTTCCTGAGCGCAGCCTGACTTTGCCTCGCCTTTCCCCCAGGTTTGGCACACAGACACTAGGAAGCTGGGAGGGCTGGCCAGGGAGGATGGTGCTGCCCCCACCCCACTCATCCCCGAGGCAAGGGAACTGGGAAGGAGGCAGCTGCCCAGGCCTGGGACAGGTACACTGAGGCATGCTGAGAGACAATCTGTTAGGAGCCTCCTTTGGGTGGTCTGAGGTTGGGGGGACTGGCAGGCCGGGGTCTCCAGGAGGTCCCAACAGGAAGAGTTGGTTTGCATAGCAAAGGAGGAGGAATTGCCCTCCAGCCAGCACCTTCCCCGCCCTAGCCAAAGGCACAGAGCCAGCAGGAGAGAGCAGAACTCAGGAGGCTGTGGGGCTCTAAGGACACATTCAGGGCCCACTCAGGCCAGTTTGTGAGGTTGGAAGGCTGTCACTGAAGGCCCAGAGGCTTAGAGGTAAGGCTGCCTTAGCAGAGACCCTGCCCAGCTCCCGGCTGATGAGGGATCGTGCTGTAGGCAGCCAAGGTAGCTTCCCCTTGCAGCCAGTGCACATTAAGAATTATTCCTCTTGTGAGCAAACAATTTGTTACAATATCCACTGCGCACTTTTCCCGGCTGGGCGCCCTCCCATACATCCTGAATTAATCCCTGAAGTCACTCCATTCATTTAGGACATGCCTGAGTGTGCCTCTCCTTTTATTAGGGAAATTTTTCATTGTTTTGAGGAGCTCATAGGCTTTAATTTGGGGCTGAGATTTTAAAGCCTCTCTCAGTGGCTCAGAGGCATGAGTAGTCTTATATTTGGGAAGGCCCCCTGGGTTCCTAGACCTGGTAGGGCTTGGCTGGGGCCACCAGACCCCAGGGAGAAGGGATCATGGCACACGCCCGTCAGGGAGCCAGGGACTGCAGACCCCAGCGCTGTGTGGCATTGGGTCACACCCTCAACCTCTCCGAGCTTCCCTAAGAGAGGCAAAGCCAAGGAAGACTCCGTACTTGGGTATAGCTCTTCCAAGCCTGCCCAGGGAAGTCTGGGGTCATCACTTCTAAAAACCACAGCCCTGGGGAGTAGCATGGGGCCACTGAAAAAGCATGATGTGTAGAGTTCTGATTTGAAACACTGCCAGGGCAGGCCAGTCGTTCGCCTCTCCCAGTCAGGTTTCCAGCTCCTTAGAATGAGTTTAAGAGCTGGCGCCCTCTCCAGGCTGTCGTGCAAATTACACAAACCCAAGTTGGGAGGAGTCTGACTCAGGGCCTGGCACACAGTGGGTGCTCCACAAGGGTGAGTCTCCCAGCCCTCTCAGCTCACTGCGGATCCCTCCCATATCTCCCTCTCTTGGCCCTCAAGCAGCCAGAGTCCCTGGTTCCTACATTTTGGCCAAAGGCGGCCCACAGGCTGATCTCCACAGGTGGGGTCCTGCCAGTTTGGGCAGCAGCCACCAGCCTCTTCCCAGGCTTTACACAGATCCTTGACAGTGCCACCTGAGGCCCTGGAGTGTGGGGAGTCCTGTCCACAGACCCTATGCTAAATCCCGCCCCTCCCTGCAGCCCCCAGGTAGGGCTGTGTGCTAGGATCCCGGCTGTTTGATGTCTCCCTGCCCTTAGTCAGCAGACAGTGGTCCCACCCCCAACTCCTGGTCCTCCACCCCCACCAGGGCTCCAGGGCTGGGACCTCTCAGGGCTCTGACCCCCAGTCAGCAGCAGCTCTCGGACAGCTCACACCCTGTCCCGGGCTTGCTCCTCCTGCCTGGTCTTTGTTCACATTATTCCCAACCACACACGCTCTCTGTCACTCTCTTCTACCCCCAGCTTCCCCAAATCCTCCCGAACTCTAAGGACCAGACACCTTTAGGAAGCCCTCCCTGACTTCCCCAGCTTTTATCTCCTTCCTTTTCCTGAGGCTCACAGCATTTCTCCTTGATCCCTCTAACTTCACATTGCTACCCAGAGGCAAGGACCACGTCACCTACTCATGATGTGGTGGCCAACCCCGGGCAAATCCCACTGTGTACTTAGGGAGGACAGACTCATTCCGTGATGTGGGGGAAGGGTACAGAGGATCCCACTGAGGGAGTACAACACCTCTGTGAGGTAGATATCATTATGTCCACTCTGCATATGGGAAACTGAGGCTAGGAGAAAGGAACCACTTGCCCAAGAAGTGGCTGGGACAGGAACACTAAACAGTGCCATTAAGACAAAGCCCACAAATCCAGGTTCCACGTGCAAGACCCACCAGCCCTGGGCCCAGCAGGTTCACCTGTGCCATCCCATCTGATCCTCACCGCCCCTCAGGGAGGTTACTGTGCCACTCGGGAGGAAAAAGAGGTCTAGAGAGGCTGAGTCACTTGTTCAAGGCCACCCAGTAAGTGGCAGGGCTGGGACTTGAATTCAGATTATTTCAGCTCTCACTTGGTCAGGGCAGCCAATCAGGACACGTCGCCTCATCTCACCCACCACCCCTGGGGTCTGCAGGACCCATTCTCCCCTCTCTGGTGGCCCAGACTGCTGGATGGCCCCATCCCTGTCCCCAACCCCAGGCCTCTGAGGAGTGCCTACTTGACCTTTCAGAGGGACTGGGCTCCCACAGTTCTGGGTATTTACACAGACAGCCTCGGTTGCGATGGCGCCTGGAAAGTAGGCCATGCAGAGGAGGGAGGGGATGGCAGGTGTGGGCTACAAACACTCCCGCCGCCCTCCACGCTGCCTGGACAGAGGAGCCACCCTTGGCACCATCTCCTCAAATGACCTTGGCAACTGATAGGGCAGCCCCTATTGGGGCAGAGTCAAAGCCTGGGCTGCCCACTGAGGGGAGGGGCTTGGCCAGTGTCTCCAATTCCTCTTTGCTTAGTGACCTGCAGGGCCCTGGAGGACACAGGATGACAAGTCCTTTCAGTAAGAACCCTTCTCTGCATAAAGGGTCGCCTCACTTCACAGAGCCTCCCCTTCCTCCTCTGTAAGGATGGCAGTGGCAGCTGCCTCTCAGGTGCTGGGAAGATGGGAAGCACCCAGCTGGGCCTGGCACTCTGCACACTGGTCAGCCCCGCAGGACCTGAGGCTGAGCCCCTTGAGGGACATCTGCAGACACTCAGCTTCAAGTGGGACAGACCCAAGAGTCTCCCAGGAAACAAGCTAGGTCACATCGGGTGGGGGTGCCTGGCTGAAAGGCTGGTAGACACACCCAACAAAACCACCCCTGTGAGAGCTGGGGCAGCACAGCAGGTGTGGCATGGGCACCAGGGAGCTGGGCTCTCAGAAGCCAAGAGGACACTGCCCCCATCCAGAGCGCACGGTCGGGCCTGCATCCACCGCTGCATACCATCCTTAGCAAATCCCAATTTGCCTCTCCCACCTGCTCCCTCCTCCACCCTGGCTTGAGGGGAAGAGCCAGAGGAGCCTGGCAGGGTGCTCCCGGGATAGCTGAGTGTCAGGAAGTGGTCAGGCACTGATGAAACTGAGAGCCAAGCAGGACAAGAAACAGCTGCAGGGAGCCTCCGGGAAGTGCGCAGATGCTAAGCACAGGGCGTGGGCCAGAAGGACACGGGGGTCCCGGTGGAGGACTCCCATGCATGCAGCTCAGGCTGGGGGCTGGAGGGGGCTTCAGGGCTGTGCGGGGTAGGGGTGGGAATAGTCCTCTCCTCTTGGCCCTCCCCATGCCAACCCCCTGCCAACCGCTGAGCGGAAAAGCATTCCACTCTGTTGCCACCCCATCCCACACGGGGCCGGCATGCCCATCTTCAGCGTCCCCACCTCCTTGCCGGCAGCTTAGGCTCCACTCCAACCCCAGCTCAGCCTTTTTATTATTCAGAAGAGCCTCTTGATTGAAAAGGCCTCTAAGGCATCTCACAAATAAGAATCCTTTAATTGGGAAGTTGTTAACTTCTCAAAGAGGAATTTTAATTTTGTTTCCTCACCATCTCCTCTCCCCAGAACCTGCAGACTAAATGCAAAGGCTAACAAAGTCAAGCACCAGGCACCAGCTGCCAACCTCCCCAGACGTGGAGCTGTCCAGGGGCAGAGACAGGACGGGCAGAGACAGGGCAGGCAGCCTCTTGCCACCGCATAGAACCCTGGAGCCACACAGACCCCCGGTGCACCACCATGAGGAGGCTCCTGCCTCTCCCCATGGGCATGCCTGCTCCATACTCCTTACCACTCCAACCCACAGCGGGACACTTGGAGCGGAGGGCGGCAAGTGGCTCAAAGACGAAGGCATTGCCAGCCCCGCCCTGCCCTGCCTGGGTCACCATGACTGCCAGGTTCTCAGAGCCCAAATTCAATAATTCAATGATTGCCCCCATAACCCCCCTGTGGCCCTCTATCATACTCCCCTGGACTGGCCACTCATATTGATCAAGCATTTACTATGTGCCAGACACGGCTCTAAGCCCTTTACATGCCTCAGCCTACTTTATCCAAGCAAGGTAGACGTTCTCATTATTCTCAGTCGACTGATAAAGAGACTGAGACCAAGAGGCCCTAGGGAAATTGTCTAAATTCACACCACTGACGCATGGCAGAGCTGCGACTGAGTCCCAGGAGTCTGGCTCCAGAGTGGTCATAACTTCAACTACCACCTACGCCTGCTGCCCCACCCATGGCCTCTGCACTCCTTGAGGGCCAGGACCAGGACCATCTCTGTGTCCCTGGGACAGCACAGGGCCTAGCATGCAGCTGAGCTTAATAACTGTTTGCAAAGTGAATACATGAAAAAAAAAACAAAAACAAAGTACCTTCTTATTCATTCTCTCCTATGAGCCTAACCATAGGCTTGTGACAAAAACAGGCAGGCAGACTGGTCCCCAGTTCAGTTCGGTAGACGGAGGCCCAGAAGTCAAAGCCACTACCCGAGGGCACCCTGCTAAGAGGCAGCAGAGCTCAGGGGGCTCTTCCTCCTACCCCAGTGATGGGAACCTGCCTTTCACCCAAAGGATACAGGGATTGGATCACGACCAGTACACACCATGTACCATGTTCCTGGGCCCTGATTAACATCCCAGGCTGAAACTGGTGTCAGGGAAGCCCTGGTCCTAGCCATGAGGTAGGAATCTCCTCTCCATGTTCCTGACAGCTTGGGGCAGCCTCGATACTCCTCCTGTGCAACCCATGGCATGAGATGCTTACCACCGCCAAGGCTGCCGGGGACAGTTCACTGCTGTGAAAATCATAGCTCTAGTTGCCTGCTGTTACGGGTTGAATTGTGTGCCTCCAAAAATGATGTGCTTAAATTCTAACCCCCAATACCTCAGAATGTGATCTTATTTGGAAATTGGGTCATTTGAGATGTAATTAGCTAATTAGGATGAGGTCATACTGGAGTAGGGTGGCCCCTTAATTCAATATGACTATTGTCCCCATAAGAAAGAGGGATTTGGAGATACGGTCTAAATTGTTAAATACTGGCCAGGCGCAGTGGCTCATACCTGTAATCCCAGCACTTTGGAAGGCTGAGGCAAGTGGATCATCTGCAGTCAGGAGTTCAAGACCAGCCTGGCCAATATGGTGAAACTCCATCTCTACTAAAAATACAAAACTGAGCCGGGTATGGTGGTACATGCCTGTAGCCCCAGCTACTCGGAGGCTGAGGCATGAGAATCACTTGAACCCGGGAGGCAGAGGCTGCAGTGAGCTGAGATAGAGCCACTGGACTCCAGCCTGGGTGACAGAGTGAGACTCCATCTCAAAAAATAAACAAACGGTTAAATAGTTAAATATTGTATGGAGAACAATTTGGCAATATGGCCATGTAAAGAGACATGGGGTAGCCATCTACAAGCCAAGGAGAGAGGCCTGAAACAGATCATCCTTCACAGCCTTCGGAGGCAACCAGCCCTGCTGACACCTTGGGGTTTGGGGATTTGGGGCTTTGGGGTCTTTTTGAGACAGGATATTGCTCTGTCACCCAGGCTGGAGTACAGTGGCTCAATCATAGCTCATTGCAGCCTCAGTCTCTCAGGCTCAAGCAATCCTTCCACCTCAGCCTCCTGAGTAGCTGGGACCACAGGTGTGTGCCACCATGCCCAGCTATTTTTTGTATCTTTTGTAGAGACCATGTCTCGCCATGTTGCCCAGGCTGGTCTCAAACTTCTGGGCTCAAGTGATCCTCCCGTCTCAACCTCCTAAAGTGCTAGGATTACAGGCGTGAGCCACAGTGCCTGGCCCCTGAAACACCTTTGCCAGGCCGCTATAGCTAAGTACCATAAACTGGGTGGCTTAAACAGAAATGGATCGTCTCACATTTCTAGAAGCTGGAAGTCTGGGTGGTGTGGCCCCAGCCAGGGCCTGAGGGTAGGGGAAGAGGGTCTTCTGAGCCCTGCACTGCTCTGTGAGTTCGCTTCTTTAAGAGAAGACTAAGGAGGAACAGAAGAGAACAATGCCCTGGGGAGGCCCCAGGAAGGCAGGTGTGGAGGGAGGCAGGTCCTCTATCCATCCACCAAGCCACAGACATTGCCCAAATCCCCACCACATGCTGGGCCCCCCACTGGGTTTGGCGGGGTAGAAAAGGAGAGCTTCTAGATGCCAAACATAGCTCCTGTCCCATGTGGACCCTAGAGCCAGCCATGGAGACTTCAGGGAGGCAGATTCAGCTCAGCCAGTATAAAGAGGAGCCATATAAGAGCTGCCTCCAGGGCCTGAGCTGCCCTGGAGAGAGTGAGGTCCCTGTCCCTGAAGGTGTGCAAGTAAAGGTCAGAGGACCATGGTCTCAGGGATACCTATACTCCCTCATCATGAGCTTGGGTTGGGCCAATGGGTCCCAACCTGGCTGACCATCAAAAGGTGGCTGTGGGGCTTGTGAACCAGGCAGATTCCTGGGTTCTCCCAGCAACCCTGGATCAGACGGTCTGGGTGGACCGCAGATGATTCCTGTCTCTAATAACGTCCCTGGGTGGTCCTGATGCAGAGCCAGGCTTGGGCGCCCTGGCCCACAGAGCACCGTGGTTTGAATGGGATTCTGTTTGGGAAGAGCTTTGACAACAGTACTTGAGGGCAGGGCAGCATGTAGATGGCAGACATGAGGGACAAGAGGATGAGGACGGCAAAGAGGAAGACAAGCTGAGGATCATGACATTGATGAGTTGGGTGACCTGACAGGATAGCTCACCACAAGCCATGAGGCCTGGGGAAACAGGTAAAAGGCACATGTGGACATGCAAAGAGGCCGAGGGAAGCGGGGGGTCAGGGAAGACATTCTGGAAAATGTGGGATTTGCTGGTGGTTAAGAAAGCATTCTACATGGAAGGTGAGGCTGAGCGTGGTGTGTGGGGGATGGAGGAGAGTAGCCTGTTGGAAAGAAGGGCGGGGAAGAAAGTATGGGCTTGAGGGAGACAATGAAAGGCCTTCTACAAGCAGGAGAAGGAGTCTGCATGTCAACCTTAAACAACAGGGAGCCCCTGAAGGTTCTTGAGGGGGAACATGACCTGGAGGAAGGCCTGTAGTAGTGACCACTAGTAGGGCTCAGAAGGGCCTGGGCTGCTCCAGACTCACCAGTTAAGAGTCCCTTGCAAGAGAAAAGGGTGAGAGGATTAGGCCTAGTATCAGCACCACACTTCCTGCCGACAGCAGCCCTGACAAGCATTACAGAATGATGGTGCCAGCCATTAGGCCACTTGGGAGGAGCAGCTGGGAGGGTGAGCTGTAGCAGTTTCTCCAGGCTGGTAAATCTGGGGACCTTTTCTGCAAAGCTAGAGTAACAGCCCACCCATAAGCAGGGAGCTCCCCAGGGCTGGATTCACCCCAAGCAATGAGGCCCAGATTTCTCCTCTACATCATCTTGTCCAGGCTCAGAGGCTTCAGAAACCACCCAGATACTGACTCCCCCCACAACTGCCTCTCCAGCCCAGCTCTTCCCACAGCTGCAGGCTTTACTGTCTGTGTAGCCTCCCCACACGATGCCGGCACCTCAAACACTTGCAAGCAGGATCTTGCTTTTCCCTCCAAACCCACCCTCAACCCCTGTTCCTCGGCTCAGGCCAAGGCTCCAGTGCCCACCCCGTTCCCAGGCTGGCCCTCTCCCAGTCCACAGCTCATCCTTCAGCAACCCCTTCAAAGTCTCCAAACACAAGCCCTCCTCCCGCCCAGGCCCAGCCCCACCATCTCTAGTCTGGACTGATGCCGGGGTCTCCCACTGGCTTACCAGCTTCTACTCTTGCCCACCCACCCTACAGTCCTTTCTGCAGTAGGCATCACTCTGTAACTCCGGGCCCTGCTCAGCCCCTCTTCCTCAAGGGCTGCCCAGCTGTGAGGGCCTCTATGCTGGTCCCAGCTCAAAGCCCATCCAGAGCTCCATAGGGCCTGCTCCCTCTCCTCAGGCCTCTGCTGAAATGGCCCCTCATCCGAGAGGCCTTTCCTGACCATGCTCCACAGAAGGGCTCCCATTTCATGCCTGCCCCCTTTTCCAACCTTATTTTTCTCTGTGGCATTTATTACTCCCTAATCTTATATTATGGATTGATTTATCTGGTTTCTTCTGTCTACTCTGTTACAATTTAGGCTCTATGAGGGCAATGCCATGGTCTAACCTATTCACCCATGGATGCCGTGCTGGGCACATAGAACAATGCCTCATGTGTAGCAGGCACTGAGTATGGGCTGAAGGAAGGATGAACAAACCACTGCACATTCATCCTTGGGAGAAATAGGCCCACACCCATGGGTGATCCCAACCCAGCATGACAGAAGTGCCGGGGCCAACAGATGTGCACAGGGAGGGCGGCACTAGGGAGGGGCCCACAGCTCCACGCAGAGATCAGGGAAGCTTCCTGGAAGAGACGACAAACCACCTCCAGCCTCCTCCCTGGCCCTCCAGGGTCCCTGTCATAAGCCTCCGCCCAGTGAGGGGATGAAGGAGAGGCTGGTCTGACCAGCTGTGCTGACCCAGGAGTCTGTAAGTGTTCAGAGCTGGTGCCTGCATCCCTCCTGCCTGGCAGGAGGAGACCTGGGCAAGGCTCCCCACAGAGCAGAGGGGCCTGGTTTAAACATCACGGATCCCACCAGTGAGGGAGAGGTCATCTGGGATCCCAGCTTTGCCTGCCCTTTCCTCCCAAACACACAGCACCCTGCTTCCTCCCCTCCAATCACTGGAGCACCGAGGGAGACAGCAATGGAAGCAGGGCAGCAAGGACAAACCTGAGCTTTCTCCAAGAACTTAGAGCTTTGCTGAGTGAAGCTCCAATTCCTCAGCCTCCGGTGCAAGCCTCCAGTGCTCCATGCCAGCCCTGGCCCCTTCTGGCCCCGCCACTCCCCAGACACATTCCAAACTCCCCTGCCACTGCACCTTTGCTCAGGCTGGACCTACCCGGCCACCCTAAACCTTCCCTGCCCATCACAACCCTACATCCATGACTTCCTTCATTCAGGCATTATTTATAATGACAGAACATCAGAAACCACCAAAATACACAACAGAGAATTGGCTAAACACACTATGGTACACGCAGGCTGAAACATTACACTGCCATTAAAAATCACATTATAGAAAGTATTGAATGATAGGAAAATGATCTTGGTATGGGATTAAGTGCAAAAGGCAAGTTAGAAAATAGTAAGTACAGCTTGATCCCAATTATGTCATAAATACATGTTTTGTAGAAGACTGACGGGCTAAACACCCATCGCTCACACTTTTCTATAGAGAACACACATTACTTTTTTTATAACCAGAAAAATAAAATGCTTGAAAAGCACCTTACAGACTTCAAGGCTTAGCCCAGGTGTCACCTGTTCCAACAATCCCTGCCAGACCCCCAGCTGACTGTGGCCCTCCTGCCCTGCATCAGTTCCCACCTGCATCTCCCCGCCCACTGAACTCCCCATGCCCCCGGGCTGTGGTGCCTGTGGGTGCTGCCGTCTGCCTGAGCAGTGGGGAGGCTGCTCACGCCCCTGCCCCCTGCCCCTGTCACGCCGGTTGCTGCACAGACAGCTCTGACCCTACCCTCTCACCCATCTCCCAGCAGCAATTACAGGTTAAACTGGAGGGGCTAATTAGTTGCTCATTCTACCCAGAGCCAACTAATTAGCAGAAATATATATATATCTTTTTTTTTTTTTTTTTTTTTGAGTCTTGCTCTGTTGCTCAGGCTGGAGTGTGATCTTGGCTCACTGCCAGCTCTGCCTCCCGGGTTCACGCCATTCTCCTGCTTCAGCCTCCCGAGTAGCTGGGACTACAGGTGCCCGCCACCATGCCTTGCTAATTTTTTGTATTTTTTTTTAGTAGAGATGGGGTTTCACCATGTGAGCCAGGATGGTCTCAGTCTCCTGACCTTGTGATCTGCCCGCCTCAGCTTCCCAAAGCAGAAATATTTTGATGGTGCTAATTGGGCTTCCAAGCAAGGTCTAGTGCCTGGGAAGGAAATCCAGGCCTCTGCTCCCACCAGCTTCCCAGTGTGAGGACAGGGCTGGCTGAGCCTCAGCCACACACAACCGTCACCCGATCCCTCAGGAGAAGGGAGTCCAGGCCTGCCGCCAGGCTTCTTCCTCTGAAAAATAAGGACAATCCGCCAGGCCAGCCTGCTGCCCCAAGCCCACCCTGCTGTTCCCTCTGTTTAGCAAAGTCCCTCTGCAGCCCTCTCATGGGTGACAGAGGCCTGTCAAGAACAGGGGACTGGCCCAGATGTGGAGTAGAGGTGACTTGTCCAAGGTCATGAGCAAGTCAGGGGTCAAGCCAGGCAGTAACCCAGGTCCCCCTCCTTCCCCATCTCCCACTTCTCTGGGACACGCTGTCATTTCTCCACAACCCCTCACATGGACCATGAAGTGAAAGGACCTGTTACCTCCCACAATTCTGGGGATCCTACTCCTCGTGATACAGTTCAAGAACCCATCTGCTCTATTCACAGAGAACCAAGGTCACCTGGCTGCCAGTGCTTGTCGCACAAACACACCTGGGGTCTAAGCCTCATCCTGCCCTGAAGGTGTCTGGACCCGCACGCTGTCTCTGGTGTGGAACCCTGTTAAACTCCACACATTAAAGCCAATGTCGGCCTCTTGACAGTTCCTTGGACCCTGATTGTCTCAGTCCACGTCTTCTGGCTCCCTCCCGACCTGAAGTCAGGCACACATTTGGTCAACAATGTGACAGGACCAAGGACAGAGCCCTGCAGCCTGCCCTCAGAGACCTCCCATGCCACGTGGGAACCCATTAGCCGGAACTGTCCATGAAACCCAGTTGCTGGGAAGAACGCCCCAGGCTTCCAAGCTGCCTGCCGGAGCCCTGCTACAGCAAGGGCTGGCGGCAAGTGGCACCGCCACAGCAATCTCCTGAGCATGGCTGCATGTGGTGGGGGAGAGATGGGGAAAGCCCCAGAAAGAGGGCCCCATGACAGCCTCCCCTACAGACCCCACACCCTCCATGCCCCGCTGCCCAGAGTGGCGTCTTACCTCGGGTTGGGTGGGTGTCTGGGGAGCACAGTTGGGCGGGGCTCAGCCTGGGCTGGACTCAGTTGCCCTCTCTGCCTCTGGGCACTGGAGCCTCAGGGCCTGTGGCTGCCAGAGGCTGTGCGGAGAAAGAAGAGGTGGCTGTCAGCTAGAGCAGGGCAGCAGGTGGTCATGGTGCAGTGGGGGCCACGCCTGCAAATGGGGTCTGATCCCGCCTGGCTGAGCCATTAAAAACTCATACATCCCACACACACTCTCTCTGACACACTCACACTTGCACACACTCACACATGTACTCTCATTCACTGGCAAACTCATGCTCACACACATAGATGTGTTGTCAATTGTGCATGCGCATGCGTGCATGTGTGCGTGCACACATACACACACTCATGACACTAGCCGGGGGCAGGCAGGGCTCTGGGAAGGGCAGGGTTTGTGGCCCCAGGCAGGCTAGAGTCTGACTACGCCGCTCCCACCAACCGGCCCTGTGGCCCTGGGAAAGCCACTTCTCTTATCCATAAAAGGGAGATACCATCTCTCCTGCCAGGACTGCTGGGAAGATAGAAAGAGAGAAGGGACACATGGCCTGGCTCACAGTAGGTGTCCAGCCAATGCCACTGCCTGCCTTCCTCCCCAACTAGGCCACAGGAGGCAGGCCGCAGTCTGACCCCTGAGAGGGGATGATGGGCAGCAGCACCGGGGTGCCTCTCCCTGGGCCTGAGCCTCAACTTCCCAACCCCCACCTACTCACCCTCCCATTCCCCAGCCTTTCCTGCCTTTTTTTTTTTTTTTTAAGAGGCAGAGTCTTGCTCTGCCCCCCAGGCTGGAGTGCAGTGGTGCCATCATAGTACACTGTAGCCCAAACTCCTGCGCTCAAGCGATCCTCCCACCTCAGCCTACCAAGGAGCTGGGACTACAGGTGTGTGTATCACCACGCCCAGCTAATTTTTAAATTTTTTTTGTAAACTATGTTGCCCAAGCTGGTCTCAAACTCCTGGCCTCAAGCAGTCCTTCCACCTCGACCTCCCACAGTGCTGGGATTATCGGCAGAGCCAATCATGCCCAGCCACCCTGCTTTATTTCTTCATCATGTATTCTCCAAGGGTTCCTCTAGACCAGACGCTCCAACCTCTGTGAGTAAGGGAGGGTGCTAGGAAGTTCTGGCTCCTTGGCAAGGCTCTGAGGCCTCTATAGTGCAGGACATAACCTCAGCTCAAAGTCCAAGGAGGCGGGTTAACTCTTAGCTCTCCCTCTACCTGGCCAGGTGGCTCTGGGCAAAGCTTCTTCCTCTGTACCTCAGTTTCCTCAACCTCTCAGATGAAGCCCCAAATCTCTTTCTGAGCTGCTGCAGAGAGGTTTCAATCAGATCTGTGTTTCCCAAAGTAGGAGACACATGCTTCTGGGAGTGCACAAGGGGATTTCGTGGTGTGCAGACAAATGTTTTCATTTTCATAGTTACGTGTTTCTCTTTCTGTGTATTGGAAAAAAAAAATGACAGGCACATCACAGGTGTGATTTCCTGGATGTGTGCTTGGGGAGCATCATGGTAATCCACCTTCAAACATAAGTCAATACGAAGACAAGGATTAAGAAAACACGAGTGCAGGTGGTGCCCAGTGGTGGCTTCAACCGTGATGGTGAAAGGGAAGCTCAGGAAGCTGGCATCGAACCCAGCACCTGGCTCCCGGCAGCCCTTGAGAGGGCAAGCAGCTTCCACCTGCCCTGGAGGGCCAGGCCAGCCCCTCCTTTCTGCTCCATTCCCTGTTGGGTGCCATCCAGCACTGGCCTAGGTCCCCAGGGTCATTTACAAGGCCTTCTGGATGGGATTGATGGAAGGATGGGCAGATGGGGCTCCAAATGACTGCTATAATGTGGGCAGAAGATGGAAAAGCCCTCAGGGTCCCTCCCAGAATTAACATTCTATCAAATCTAAGATGCAAATGCTGGAATTTCTAGCCGCGTGGTAGGTGAAGATGTAGGAGATGCTTTGAGGCTAGGGTCTTCCTATATTATGGGCTGCAGACTTCTCCAAGGAGGCAGAGAAATGGGTGCTGAGCAGGCTCCAGGGCCCACTTTGGCTTTCCAATCCTGACAACAGAGCCATGAAGCAGCCCAGACCAGGGAAGAGAGGCCTGCCCAGCCCCACGGTTCACCAGCCCCAAACTAGGCCCCTGTTGCCAGCCAGCCCTGTGTGCACCTCCCACTGGTTGCTGATTCTGGAGGACAGGACAGAACATAGCGGTGCCAGCCTGGGACAGAGGGGTAGCAGAGCCTGGGCAGCTCCTCAGGCCCACGTACCCCAAGCCAGGTCTAGCCAGACAGGGGCGCTGTCAGCAGCCTCCCGAGCTGGATCCCAATAGACTGGCACGAGCCAACCAGGCCCAGGCCAACCCGGGCAGCCCTGTCCCTGGAAGGCCTCCAGACCACCTGGCTGGCAGCCCTGAGCCCAGCTCCACCTGAGCTGGCAGGGTAAGCCATCCCCACAGTGCCATTCCGGGCCCCCAGCTGCCACACTCCAAGACAATGAATGGGCCTCCCGCTCCCTTCCCCCCAAATCTTCCAAACCTTCCTAAAGCTCCCACTCTCCTCTGTGGCATCACAAGGAGTTGCTATGGAAATGGGACCACAGGCAGAGCATGACAATGATTTGGGGCAGGGGAGGAGATGCAGTGGGAGCCGGGCACTCTCCTGGACACGAGGTCTGCTGGAGTGCCAGGTCCCAAGAAAGACATGAAAGCCCAGCTGCAGGCCTCACAGCCAAGGAGGGTGGAGGGGGCTGCAGCCAAGGTTGGGGGCCTCCTACCCGCCCTCTTGGCTCCTTGCCACCTCAGTGGAGCCCAGGGAGCTCTCAGCCTGTGTAGCCTGTGTGTTCAGCAGAATGAACAAATGCCCTGGAGAATGTGAGACCTCCACAGAAACAGCTATCCAAGGACTCTGACAAAGGGTTCAGCACTGAGCGGGGCTGACACCCAGCACACACTCAGCAAACACTGATCAGAAAGCAGGGCCCTGGCATGTGTACTGAGTGTGTATGTCATGTAGGCCTGTGCCTGCTCTGGACAACATGGAGCATAATCACAGAGCTTGAGAGGCCCATGCCCACTGTACAGATGGGGAGACTGAGGTCCAACCAGGGTCAGGGTCACACAGAAAGTCAACCAAAAAGCCAAGCCCAGAGCCCAGGTCTCCTCTTGACCAGACCTGAGCCCTCTGATCAATACCCCTAGCTATTCCCTCATTAATTCATTCTACTTCTGTTAAGTATGTACCATGCGCTTGGTCAGTGGAACAGGGAGATATAAAGGATGCTGCTCCTGCTCAGAGGAGACAGACCATCATGATCAGAGGGTGGGTGCCAGGCCAGAAGGCCAGGGACTGCAGGAGCCTGGGGAAGGGTCCCTCAGAGTTTTAGGTTATGCACTTCTGAGCCATGCTTCTAAGAGACCTCTGAGTTTCCCCAACTTTTCTCCCAGCTGCTCCCCTAGCCCAAGGCCCCCCTACAGTCCACCTGGGGCCCACACCTCCAGGAGGTAAAGGGGGGGTATTTCTCATTAGCACCCCAGGCCCCAGGAATGAGGGACTATGAGGAAAGTGCCTTGCTAGCCAGAAGTAACTCAAAGAATGTGGGCCCCAGACTTCCCTCCTCCTCCCCAGCCTCAGCAGCTCCCACATTGTTCATTAGGTCCTTGCCCTTTCTCTCTCTCTTTCCTGGGCACCTCCCATGAGCCAGGCATGACACTGCACCTGGGGTGGCCCCGCTGGCCACCATCCTGACGGAAGGAGTACAAGTCCCTGTCTCTTTGTCAGCAGCATGCAAGCTCTCTCCTGTGATTTTTGCTGGGTTTTTTTTTGTTTTTGTTTTTGTTTTTTGGTGGGGGGATGGGGCTGTATGGAGAGAGTAAGACGGAATACCTTTCAGAGTTTGGCTTGGAAGACCCACCAGTTCTGTGTGTGCCATGTCTCCCAGTGGCTGCGACAGCCGCCCAGGACCTATGTTACACAGGTGGAAACCAAGGCCCTAAGAGGTGGCCAGGTGGACTCCGGGGAGCTCAGCACTGAGAACGCAGGACGGGGAAAGACCAGCAAGGAAAGACGGGAGGGCCAGGTCCACAGCTGTGGGAAGGGAGAAGAAGCTGTCTTGGAAGGCTTCCTGATGGAGGAGGGATTAGGATTGGCTCAGGGCCCTCCCTTGGGCTCTGGCAGGAAGAGTCTCTTCCAGAGAGAGAACCAGGCCAGGGCTTCCCCTGCCAGCCCACATGACTTGGGGCTAGGCTGGCAGGTGGAGGGCAAGGGGGGCACATTCCATGACAGCTGCCATCCTGTCCCCAACCCACTAAGGGCTGCCACCACTGCCACCTCACGTCCTTAGTTACTGCTGCCTGATAGGAAACCAACTGGGGAAGGGAAAACAGCAGAGACAGAGGAATGGGGGCAGAGCATGCGAGAGACAGAGGCTCTGAGAGAGACAGAGCAGCAGTGACCCCAAAGCCAGCCGGACAAAGGGAGAGTAGAGAGCTGAAGATGGATGGACGGATAGGGCCACCCTCCCCTCCCCAAGAGCCAGGCCTGCAGCTGCCGAGAGGAACAGACACACAGCTGGGAAGGAGCCTACAAACCAGGGCTTTGCAAAGATATTTCAGCAATAAAATTCTTATTTGAAATGAAATCTGATGCAGTGGGGGAAGCATTTCTATGCCAGACATTAAATCCAGAAGCCATAAAGTGAAATTTCAACAAATCCAACCACTGTACATAAATGTGTAAAACATCCGTACGGCAAAAGACACATAAACAAAGTTAAAAGGCAAATGAGACAATGGAAGAAAATATCACTAATATGCAAAGAGCCCCTACAAATCAATAAGAAAAAAGACAAAAGAAGAGAAAAATTGGCAGTGAATTAGAAATCTGCAGAGGAGGAACTAAATTGGCCAATAAATGCATGAAAAGATGTTCTATCTCACTAGCAACCAGGGAAATGCAAATGAAAGCGACATGCTACCATTTCTTGCCTATCAGATTGGGAAAAATTTAAATGATTGATAACAAGCAGTGCTGGCAAGGATGTGGGAAAATGAGCACTCCCAGACCATTGGAGGGAGGGGGAGTTGGCCCAACATTTGGAAGAGTAATTTGGCAATATTGGTTAACATTTTAACCCACACAATCCACAACCTAGTAATTCCACTTCCAGGAGCCTCTCCCATAAAATAATAGCACAAGCACTCACATATACATGCTCAAGGATGCTCATGGAAACACTGCTGCTAAGACTGAAAAAGAAATTCGAAATGGCCTAAACGTTTATCAATAAGGGAAAGTTCAAATAAAATATGGCATGTCCACGCTATGGAACACGCTGCAGCCATCTGACAGAATGAGGCACGTCTATGTATAACAATACAGAAAAAATCAAGCTGTAAAATGCTATTTCAGCATAAGCCCATTTCTGTAATTAATGATTTGTTGCTATATGCCCCAAAAGGCTGGAGGACAATACGCCAGGATTTACAGCAATCACCTCCCAGCGGTAGGACAAGGGGGCTTTCATGGCCTCTGTTTTCCACAAATGTATTGTTGGGTCTTCTATTGTAATCAGACAAACAAAATCAATAAAGAGTTAATGGGTTTTTTTAATCCTTCTCAGACCCCAATAGGAAATGCAGATCTAAGCAGGGCTGGTTGAAGTGGGAGGGGACCAACACCCATGCACTCAGCCCCATCCAGGCCCAGCCCCACCCTGGTATCCCCGAGGCCCCTTCTGGAAACACTAGGGCTCTAGGACCAGTTTGAGAACCTCAGCTGGAGACTGTGGAACCCATGCCTATGCTCCCCCAGGCCAAGGTCCAAAGGGGCAGAAGGTTGCTCAAGGTACACCGGCAGCCAGGGCCTGTAGCTCCTCTGCATGGCTCCGTGCTGAGGAGGGTGTGTATTAGGCTGTGGACCCACACCTAATAGACCCACACAGTCCCAGGCGAGGGTCAGGGGTTTCTCTAGGTGTTCAGAAAACCCTGAGATGATCACAGTCCTGGGGAATCCAGAACTGGGGCTGAGGAGAGCCCTTGGGGTAAAGGGAACATAGACAGGGCCTTTGCAGAAAACTCTAGGAAAGGGTGGGCTTCAAGGCTCCAGCGCTGCAGGGAGGGAGAGAGAGAGGGAGGGAAAGAGGGAGAAGCTGGGGTGTGTTTCTCCCTCTATGTACAGAGAGTGGGGAGATGAGCCAATGGGGCGCGTGGAGGTGGCTGGGGCATGCAGGTATGTGGTGCTCACAGACAGAGGGCACATGTGGGTCTGCGGAGGTGAACTCTGGAGGGTGTGTGGGCTCCAAGTGGTATAGAGGCATGTCTGTAATCTAGAATCAGTCTATGTGTATGTGTGTTGTCACTCTCGGAGATGACAGCAAAGGGAAAGCATGTGTGTGTTTGGAGGGAGAGGAACACAGCAGACCCATGTATAAGTGTGCATAGTGTGTGTGTGGTGTGTCCTGTGCCCCCGGGTGTTCCCCAAGGTGTGCGTGTATGTTTGTGTGTATGTTAGGAGGTATAGGCAGCCAGCAGGCCTGCAGAGGGGCCAGGAGCAGGTGGCAAACTGCAGAGATCAGGCCATTCTGGAAATACCCCTCCCACTTGTGAGTCAATCAAAAATGCAGAGAAAACTGCCCAGAAGGAGTACAAGGCCCCCTCCAGTTCCAGAAGGCCCCCTTCCCTTGAACGTTTGTTTGCACAGCTCGTGTTCCACCTGCCTCCAGGAGGCAGGGGCTACGGGGACAAGCAAACTCCTCCTGATGAGTGGTGAATGACACTCTCTACCTGGGTCTGAGCTGCAAATAACACAGCTTCCTGGTGGTCTCCTGTTCTCACCTCCACACTCACCCATGTTCCATCTGCAGCTGCCAGGGGAGCACTCCAAAATGCAGATCCAACCACATGGCTGCCTGCTCCACACCCTTCTATGGCTCCCTACTGCTCCCTGCCCACACTCCTTACTGGGCCCGTCAGGCCCCCTGGGACCCATCCCCAAGTGGCCTTCAGCTTCACACCTGACGCCGGTGCCTCCCAATACTATCCTCCAATCAGATTGGGCCTCCTGTCTTCCTCAACAGAACTGAGCCTGCAAACCTTTGCACCTTCTGTTCCCCCGGGGGATGCCTGCCTTCCCTGACCAGTTCCCACTGTCCTCTAACAAGCTTCTCCCTACAGGGCTGGGGTGAAGCCCCTCTGGTACATCCACCCTGTGCTCACCTCTGTCCCACCCTCATCCCCTAAGCTGTGACTGCTGACAGGTCTGGCTTCCCCAGGGGTAGGGGATGGGTCTTGTTCTTCTCTGTACCCTAAAACCCAGCCTAGGCCTAGCACAGAGGAGGCATCAGGCACAAATGTTATAGACTGAGCCAGGAGTGGTGGCACACACCCCTAGTCCCAGCTACTCAGGAGGCTGAGGTGGCAGGATCGCTTGAGCCCAGGAGTTTGAAGCGGCAGTGAGCTAAGACCACATTGCTGCACTCCAGCCTGGGCCAGAGCAAGACCCCATCTCCAAACAAAACAAACAAACAAAAAACCTGGAGAAAAAAACCACGTTTATAGAATGAATGAATGGGTTCTCACAGTGATATAGTTTGGATGGCCCCTCCAAATCTCATGGTGAAAGGTAACCCCCAGTGTTGGAGGTGGGGCCTAGAGGGAGGTGGCTGGGTCATAGGGGTGCATCCCTCATGACTTGGTGCTGTCCTCGTGATAGTGAGTTCTCAGTAGATCTGAGATGTGGCCGTTTGAGAATGTGTGGCACTCCCTATCTCTCTCACTCCTACTTTCACCCTGTGAAGTGCCTGCTCCCACTTCACCTTCTGCCATGAGTAAAAGCTCCCGAGGCCTCCCCAGAAGCCGAGCAGATGTTGCCACCATGCTTCCAGTACAGCCTGCAGATCCATGAGCCAATTAAACCTCTTTTCCTTATAAATTACCCAGTCTCAGGAATTTCTTTATAGCAACACAAGAACAGCCTAATACACACAGCTCTCAGCCCCTAAGCCACACACAGTGGGACCTTCTTAAGGCAGCAGGATAGAGCAGAAAGGGTGTGGCCTGGGTGCTGGGACACCTAGCATCTCATCCTAGGTAGCACAACAGGTGATATGAATCATGTCACCTGGGGAATGAGTAAAGCAGGAGTTCCCAACCAGGGTTCCCAGGAAGGGAGGACTACAGAGGTCTGTGAGCCCCAAAACTGCACAAAACTGGCTATGACAATATGCATGCAGGAGCGGCTGGGCCCCCGTCTCTAACACAGTGCCATGGCTTTCATCAGATTCCTCCAGGGGCCCCCAGCCCAAAGATCCAGAAGCACCAGGCAGGAACAGGGCAAGGCTCACCCCCATAGGAACGCAGACTCGGGGCACGATATGTGCCACACATCAGGAGGGGGTACTGGGGGCAGGGACTAGGGCAAGTCCTGTGGCCCCGGGCCCCAAGCCAGGATCCCTGGGTGAGTCACTAGCAGTTGATGGCCAGAGAGGGAAGGGAGCTGTCCAAGGCAGGCAAGCTGTCTGGGTAAGGTGTGAGCTCCCCATCAGGAAGAGCAAGAGCACAGGCTGGATGGGCAGAGGTCAGAGTGAGCGAGCGGCAACCCTGAGTCTCATTCTCAGACTCTCGGTCTCAGTTTCTCCATTTTACCCCCGGTGCTAGACAAGGTGGTTCATGTGAGTCTATCTGAGTCTGTGCAAGGATGTGCAGGGGTGCAGCTGGCCTGGGCCTGGCTCCAGGCTGGAGGGCTGAGGGGTCTGTGCAGTCCACCCACCCAGCAGCGGCCTGAGGCCCCCTTCTCTCGTCCTCCTGCTTCCCAGCTGCATCAGGCTAATGGCTGCCTGGGCTGTCCCACACTGCTAAGTGAGCCTGCAGAGTCCCAGGTCCCTCCTGGGTACTGCAGTTACCACCTCTCACGTTATAGTGACCATAGAGATGACAGGAGTGAAAGGGTTCATTATGAGCCTGGGGCCAAGGGAGGCCAGGGACTGGATGGGAGGGCTGAGCAGGGCTGGCAGCCAAGCCCAGGCCACATGGCCTCAGTGGGCCCCCCAACTGCCCCTGACTTCTCCAAGGGCCTCCCTCAGCCTGGCCTGGGTCACACAGGGAGTTGGTGGTATATTTGAGCCAGGATCCCAGGCCTCCCACCCTTGTCCGGGCTTACTCTGGGCACAAATGCACCTTGTCCCTCTTGGACTCTGTACATGCCCCAGCACCCCCTAATCCTGCCAGAAAGAGATGGCCGGCACTGGGGTTCCAACAGACTAATTCAAATGCAGGCCTGCAGTGTTCCCTGGATCCAGCCACCTGAGCCTCAGTTTCCTCCTCTCTAAAACAGAGGTATAAAAACTGCCCTCCTACTCCTGCTGGGAAGATTAATAAGGGCAGAGGTGCAACATCTGACGAGAGCAGAACAGAGACCTTCCACCCACCCTCCATCTCTGGGCCTCAGTTTCCCCATCTCTAAGCAGGAGGGTTACTCTGAGTGATTCCCCAGGTCCTCAGAGTCTCTGATGCTTTGTGGGAGGCCTGCCCAGGTGTCCAGCCCATGACTAGCTGGGCCTGCCGTGGAAGGACAAGCTGCAGGGCAGAGACCGGGGCCTGCCCTAGGGGGCTCTCTGCTAGTTGGCAGATGAGGGCCGTGGCTGTGGAGCAAGGACACTGTCTACTTAGCAAAACCGTGTGGAAGTGCCCATGGCAGGGCTTCCAAACCGGTGGTCCCAGTGCCTCTGTGCTGCCACAGTCTCTACCACCCCGTATTGCATCACACCCAGCCAGCTCCACGCATTTCCTGCCAGGTCCCTGTAGGCCCCAGGGGCCACAAGAAGCTTATAAATGGAAAAAAGTGTGAGCTGGGCAGTGATCAAGGAAGGTTTGTTGAAGGAGACAGGACAAGAGGGTCAAGGGCACACAGGAGGCCTTGAATACCCAGATCACACAGACACCCAGTGCCACTGATGGTCTTCCATGTACCTCTGTCCTCAGGCAGGGATGCCTGACCCCACCCGGGGCTGACCTCAGAGCTGTGATCCCGGCAGAGGGCTTTGGCGGGAATGGGGACCTAAGCTTGAGGTTCCCTCTACCTTTCCTTGGCAGCCATGGACTGTGAGTCCATCCCGGAGAAATCAGTCCTGGTTGGTGATGCCCAGCGGCCACCGAGGCCTCACTGCAAACAGCGTTGCTGCTGGTGAGTGCCATCTGACCATGTTGGGCTTCCCGGCAGATTAAGAGCAATGCTGGCCCCAGACTCATTCATATTCTGGTCTGGCTGCCGGCTTCAATATGGCTGAGAGACGCGAGGGCAGAGGCGGCCCTCTGAGAATGCCCAGCGATGATTCCTCTCCGATTCCAATTTATTTTCTATCATTAATGCTTTTGAAAAGCCCCACACGCTCTGCAAACAGGGAAGAAGCACAGGGCTCAGGAGGAGAGGCGAGGAGAGGGTCGGGGATAAAGGGGTACTCGGCAGAAGTGGGGCAGGCAGTAGTCTGGGTTCAAATCCCCTCCCCAGCTCCACCTGCCTTCAGGGCCCTGGGGTGAGCTTGACTTACATCTGTCCACAGGGGATGGGCATCCTGCTCTGCCTACCCCAGGAGACCGTTTTCAGATCTACCTAGGGGTCAGAGGTGAGTGGGCTTTATAAACTGTAAAGGGCTGTACACTTGAGGAACAGAGAATGAAGCAAACCTGACCACAGTGGCAGAGGCCTATGAACTGGACGCCTGCTTCCCCAGATACCCTAGGGGATCCCGACCCCCCGGTCCAGGGAAGACCTGGAGTGCCTCTCCCCACAGCACAGGCAGAGGAGGTGAGCGCCAGAATCTGGGTCTCCAGGCTTGTCTCACACTCACACCACCATCCTCCCATCTCCCCCCAGGCTCGTGGTGACCAGCCTCCCAGCCAGCATTTCTCCTCCCCCATTATCCACACTGTGCAGCCAGAGGGATCTTCCCTGCCTGAGTCTCCTGCTTGGAACCCTTCCAGGGCTCCCCATTACCTTGAGATCAAGTCCAAACTCCCCACCTGCCATGCAAAGCTCTCCCTAGGAGCTCAGGCCCATCTGGGCAGCCTCGGCTCCAGCCACACCCAGCTTCTCAGAGGTCACCCTTCCCTGTCTTCGCATGCTGTTTCCTGTCTGGAATTCTCTCCTCCTTGGCCCAGTTCATCCCATCTCCTACCCCTCCTTCAAATGCTTCTCTTTCCTGCAGCTTTCCCTGAGTCCCCCAGCATGCCCTGCTCTGTGCTCCTCATACCCAGGACCCACCTGTAGTGCAACCTATTAATGTAGTTATTATGTTTGTGTGGTGGTGCCCCCTCTAATCAGTGAACTCTCCTGGGCAGGGGCTGCTTTGGATCCATCCTGTGCATTCCTGGTGCCTGGCAAAGTGCCTGGCTGCCAGTGGAGCTGTTTATCCAGTTGGCCAGCCTCAATGGAGCACCCACTATGTGCCAGGCTCTGTCCCGGGTGCAGCAGCCAGTCCTGGCCCTCGAGTTGCTTCAAAAGGATGTGCTCAGGGAACCTCTAGTGAATGAATGAATGGAAATATAATCACTTTGTAAATGGGGAAACTGAGGCCCAAAGAGGCAAAATTCCCTGTTCATGGGTGTTCCTGACTCCCTGCCCACATCTCTTCTACTCCATTTCTCTCCCAGGATCACAGCAGCAATGCAGAGAACTCAAAACGAAAGGTTAGAGTCCAAACGCGGGGAAAAAAGGAAGAAGAAAATCTGGTGGATTTTCCCCTTTCCTCCATAATGTAAAGAAAATTGCTTTTGCCAACTATCGCAGCTTAAAAGCAATTAGAGTTTTTGGAGGGGACTCTGGGCACGAGCAGAAGCAACAGAGTGAGCGCCCGGCACGGAATTTTTCCAGCATTCGTTTGTATCAAGCAAAAGAAAAAAAGGCGTTAAAAGCAGCAATTTCCAGCAGCAGAGACGGTAAAGACAAAATATTTACAGTCTCTGAGGGAGGGGCCTGGAAGAGGCCAGGGACCTCCCCTGCTTCCCACCCAGCTCCACATTCTAGGAGGCAGGGAATGGGAGGGAAAGAATTGAAGATAAGGAGATGAGCCTTACCCATGCAGGCTCAGGGAAGGAGAGAAGCCCCCAGCCGCCCGCTGCTCGCTCACCCCTTCCCCACCACCCACCGCCCCAGCCACCAGAGATCCATCCCTGTAAACCTCAGACCTGGACACAATTCTCCCCTGCTCAAAATCCAGAGAACATCCACCACTGCAGGCTGGCACTGGAGGCCTGCACAGCCTGGGCCCCTCTCCAGCCTCATCCGCAGATGCTCCCCAATGTGGCACACTGCCCCGACTGTCTTCTGAGCAGCAACACTCAGTCTCGCCGCAAGGCCTTTGCCCAGATATAAGAGCGTAAGGATGCACTCCTGTATCAGGACAAAGGCCTTGAGAGGGAGGTGAGGCAGGTTTCCGGATATGGACCCAGAGCAGGGAAGCTGAGCCAGGATCACACAGCCCTAGACCCGAATGCTGGCCTGCCACCCAGGCCTCTGCCGCTGAACCCCTCCTTCACCTGGACTTTTGCTGGACCCTTGACCTCCGCCCTCCAAATACAGAGCAGACACCTCTTCCTGAAACCGCACTGCCTTCGTCCCAGCTGCAGCACAGACTCCCCTCTGTCTGGCACACAGACACAGCCTCCTGTAGAAGCAATGCTCCTATGTTCAAATGCCAGGTCCTCCATTCATTAGCTGCGTGATATCCACCAAGTCCCTCAATCTCTCTGAGCCTCAGTTTCCTCATCTGTTAAACGGGGATAGTAATAGTGCACATCTCATGGGGTTATTGTTAGGATTAAATGAGGTAATATAAGTAAAGCATTTAGCACTGTGCCCAACACTTAACAGGTGTTCAGTGAACTCTCCCCTGCCCTGTTTCACGCTCAATCCTCAGGTGTGACTCCCTAGGCCTCAGATGGCCCATATATGCGCACTCAAGCTCCCACTCCACATGCAGTCACCTAACAAATGCTCACTTGGAAGACATGTGCCGGCTGGGAGCAAAAGGCACTGGAAGCTCTAATGAGCTTTGCACATGCATGGAGGCCCAATCCCTGAGCACAGGGCCAGGATCCTCCCATTTTGCTTGGCTTAGGAAGGATTCCTCCAAGAACGCTGGTAAGCCTCAGCCAGAGCCCTTAGAATCTGCCAGGCCAGGTGGAGGAGGTGAATGGAGGGTCAGCCTCCCAGAGGGACAAAAAGCATGAATCCCCTCCAGCCTGAGGCCTGCAAGTCAGCCCTCAGCCATCCTCCCAGCCCCACTGGACAAAGGCAAGCACCAAGACCCACAGAGCAGCAGGCAGTGATGAGGCTGGGAGCAGAAACCAGGCCTCAAAGGCAGCAGGATCCGGGGAAGCCAGGCAGTCCTGAGCTCAAATCTCACCCCAACTCCTAACCAGGCGGGTGACCACCCTAAGCCTCACTTTCCTCATTTGTAAAATGGAGTCGATAATGCCCACCTTGCAGAACAGCTGTATACACAAATGAGGGTAACGTTGTTCCAGGTCCCTCCGGGATCTAGCATAGTCACTGCGGGAACACACAGAGGCTATGCCCCCGCCCTGACTGGATTCCTGGACTGTAAGTATGGTGCCCTCCCCCCACCCCCACAGCACTGGGAGAGCAGAGGGAAGGCCTGGTGTGCTGAGGGAACACCAAGGACCTGTGCTATCTCCTGTGACCCTTCCAGTCTACTTCCTGCCCGGCAGGGAGGTGAAAGACCAACCTACAGCCAGCCATGACCCGTCCTCCCCACCTCGCTCTCAGAGCAGAAGAGACCCAGCCCCTGCCTCATTTTGCCAGGGAAGAAACAGCTGCCCAGGAGAGGTGGCGGCGTGCCTCTGTCTCACAGCTCCCACTGAGTCACTCGTCCGACGTGAGGTCATTTACTCTCCTTCCCCAACTGCAGAGAACACACAGGCTTGCTGTGGGTCCGGTGGCACTGCAGAGCTGGAGAGCCAGGATCAGGAGATATTCTGATGTCTCTGCCTTTCACTCCTGCTCTGGCTGCCTTTCTCCCAGGGGCCTCTCCCACCCTCCTCCCCCACTGACCTCAAGAATAAGCCCAACAGTAAGCCTGGCACTAATCGGGGCGCTCCTCCTTGCTGTGGGGGCAGGGAAGGGGACAGGAGACCAGTCTCAGTCCCAGATGGCTGAGCCTCAGGACACTCCACTGAGGCCTCCTCCCCAACCTGCGAAGCTCTTCTCCTCTCGGGTAAGTAACTAGGCACACACACAAACATACACACACATGCATACACATGCACACACACACAAACACATGCACATACATGGGTAATTAGGCTCACACACGCACGCACACACTCAGACACGTGCACACTAACACACAGGAATCTAGGGAGGAGAGGGAGAGGTAGAGAGAGGGGGGCAGACCCTAGGCCCACCCCCCGGGATGACTGGCAGCCCTTCCACAGCTGATCCAGCCTCCTGGCTCTGTACCCAGGGGAGCACTAGTGGGTCCTGACCGACAAGCCCATGTGGCCTGGAAGCAGAGGATCCTGGTACTGGGAAGCCAGACACCTGACTTATTGCCAAGGCTCTGCAGTGCTTCACCGTGAGACCCGAAACAGAACTGGCCACTCCCTGTGCCTCAGTTTCCTATCTGGAACCTAGAGGAGGAATGAGATCATCTCTAAGCACGCCTTCTAGTTCCAGCATTCTGTGATCCATACCTGTGACCTCTGGGACCCCTCAGGAAGTCTCAAGCATCGGAGAGTGCTGGGGGAGGGATCACCCTAACTCCAAGGAGGCGGGGAAGCCCAGGGAGACCTGTAGCTACCCTGGGCTGGCAGGGGGCACTCATCCTGCTGCAGCCTCCCAGGGAGGAGTCCAGGCTCGGGCAGGAGGCCAGAGGACAGAGGAGAGCTCCTCGACATGGCCTCAGGCAGCCCGAGGCCCTCCCCGATGTCCACAGGTACCCCAGAAGCTCACCCCCTCGAGTTTCACTTCCCATTTCTGTTCCGAGGTTACAGAGTCTTTGGTCTAGCCCAGATCTCAGGCACAGCCCCAAGCCCCCAACACACACCCCCAATTCCCACAGTTGTCCAGACCCGATCCCAACTCCTCTTGCCAGGCCAGCCTTCCCACCACCTTCCCAGTTGCTCCCACAGGGAGGCCGGTGGGGGCAGCCCAGCTGCTTGTGCCAATAGAGGCTCCCCTGGCCCTGCATGGCCGGAGCCTGATAACATTCTCCTAAATTAAACAGTAAACAAGAAGTTGTTTTAGATTTTCCTGACGCTGCAGTTCCTGATTAATCCTCACAGCAAACAAAAGAAAGAGAGATAATTAACCTAAAAGAGGGTCACTTCCTGTTTCCAGGTGGAATCTCCAGCCTGAGCCAGGGGAACCTGTTCAGAGGGGTCCAGCTCCAGACCACCTCTCCCCTCCCCTGCCTCTCCTGTGTCTGCCCAATCCCGGGCTACACCCTCAGCCTGCCTCCTAGATCCCACCTAAGCAAGTTGGGAGCAGGCACTCCAGCCTGGGGTTTTCCTGGCTGTGCCTGTGGCTTGCTGGACAGGGGTGGGTAGGGTGGCCGAGGCCTCAGGGCCTTTGCAGAGGACCCTCCCCTTCTCTGCTATGTGACCTTGGACAGGCCAAGTCACTTCAGAGGCCTCAGTCTGCTCATCCATCAGATTCTTTATCTCCCAAGGATAAAATGAAAAAAAAATTGAGACCACTTAAGATTAGGCAGAAATATTTTATCTTATTTTTTAGAGATGGATGCTGAAATATTTAGGGGTAAAAGGGCTTGATGTCTATAATTTAAAGTACTCTGGAAAAAATAGGTAAAGCAAAATGTGGGAAAATGTCAACAATTGTTCAATCTAGATGAGGGGTATACGGGAGTTCCCTCTACTATTCTCTCTACTTTTTCGTATGTTTGAAAATGTTCCTAATAAAATAATTTTTTAAAAAAAGCACAGTCACGTGAGCCAGGCAGAAGCCCCACACACAATGCCTAGTGCTCCTGGTAAGCCTGAAAGGCAACTGGGTCTCTGAAGTAGGTTAAACCTCCCCCCGCCATCTCCTTTATGTTGTTTCCCTAGAAATCGCTTTTCACAAATTCCACTGAGCCCTAGCTGCACATTTAAAAGCCCTAACACATTCAGAAGCCAGACGCTGCCCTTTATTGAGGTGACTGCTGTCTTGTGACCACACCTCCCCCACCCACCAGGCTCCCCATGTCCTCTGCAGAGCAGCCAGGGGCTGGGGGTCCTGATACTGATTCCATCCTCATGTGGCCACCACCCTCCCGGAGCCTCAGAATGTCCCTACCTGTGGAGCAGAAATGATGACAAGTCAGTAACTGCCCGGGCATCTCATTCAAAGGCAAAGTGTCACTGGACAAAGAGACTGAAATCTCCACTTAACAGATGGGAAAGCTGAGGCCCAGGGCCAGAAGAGACTGGAAGCAAAATAAGGAAGGAGAACAGAGGGTGGAGGAGGTGCGCAAAGCTCCCCAGCTGTTCCAACTCCCCCTCCTCCCCAGCCCCCTATCCCTACCCTGGTGGCATGGGTTGGAGACGGGGGGCTTGTGTCTCTTTCTCTGGCTCCTGTTTATCGAGCTTCCTGGTCAGAAATAAATGGCCATGATTGCAGTCTCCCAGCCAGGCCCAGCTGACCCTCGCCAACACTGGCCAGGCTTGCCTCTGTGGATCGATAATGGAGAGTTATCAGTACCCCAAATGATCAATAGCTAATTGCTGAGTGCCGTGCAATTCATCGGGGAGAGTTATGTATGGCCAGTGACTGGGTGGCCCCGCCCCAGCCTGGCACAGCCATCAGGGACAGGGAGGGCTGTATCTACGGTGAGTGTCTCAGCAGCAAAGCAGCCCATAACTCAGGAGCTTCTCAAACAGATGTTTTGGGCCCAGCCCACATCCCCAGGCCCAAGGGACCACCCAGGGAGGAAGTGGCAGTGGCCACAGAGGCCCCAAGGGAGGCACTGCAGGCCCCCGATCAGCCTAGTTGGCCCCCAGGCATGCCCAAGGAACCCAAGATGGATAAGCCCAGTCCCTGCCACCAAGGTGCTCCCAAGTCAAAAGAAACAAACTGCCACCCAGGCCTTGCACGCAGTGGGTACACAGCAAATCATAAATGTTTCCTAAATGTAAAGCTGATACACTGCTCTCAGAGTTCTGGGGAAGGATGGGCTGCTTCCAGGAGGGGTGACCAATAGAAGGGTTTTTTTGTTTTGTTTTTTGGTTTTTTAATGTGGCATTTGGGCTGAGCCTTAAAAAGTGGGTGGGATCTCCATGGACAGAGATGGGAGAGAACTCTCAGGTGGAAGGACCACGGAGGAGGAAAGCGACAGCAGGCCTAATTGGCTGGAGCCTGGGGACACAGAGAGGTGTGAGGGAGAGGGCTGGGCTGGGACATAAGGTTGTACAAGGTGCCGAGGAGTCGGGACACTAGCCTGGAGGTAACAGAGAGTACTGGAAGGGTGTTGGGTAAGAGTGTGACAGCCAGCCTGGGCTTGGGAAGGTCTGTCTATGGTTTCCACCAGGTTACATGCCCCAAGAGGGCAGCAGCTGGTCTTACTCATCTCTGTCCCCATAGTACCCAGCACAGCCAGGCCCAGAGGAGGTGCCCAAATAGTGATTCATTGAATGATCATAGATCATCAAATTGTAGGACAGGTGAGTCCTGGAATTACAGCCGTGAAATAGCATGTTTTTATAATGCCCTGCCATGTAGAAAAATACATATTAGAGCCTCAAAAATAGCCTTGTAAGGCAGGCAGGGAGATCATTCTGTCCAGTGTCCAAAGGGGAAAGCCGAAGCTCAAAGAGGGACAGTGATCTGTCCAAGGTGATACACCAGAAAGGACCAAGGCCCAGCGCCCTCCCCACCCTGCCCCATAAGGCTCAGGCCTTGGCATGGCCAGGGTTGCCTGGGAGGTGAAGGGCTACCCCTCACTCGTCCCTGGGCTCTCCTGCCTCCCCCTAGGAAGCCCCCTAATCTCAGCCCCTCCCTGTGCTGGGGCAGAAGGAGAAATACAGCAGATGCTGCCTCATTGAGCATCCCTCATTCCAGCCCCAGCTGAGACTGGCTAACAGTCATCATGACAGCCTGTCCTTGCACCTATAATGGAAACAGAGCCAAGAAGGGAGTCTCTAGAACCCTCAAGCTGGTCTAGACAGAAGACAAAGCCACTCCTCCCCCAGCCTCCACCCCAGAAGTTTGGGAAGCCTCACTGTGGAGCAAGAACACTGGACCAGGAGTCTAGAGACTGGGTCAAGCCTCACTCACTATGTGGCTTCTGGAGACTCACTTCCCACCATGGCCTCAGTTTTCTCATCTGTGAAATGGAACAATGCTGTCCGCCTACTTTATTAGAACTACCATGAGGACTAAACAAAAGAAGGAGTATAAAAACACAAAACTACAAGGCAGATTTTACCTTGGAAAATAATAATAATAGGGCTCCTCTTTACTTCTACCTGAACATTGAAACTCCAACCTGACTCACTTCCCTTTCCTGCAGAAGGCAAAACATCAGCCAATATTTACTGAGATCCTACAATGCCGTTGGCAGGGGCTGCTTTACATGCGTCACTTCCAAGTGGGCTATGGTAGACATCATCCCCACATGACACCCATGAGGAAAGTGAGGCTCAGTAAAGTCAAGTGACTTGTCCAAGCTCACCCAGCCTGAAGCAGCTGAGCCAAGATTCCAACCCACTTTCATCTGGCATCCAAGCCCAGGCCCTCTGGATCCACCAGGCTGATTTGAGGAGCCACTCCACACCCCAAAGTCTCAGAGCTTCAGAATCAGAGCTCAGGATGTGGGGACATGTCACATACACACACACTCCACTGAGGCTAGTGACACTAACACCAGAGGCACGGTGCCACCCCATGGTAAGGCCATGAGAGCTGGGAGGGGCACATGAGGAGGGTGGCTGGCACAGCTGGCCTTGAGCTAACTGGATCAGTCCTGGGCATGGAGCTGCCTATCTGGCTGCCCTGGCGGACGGGTGCTGGAACTGGGCCACCTGCCAAGGCCCAGCCTCCATGTCCAAACCATCCTGGACACCGAAGTTCCATTTTGGCCCCTCTTGCCCTGACCCTGGTGGCTGGCAGTGCCCACATAGATCCAGACGGCCATGGTGGCAGCTGCTATCCCTCCTCCAGCGGCTGGCACCTCCCCTGATGTGGCCATATGGCCCCATATGCTCTCTGACAGCTGGAGTGCTGAAACAACTGCCTAAGGACGTCCTCTGCAGAGGCCCCGAGGCCCCAGCCGCCCCACCCACCCCTGCCCAGCAAGCACAGGCACAGCCAGAAAAACCCGAGACTGCAGTGCCCGCTCCCAACTTGCTTAGTGACCTTGTGCTGGTCACTGCCCCGCTCTAGGTCTCAAGCTCTTCCTCTATCAAATAGCAATGCCGAACAGCCCTCCACCCCTTTTCCTTTGTAGCCCTCCTCCGAGGTTACAAACTCCCACTCAAACTCACACCAGTTATCCATGGAGACAAACAAACATGTCCACTTTACAGACGCAGAAACTGAGGCAGACCCATGGGCCTCAGGGGCTTACTGAAGTGCACACAGTGGCAGGGCCAGTACTGGAGGCTGCATCTATGACTTCAAGACACTTGCCACCTCTGTATGCCCAGGTGGTGGGACTGGTGAATCCTGAGCCCTCGCCCAACTCTGACGACCTAGATCACCCCATCCAGGTCTTCCTAGCTCCCGGACAACCCCTCCCACGACCACCAGAGAAGTGGTTTATATTGCAAATCTAATTGTGTCCCTCCAGAACTTCAACCCTGCAAGCCCTGAATTCAGAATCAGCCCACACTCCTCAGATGGGCACTGAGGATCCTCTTCTGTCAGGTGCCAACTTTCTCCATGTTCCCATGAGTACTCCACTGCAAACACGTTCTACCCTTGCCCAGCGCTTCCTACCTCCATGCCTTTGCCAGTGCTGTGCCATCTTCCTAGCAAGCCCCCACTCACGTTCACATTAGCCATTCACTCATTTAGTCAACAAATATTTACTAAGCATCAACAAAGTGCTGGAAAATCTCAGCAGGTCAAGGCCCCGCCAGTCCCCTCCTTCTGAAACAGCCCCTTGCCACTCCCCCACTGAGCCTCTCGGTCACCCAGCTGGCTTCACTCATACTCAGAGGTATGGGTTCAAATCGGTTTCCCCTTTGAGCCCATCCGGGGAGGGGCCTAGGCTCCTCACTGGTTTCCCCAGCACTCAGTCCAGGTCTCAAGCCAGAAGATGCCTCCAAAGGTGAAGTGAGGCTCAAGGGTAGGATTCCAGGTCATGGAGAGTAAGAGCCAAGGTGTGGTTCTTGGCAACAGGGATGTGGGCCCCAGAAGCCCACGGAGAAAACTCTGAGACTGGTCAGGGTGGCTCTCAGGACCACAAAGGTATGCCTGAGAGGTCAGGGGCAGTCTTCCCCCCTTGAGTCACCCCACGGCCCAGCCCACTCAATACATTCTTATCACTGGAATTGTTAGAATACTTTTACAATTTAAAACCCAAATATGGCAGGGTCAGGTCTTGCCTAGGGAGGGAAATTAAGGGGGTCACACTGGGCACTGCTCCCTCCCAGTCAGGAGGTTGGGGTGGGGAAGTGGCTGTTTTCCTAAAGGGGGCAGCCAGTAGGGGCTGGGAGCCCCTGGCTGGAATTTTCACCCCTGGTAGAACAGACCAGGGACCAAAGAACTGCCCCTGGTCTCCCCCTCACCATGGCGTGGAACCCCAAATGAAGGGTTCATTTAGCTGGAGTTGGTTGGGGTTGGGGTGGAGATACCAGAAGAATCGGGGAAGGGGTTCAAGCAGGCACGGATGATAGGGGTGGAACAAAGCTAGGCGTCTTGCCATGCTCCAGCCATCTGGATGTCAACCAGAGCTTTGGTCAACACTCGGGAGGCAAAAGTCTGGCGCTTAGGGAGCCACAGGGGAAGAAGAAGAGGAGCTGACAGAGAAAGAGAGAAGAAAAAAACAATGGCAAAAAAGGCCATTATCAGCCAGACCCAGCAAGGGAGGAGTGGGGAGAGGCAGAGAGTCTTCCCGGCAGGGAGAAGCCAGCAGGGGCTGAGGAGGTCACCGCCAGGATCCAGCAGGCTGAGCCCCACCCCCAGTGGTAACTCCCAGGCAACAGCTCTTACCCTGAAGGCCCTGGGGATGACTCCAGGCTGCCAGCAGGACTGAGGCAAGTCACAGAAGCCTGTCCGGGGCTGACAGCTCTGACTTCCTGTTCTTCAGGTGGGCCACCTGGGGAGGAAGTGGCCACAATAGCCACCAGAATCCCCTCCAATTCCCCCAGTGCACATTTAGATCTCCACGGGGCATCTTTGGCCCACAAAGGGGCTCTAGGATGGAGAGGGTAGGAAGGCTTCTGGGGCCGAAACAGAAGGACAATGCCAGGACCCAGCATAGAGTGCCAGGCTGGGTGGGGAGTGATTCGGATCCCCAGGATGGCAGTGAACTCCCAGAGCTGTGCAGAGGATGACAGGAGCTGAAGCTCAGACAGCATCTGGCCCCAAATCCAGGAAGCACATATTTAACCAGGCTAGGGTCAAAAGCTCCCACAGGTCAGGAGCTTTTGCTCAACTGCCTCCGGCTGAGAACAGCCACTGGCCAGGTAAACATGTCACACGCAGCAGGAGCCTGGCTGCCAGGTCAATAAAGAAGGCCTGGGTGCCCTCCATGCCTCACCAAAGACCATGGTCAGTGGATACCCTTGCAGTGGAAAAGGGCTGTCCTGAGACTTAGAAGACTACCTCTATCTCTGCCACAAAATCCTCCTCTGTGAAATGGATAAGAACCTTGCCCAGCAGTCCTGCATTCCACAAAGTAGCTGAGAGATTCCAGAAGGATAATAGAGGCGGAAGGAAGGTTTAAGCCTGAAAGCTGATATTACCATAGACATTACCATACTCCAGAGACCCAGGTAGATACTGACTGGTCCAGTCACCACACCCCTCCACGCAGCATCCTGGCTGAGATCAAGACTTCTAACCACACAGGTTCACACGGTGAGTGGCAGGAAATAAGGCATATGGATGGGGGCTGCTTGGGATCCCGGCAGTTACAACCCCAGGGAAGTCCAAGATGGAAGGACTCAGGAGCAACCAGAGAAGGCTTCCTGGAGGAGGAAAAACGTGCCCTGGAAACAAGGAGGATGAGGAGCCTATAGGAGTCCTGACCCCAGACCCTTCCTTGGGCCTCTCACTCCAGAGGGGCACCATCTTGGACCACAGCTTTCCATCCCATCTTCCAGGGACCGACTGGGTTGGCAGTTAGGGGTGTGGGAAGGTTCCCTCAGGCAGCCAGCACAGGTCCAGAGTGTGGGAGGAGACTCACAAGGGGAGAGGGTACAAAGCACAGCCACAACCTCAATGTAGAGTGAGGCACGCGGGGGCATGGCTCCAAGCAGGGATGGGGCACCAGGCCGGCAGACCTGGAGATGCCCCCTCCCATCCCTAGCCTTTTGGGAGCTCCTAAGGGTCCAGGTCTGGTGGGGCGCGCCTTGCGGCGAGTTCCCTTCTTCCAGCCTTGGTCCTGAGGAGCAGAAGGCGCGGGGACACACACATACACGCCCGGGCACGTCTCCACATTCCCCCAACTCAACCTCGGTGTCTTCCGCCTGCCTGCAAAGACAACCTCCGGGGCCCCGGGCCTGGGAGCTGTAGCCGAGCGGTCCCGCCTGACCCTGGTGGGGTCATCTGAGTCCGGCGCCCCGAGCGGCTCCAGCACGGCGCCGCCGGGCTGGGTGGGTGCCCCAGAGAGCAGGCGGCTGCGCGACTGGGGAGGTAGAGACGCACCCCTCCGCCCGCCAGGCGGCCCGGCCCGCGCCCCCGCCCTGCTCCCCTAGCGTTCTCTTCTCTGGAAAGAAAGGCCGGAGTTGCACCCTGAAAGCGCCTCCGTCCCCACCCCTCCCGGCCCGCCGCGCCCCAGGGGCTCCACAAAGTTGCTGCAAGTCGCCGAGGCTGCAGCTGCAGGTGAGGGTGACAAGAGGCCGCGCGGCGGGTGGGAGCGCGGTCACGGCCTGGGGTGCCGAGCGCGCCCCTTCCCAGCCCCGAGCGTGCACGCCCCCCACGGACGCGCACCCAGCACCCCACCCCCGCCGCTGCCCCCGAGGCTCCCGCCCAATCAGAGGCCGCGCACACCGCGCCGCCTGCGGGCAGACACACCGGCTCCCTCGCCTGCGCCCCTGCGGCCCTGGCCCCGCCGCAGCGTCCCGGCCCGGCCACACTCACCGTCTTGGGCGCGCAGTCCGCGCGTGGCTCCGCTCCGGGTCGGCATCCCCCTGCTCGGCTGCCTCCGGTCCCCGCTCCGGCTTCGGTTCCCGCTCCGCAGGGCTCGGCTCCGAGATGGTGGCCGCGGCGGCGAGCGCGGCAGGGAGGGCGTGTATGTGCGCGTGAGAACGCGCAGCGTGTGCTTGTGCGTGTGCACGGGAGGGTCCCGGCTCCCCTGCGCGCCCCGCTCCTGCCTCCTCGCCACGCCGCGATGCCCGCAGAATCCCTACCGCGCGCCCCCACTGCCCAGCGCTCACACACGCGCACACCCGGGCGCACACACCCGGCTCCGCACTCCCGACTCGCCCTCCTGGGGCGCTCACAAAGATCCCCTGCCACGCCGGCCGGAGCTTTCGGAGCGCCACCCTGGGCCCCTCCTGGACCCGCCGACCTCAGGTGCCCCGCTGCTCCCCGTGGGGACCCGGCGGGCGGCCCGGCTCCCGCACCCTGCCTAGCCGGGCCGCGGCCGCGCTCCCAGCCCGAACCCGGGCCCAGGTGCCGACTCGGGCTCTCCGCACTAAGCGCCGGCCCCCTCCACTGCGCCGCCGTCCTTCTCTCCCCCTCTTCCAGCCCGGCCTCTCCGGCGCCTCCCTGCCTTCTCCCACCGGCCCAGCCCGGTCCTCGTTCTCCCCGCTGCTCTCCGTCTGTCTCGCCGCCGCCCTCTCCCGCACCCCCTCCTCCCCACCGCCCTGTGCTGCCTCTCACATTCTCCGCATTACAGCGGGTGCCGCCCGCCGCTCGTGGGGCCCAGGGTTCGAGCGCGCAGTGGGTGGCGAGGGGACCCGCCGCGCCCGGCCCCGCCGCCCCCTCCGCTCTCTGCGGCTCCGCGGCTGCTAGCTCTGGCCTGGCGCTAGGGTGGCGACGTCCCGCGCTAGCCTCGGCTGCCGCTGACAGCTCTCATCTCACCCGGACTTAAAGGGATAGCGCACTCGGCTCGACCAGCCCCACCCGGGGGCGCCGGGGAGGGGGCATCGCCGCGCGGGAACAGTCCGGGGCGGTGGCGCAGCAGGGGCTGTGCGGGCGACGCCCTGTCCGCCGCCGTGGAGCCCGGCCCTCGGGGCTGGAGGTGAGTCAAGGAGAAGGACGGTCGGGAGCTGCCGGGACCACGCTATCCAGGGGGCGCTCAGCGGCCAAGCCTCTGGGCCGACAGTGGGTGTGCGGCGGTTTAGGCTGAGCGCCCTGGACTGCGGGGCTGGGGAGGGGGATCAGGGAAGCTGCCGTCCTAGTCTGAACTCCAGGGGAAGGCACCTGTCATACTGGGAGGACAGGGCTCAAGGGTTGGCGTCCTGCTCCTGCTGTGTCACCTTGGGCAAATGCCGACCCCTCTTTGCACCTCAATTTACCCCCTTTGGAAGGGCATGACTTCCATCATCTCTGAGCCCATGCCCATCTCTGATATGGTATTAGATCCCATAGGAGGGGGAGTCCCAAGGTAGGCCCCCAGCCCCCAGAGTCCCACCGCCTTCTTGCCCGTGAGAGCTAAGGCCACCGCTGAGACTGCAATCCTTGCCTCCCCGGACACTCACCAGGCCGGGTCGGCCTCCTCCTTCGATCTGCCTCATCAGAGGAACCAGGGAACGAGGCAAAGTTGAATTGGTACTGGGACCTACCGTTTGTAGAGCTCTCTCACATCCAAGATCTCCTTGGACCCTCATGACACCCCTGGGAAGTAAAGTGCACCCCTAGGCTGCTGGTCAGCCTGATCCTGGACAAGTCTGGCACATGAGCATTTCGTCTTCAGGGCCCCCTCCCCACCCTTACTCCTACCCCAGACTGTCCCTTGCTCCCCAACCCTGCAGAGGGATGCATTTTGCCCATTGTTCAGGAAGTTCCGTGTGTCCCATCCTGTGCTAGGTCCTGGAGACACACAGATGATTTAGACACATTCCTACCTTCAGAAAACAAGAATAAGGAAAGTGTGATAGAGCCGTGGGGGGTGGAGGAGGTCCTGGAGGAGGTGACATTGAAGCCAGGTAGTGAAGGATGAGTAAGAATTGGCCAGGCAGAAAGGAACAGAAAGGGGATCCCATGCCAAGAGAAGAGCACGTGCAAAGACCTGGAAGTGGGAAAAGGAGTGATGGGTGTTTCGGAGGGAAGAGAAGCTATAAATCCTTGATTTGAGGAGTTTCGACTTTGTTCTGGGTCAGCAGCAGAGCGGCCGCTTGGCAAATCTAGGCAGCAGCCCCCACCCCCACCTTTCAGCCATCACAGAGGTGTGGCTAAGGGCTTCCCAAACTCAGCAGCTTTTGCCAGAGGGCCACCTCCTCTTCTGTTTATCCCCTCTAAGCCCAGACCCAACCTCTGCACCCTTATCCACAGCCAGATGCAGCACAGCCTCCCCCTGCTGACCGGAGCTGGAAGTAGGAGAAGCCCAGGCTGCACTGTGGCTGTGATGTGAGTCCAGGAGGGGCCAGGCTCCTGTACCCACCCATCAAGAAGGTGCCCTGTGAAGACCCCAGACTTTGGTATCAGGCAGATCCAGTGTCAGTTCCAGCTCCAGTGTCCTCCTTGGTACAATGGAGAAAAAATATGTTGCCAGTAACGTGACTGGCAAAGAATCCACGAGGGACGATGCTCAGAAATGGCTCAGCACACAGCGGGCATGTGGCAAATGGCCTTTTCTTCCCTGTGCCTGAGCTTGGCTTTGTGGCCCATCCCAAAGTCCCAATTGTCTCCCCTCTCCCTCCTTCCGTGGCCATTTTCCTTTTGCCTCCCTACCAGACTTCCTGGGGGTCTCAAGGGAGATGAGCTCATGGCTGTTGCCTGCTCTGGCTCAGCACGCCTCCTGAGGAGTCTTCCCAGGGCTTCCAGGTGAGCCCTAGGGAAGCCATACACAGACAAACAGCCTTTCCCCAGAGTCTCTGACATCCATGCAGAGCAGCGATTTCAGCCTGCATCCCCATCCATTCCCCACCATCCAGTTCTCCCGCTTACTTCTGCTGTCTTGGGAGCCACACAGCCTTTGTGTCTGTGCTTGGGAGTTTATGCCCAGCTATGCAAACTCAAATAGGTGGCATACTTTCTCTGAGCCTTAGCTCCCTCCCGAAGTATGGGAGCAAGCTGGTAGGCACCACAGGGATGATGAGCCTAAGTCTATGTCATTTATTGTCCCCAGCAAGTCCAAGCCTAGGCCCTCTACCCAGGAGTTCTGCACAAAGGCAGTCATGTGCAGAGGCCTCTCTGGGATCCCCTTGTGTCCTGCCCTTGTGCTGGTAGCCAGAGGCTGTTGCCACCTCTTCCTTTCAGTAGGCTTTACAGAGAGGCATGGCATGAATAATGACCGGGCCCACTCCATGGCCAGAGCAGTAGTAGCTGGGGGCCTGGGGCAGGGACCGGGAACCAGACCAGTTAGGCAACTCCAGGAGGGAGCTCCTCTACTAGGAGCTGGCAGCTGCTTCCCACCACAGAGTCTGGGTCAGTGCCCCCACAAATGCCTGCCCAGGGCTGCTCTGCTGTTTCCAGCCATCTCCACGGGCCAGTCATGGAGAACTTTGGCAGTGTCCCAGATCTAATCATCACACCAGGTCCAGCCGAGACTGAGAGTGGCCCACATGGAATTCGAGGCGGCAGTGGGCATTTCCCACCCACTTCCTCTGAAACTCCGGTTTCCTAAGCCAGGCTGAAAAGTGGGTCACCAAGGGTTCAGAGAAATGCCCCACCCAGCTGGGCTGTCTTCCTTGCTGTCTCTAAACATATCCAATCTCCCCACCTCCACGTCTTTCCCCACCTGTCCCCACCACCTTTTGGTTTCCACACGTCTCAAGTCCTTCCATCCCTAAGCAGCCAGCATCAACCACCCCCTCCCCACCCCAATCTCCCTCCTTCTCCCTCCTTCTCTTTACTCTTGGCAGAGTGTGGCTGGGAGATTTTTGTTCATTGGCTCACCCTCACGCTAATCTTGATGTTATCATTCCCATTTCCGAGAAGAAGAAATCAAGGCTCAGGGAGAGGTTCCAGGATTTGAACTGAGAGCCAACATTCTTTATTCTTTCCATGAACACGCATTGTTGGCCTACTTCATGCCACACAATGTGCCAGACATGGGAAATACATGGTGGAGACCTCAGAGTCCAGAGGAGACAGGAAGAAACCAAACCACCATGCAAACAAATGTAAAATGACAACTGGGACAAGTGCTGTGACAAGGTCTGTGGGGACCTGGTCTGGTCTGGACTAGGGAGTCAGGAGAGGCTTCTTGCAGGATGCGACATTCAACATAGCACCAGAAGGTGGAGTAGACAATGACCCAGAGAAGTGGGGACTCCAGAGAGAGGGAATAGCATGTGCAAAGTCCCCATGGTGAGAGGAAAGAGAGAAGTCCATGTGGCCAGAGCATGAGGAGAGAGGATTAGAGATGAGGGTGCAGGTGGCATGAGTCAGGACAATAGGTTCTAGTGGAACCAGCAAGGAGTTGGGGTTTTAGCCTGGAGGTTCTGGGCTGGCCCTGGAGGTTCAAAGCAGAGGACAGTGCTGCCACTGTTCCTCCAGCTGTCACTTTCCAGCCCACCACTCTGCACCCAGGGACCACTTCCACCCTCTTCTCTGATGCCCAGGCCCTGGTACAAGGCGGGACATCCTGGGGACTCAGACTGGGCAGCTGAGTGGGCAGCCTCATGAGGGAGCAGGAGGCCTTGGCCCTGCCTCTCGTCAGATGCTAGCTGGATGTCTCTGGGCAGGACCTGCCCCTCCATGTCCCCCAGAACTGTGAAGAATGGACTGATCATCTTTTGCTATCTCTGGTTGATCCTGGACCATAGCTTATAACAAGGGAATGGAGAAGATACAGCATGACTCCACCCAGGCCAGATTCCAGGGCCTTGGCCCTGCAGTGGGCAGAGGGGCTGCCTGAGGCCTGCTTCTGACCTATGCTTTCCCATCCCTCCTCTGCCCCCGAGCCTGCCTCCCCTGGCCCTTCCCAAGGAGGGCACTCCAGGAAGCTTTCTTCCTCTCCCCACCCCAGACCTCACCTGCACCCTCACCCATGTCTCCACCATCAGCCTGGCAACTGCATCAGATGCCTGGGAGTCCCTGTTGGCCTGTCAGTGCTCAGCTGGACCATTGGGCCTCTGGTTTTGGGCCTTGAGCCTCTGGCTTTCCAGCTGTGGAAGGGTGTCATTCTCTACTCTTCCTGTCTCCCTGGACAGGAGAGGACAGTGGGAACTGGAATTCTTGTCATAAGCATCAGCTACTCTGTCCGGAGTGCTCCTTCCTGTCAAGCATCCTCCTGCGACCCTGAAGTCAGTGGCACTGTGGACCACAGACACACCAGCTGACCCCATAAAACCTTCCCTGGAAAGTTGCATCCCCTGAGTAGGACTGTATCGCCGTCATGGGCACCAGTGAGAAGAGACAAGATTATAGAGCCCATTAATAGCTGGAAAACTGAGGCTCTAGACAGAAGGGGCTGGCCCAGGCCACCACAGCAAGCCCTCCTGCCTCACCCCATCCTAGACTGCCTCGGTGGGTCCAGGGAAGCAGGACTGTATGGGGTGCCATCTCCCATTCCCCAGTGTTCCCTGGCGGGTTCAGAAAGCAGCTGCTCCCTCCCAGGTGACACTGCACCCTGCCATCTGTGTGAGGGGCTTCTTCTCTTGTGTGAGTTGCAGTTTCTGCTTGGGAGGCTGCCTTACCTTGTTAAGGGCCCTGCCTAAAGAGGTGGGGATGGCCCTGTAGGAGCTGTTCCCAGGTCAGCGCAGGGCCTTGAGCTCATGGAGCAGGGGCCAGGCCAGCTCGTTGAGAGGGCCCAGGTCAATCCACAGTCTGCCACATCAGCTTTTTCTATACTAATCACACCTACCTGAAACGTGGGGAGTGCTTTGCTATCCACAAGTCTAATTGCACATGTCTCTTCAGGGAAGGTGCCCTACAGCCCAGGGAAGCAGGTGCAGGGATTATCTGCATTGTACAGATAAAGAAACCAAGGCGCAGGGTTATGGCCATCTGGACGCTGGATCCCTGCAGTCCAGCACAGTCACACAACAGGGCCTCAGGAAAGGGTGGTGCTGGAGGCAGCAGGGCAGTAGGAGCTGTGGGTGTCGGGGTTCTGGGCAGAGTGGACTTTGCCTGTTACTGAGAGAGAGGACTGGATTTGCACTTTGGGAGGCCAAGGAGTGGGGCGGGGGTGGGTGGTGAGATTTTGGGGACCTGGGAGTATGCACAGTTTGGGGAACTGACCGGCCATGCAGTTCCCACTCACCATGGTGGGCCCTGTGTCAGGCCCACGGGGTTTATCCTCAGGGAACACACAGGCTGTGGGCAGACAGGCACATGGATAGCCATGCACACAGAGGAAGGCCAAGGTTCCAAGTTCTGGAGTGGGCACTATGTTAGGGTGGGGGCTGGAGGCCAGCAGTGTCACAGAACTGAGAGTCAGGAGTCTATGGAGCCTGGACCTGAGGAAGTGAGGGCCTGGCGACGCATCTATGCAGGCATCAGTGGAATCTGGCTGTCCTGGAGAGGTGAGACATGATGGTTCACTGGGATGGGAAAAAGGGCCTGGGGCATGGGGAATACCCTGGGGGAGGAAGCACAACTAGGTCCATGTCCCTTCTGAGTCCTCAACTCCCACCAGCCCAGGCCTGGCCCACTGCAGGGGTTCAAGGAGTATGTGCTGGCCACATGGATGTGTTCGAATGCAAGAATGCAAGAAAGAAGAGGGGAGAGAGGGAGGGAGGAGGGACCTTCTGCATGAGCTCAGGAAGAAACCTATGAAAGTACCTCCATTGCTGGGGAAGGAGTAGGCTGGTGAGCAGGATGGGGCCGGAGGGGACCCCCAGGCCTTTTCAGCAGAGCAGCTGTTTTCTGTGAGCTGACCTCTGCCAGGCTTCACAACCTTGTTCCAGGGAACCCTCACCCAGACACTTGCTGTGAGCAGTCATTGGATGCTGCTGCTCCTGGAAGAGCAGGAGTGCTGCAGCCTGAAGGGGCTTCTGGGCAGTGCCCTTCTTCCCCTGCTGCTGGGGTGCCAGAGCTGACAGCCTTAGGTGAGTACCCTCCCCATGGTGAGGAGGCTGAAGAGAGAGCCTCCTTGCCCAAGGCCTTACTCTTCTAGGGACAGTTGCGTCCAATGACTGCTCCAAGCATGGGATAAAGGCCGCCCCTCTTACCCCATCTCAGGACACCCCTGTGGAGACAGCTCGGATCCAGAGCTCCTCACAGAGTCTGCCTTGTAAAGGCATCATGGGCCAACTTCCCCAGCCCCATCCTGCCTGCCTCCACGCCGATCTCCCTCAGTCTGCTTTCCAGGGAACCAGTCTGCCCACACTGGCGTTATCATCCCCGTTTACCCATGAGGGAACTGAGGCACAGAGGTGTTAAGTGACGTGCCCATTGTGCCCAAGGTTGCCCAGCTGATAAGTGGCAGGTCAGGTCCCGGCTGGGGAAGGAGGAGACCAGGGCCCCAGGCTGGCTGGAGGTGGGTGGAGAGGTCAGTCCCTAGGTAAGGCTGGCCCAGCCCACAGGCCAGCGCTGGAACCCACAGGAACCTCTTCCATCTGCCCCCTCTCCCCATTCCACAGACGGAGAAACAAGTCAGAGAGAGAACAAGACTTGCCTAGGCTCGTGACATCAGTTAATGGTGGCCCCAGGAATATTCTCTAGATTTCTGCCTTCCACCCCAGCATAGGTGTTACCTTGGGACCAGAGTGATGTTCATTTCCTGCCTTCCCCTGTTTCCAAACCCTGCTGGGTCTCAGGGTCACGAGTCTGGCTGGACTGACCCTTAGCCAATTTCCCATGGCTGGAATGAGGTGCCTGAGGTTCCCCCAGGCCCTTCACAGAGACCTCTGCAGCTGCCTGAGCTGTCCAGCTCTGGCATGAGGATGGGATGTACTGGGCTGGGTGGGCAAGCAGGCATCTGACTGGCACAGCAGAGCAAACAGACGGGAAGGAAATCAATTTGAGTGTTTGATTAATTTTAATTTTTAATTTGCAGGGAGAGTAATGCACCCCATTTGACACTGCACACTCGCTGTGAGCTGCTGGCATTCACCATTGCTGCTACCACTGCAGCCTCATGTGCCCAGTGGCTCCCTGCCCTTCTGTCAGGCGAGCCTATCCCCCACATGGCAGATTGGCCTTCTGCAAAGCTGGGAGAAAGGGTCCCCTTGCAGGGTCCTCCACCCCTTCTGCCTAGGAGAAAAGTGTCTACTAAGTTCCCTTTGTGTGAGATGAGTAGGGCCAAACATGTGCTCCCTGGGGAAGAGCCCCATTGGACAATGTCTATTCCAAAGTCAGGGTGTGTGAATGGACTCTCAGACATGGTGGCAGACCAGTTTAAGGGGCAGGGGAGACTCTAAGCGCACCTCGTCCCGCGGGTACTGAGTAAGTTGCCCAGCCTACCTACATTCATGGACGGCCCTATACTTACAGTCAGGTCTGTCTTAAAACTGGAACAATCCTAGCTCTGTGTCCTGCCACTTTGAGAGTCAAAACTCTGCTCTCTCTTTGTTTATTTGGAACTTGACCATGCATGGGCTAGGGAGAGAGGGCCTGAACTGGGAGACACTGTCTCCCCCTCAACTCTGTGGCTCCTCTCCCCCTGCTAGGACCCAATCTCTGAGAGCAGTGTCCTATGAGGCTGACAGCAGAGGCCCTGGAATGAGGCAGGCCTGGCTGGAACCGTGGCCATGCCACTTATTAGCTGTGTGACCTTGGGGAAGTCACATATTCTTGTTGGGCATAGCCTTCAGGGACCCTTCCAACTGTTCTCCTTCAGGACTCACCTTCTCTTGGTATCTTCAAAACCCGAGGTTGGATGACCTCCTCCAGGAAGCCCTCCATGATGAAGCCTTCTTTTTTCTCCACCTCTACTATTCCCAGCTCTGAACATGAACTCTCTCTGGCCCCTCCTTGCCCCTCAGTAGTTTGACTTTGTGCACCTCACTCTGTGCATGGGGTGTGTGCCAGAGACAGCACGGCCTTTGAAGCAGACATCCCTGGTTCAAATCACAGCTCCACTCCATCCTGGCTGCCTAGGCCCATCCCTTGAGCACCTCAAATGCAATGGATTCAAAACTGAACTTATCATCCCTCCCCAAGTCTACCCTTGCCCCTTTTCCATCTCAGTAAACAGTAAACTTGAGAAACCGAGTTTCCCAGTTTCTCAAGCCAGAGTTTTAGGAGCCCTCTGAGACTCTCCTTCTCCCCTGCCTCATTCCCTGCATCCTCTTCTGTCCCTGTTCTTGGCTACATACCCCCTGATGGGGCAGGCAGAGGGGAGAATGGGGATTCTCTCTTTACTGCCTTGCATGGCAGAACACTCAGAGAACAGCCATTTCTCCCCTCCCATTTTATAGATGAGGACACTGAGGCTCAAAGAGCATCAATAACTGCCCTGGGTCTGAGGTGAGTTGTTCATAGCAGAGCTGGACTGAGAAGCCAGGTCTCCTGTGCAACCCAGGTGGGCATCTTGGTCAAGGCCAGGCCCTGTGACAGTGGCAGAAAGAGACCAGATTTCCTGAAGCCCTGGCCCACTTCCCCTTACACCCTAGGCCCAGAGAGTTTGCAGGGGAGGAGCAGGGGAGTGGGGTTGTGCTCAAGTTCCTGGGCAGAATGAATGATCCACCAGTGAGAGTTCATGAATCCAGACATCACAGTATCCAGAACCACATCATCATGGGTGATTCCACAGCCTGGCTCCTGGGAGTCCTGCTTGAATGTGGCTGCAGGAGCAAGTGAGGAGAGGCCTCAACCATGGAGCCAGTGGCCATCCTCTGTGTCCCCGCTACCCAACTCTCACAGTACCTGAAATTCCACCACTGCATCTGGCCCAAATGCAAATTAATACATTCTTTGACCAATGGAAGAGCTGGTACAAGGGTGAGACAAGGGCATGAAGAGGAGTCAGCCAGGCTAAGGGTCCCACAGGGCATCCAGGATGACAGGGCTTAGTCCCCTTTACTGAGCACCTTCTGTCTGCTGGGTACCATGCCAAGTGCTGTGTAAGCTTTAGCTCAATTCTTCCCCCCGTAGCTCCAAGGTTTCCCTCCGTGAGGCCCAAGCATCACCCAACCTTTCTGGGTCCCATTGCCCTCCCCTGTAAGATCAAAGTATAATCATATCTGACTGACTCACCTGGTATCCACAAAAAATTTTTAAGAAAATTTTAAAAAATGAAATTAGTAATAATAACTGCTTCTAGAGGCTGCTGGATGATTAAACAAAAACGTGTGTAAAGTGCTTCCTACAATGCTGGACAGAAAGTAGATGCTAATTAAATGCTGATTATAAATGAACTAACATGGTAAAGCCCACAACCTGCTCAGTTCATGCTTGTCAAATCTGAGCTGTTAGTAAGGTAAATGCTTCGCCACTTGCTCCTGGAATGGGGCAGAGTTGAGGGTAAAGAGGGGTGTCTGGCCAGGGCTAAGACACAAAGGAGTTGTCCAGAAATCCAGAGCACTGACACTAAGACAAGGCAGAGAGGAGTGAGGTCACAAGAAATGAGCCACAAGAGACTTAGCCCCCATCTTGTCTTCGAAAAGCCCCTCTCCCTGAGGTTTGAGTCTGGGCGGGCCAGATCCAAAGCCTCCAAAGCCTCCAAATCCTCTGGTGCTTCCAAGCCTGGAAATCAAGGAGAAGGAAGGAGAGCCTCACCCACTGGGAGGGAGAGGGGAGTGGCAGAGACCCAAAGTGAGACAGAGACATCAGGATAACAACCACGTGACAGCCACCACTACGAAGCACTTACAGCATGCACACGTGCTCAGCCTGCACTACATTTTCTCATTTTAATTCTCTAAACAACCACATCAAGGGTACTGTTAGACCCATACACAGATGAGACTTCAAGAGGCTAATTATGACTCGCCAAGGTCATGGCCTGTAAACCTCAGGGCCAAGATTTAAGCCTGGATCTTTCTGGCTCTAAAGACCATGCTTGGAACCACTATGAAAAAGAAGAAAGAAGGGGGAGGTTGGTGCCAAGGGGGAGGTTGGTCCCAGACTCCCCGGCCCAGGGCAGTGGGGCCTCCAACCTCCCAAACTAATACTTCCTTAGACAGCCTTGCAGACACTCCAATGGCTTACGAGCCCAAAGAATATCTGCCTATTCCCAGCCTTTGACCCTGGAGGTAAGACCAGGGGTACCATGGGAAAAACATGACCATGCATCAGAGCTGGGACAGAATGCTTGGGGTTAAAAATAACAACATTTTTACAGCAATAAGTCCATGCCAACCACTGCTCTAAGTTTTATATATATATATGTGTGTGTGTGTGTGTGTGTGTGTGTGTGTGTGTGTGTGTGTATGTTTAATTCTCACAATAACATATGGAAGTGAGTACTTTATCATTCCCATTTTGTAGGTAAGGAAACTGAGGCATACAGTGCTTAATGCACCCAAAGTCTCACAGCCTGAGTGGCAGAGTCCAGGTTTAATTTCAGGCAGTGAGGTTGGAGAGGCTGTGACTATAATCATTCAACATCCTGCCTATAAAAACAACCAAGGGCTGCTCTCAAGCCCAGAGCCATGCAGGATGGTGTTGGGGGAGAGATTTGACTTACAGCTACTATGTGCTCACAATTTTTGGAATGCAGAAAATAAGACACCTGTGTCTTTGCAGACTTGGCACAGAGCAGCAAGCTGGGCTGCTTCTGCTCTTGCCTTTGCTCCAGGAGATATAGCCCCAGGCAGTGAGGCCGACTCACTGAATGACTTGGGCAAGTCATCTTCCTTCAGGGCCCAGGCCCCTCCCCTCCCCCTCCTTTTTTTTTTTTTTTCTTGAGATGGAGTTTCCCTCTTGTTGCCTAGGCTGGAGTGCAATGGTGCGATCTCAGCTTGTGGCAAATTCCACCTCCCAGGTTCAAGTGATTCTCCTGCCTCAGCCTCCCGAGTAGGTGGGATTACAGGCATGCGCCACCAGGCCCAGCTAATTTTGTATCTTTAGTAGAGATGGGGTTTCTCCATGTTGGTCAGGCTAGTCTCAAACTCCTGACCTCAGGTGATCCACCCGCCTCAGCCTCCCAAAGTGCTGGGATTACAGGTGTGAGCCACCTTGCCTGGCAGAACCAGCTAGTTCTAGAAAACCAGCCTCCTGGTTCCACCCACCTCCTGGAGTCTGAGGCGCTCTCCAGGGTTCTGAAATACCTCTCCTGGCTGTAGGCCAGTGGTCTGGAGACCCTAAAGCTGACCTGGTTCTCTAAACATGTTCTTTAAATCCAGGCAGGAAAATTGACATATTGGACATGGGCTGTTACCCTAAACACACAGGGGGAGCTGTTTCTTAGATCTCCCAACCCCAGCAAGAAGGGTCCCTTTGCGAAGTTCATAAATTAACGCACCTCTCTCTCTTCCCTGTGGATGGCTCCATTCCCATCTGAATTTCCATGTAATGGAGGTGCCTTAACGAGATGGGCTGTTCTGTAACCCCAGAACTGGGGTGAGTGCAGCAGGAGGTGTTTAGCACGGGGCTCAGTAAATGTCATCAGCTATTGTCATCACTACCACTATTGTCATCTGCCCTGGGCAGTCCCCTTTTCTGGACAGCAACCACACCCTGTTGTGCACCCCCAACTTGCAGTTCCAGAAAGCACACGCAGGAAGAAGGCAGTGCTCTTCATTGCTATCTTAGAAAGGTGGCCAGATGGCAGTGTTCTGGGAAACAGGGAGGAAGCTCTCCCTTTAGAGGCTGCCAGCTGGGACACAGGACCTCGTTAATCAGTCTCCATTGCAGAGTAATCATGCTGGCTCCACCACTGGAACCAAGGGCCTTCAACTCCTTTCGGAGGTCCCCTTTGTGCTAAAGCCCCCTGCCTTGGGGGACCTGGAATATCCTTGTCCCTCTTGTGCTTTCAAGCTAAAACTAGGTAAAGGTCTAGAGAGGCAGCCCCATGAGGTGGCTCCATGACAAACTGATTATGAGGCCAGCTGTTTCCTCTGCACCCCACTTCTCTGGGCCCCCAGGCTCCCCATCCCCGTTGGAAACCAGGCAGCCACATTCTAGCTATTGAAGAAGGCAGGGGCCCTCAGCATTTATGGAAGGGGCCCAGCTCATGGGGAAAGGGCTGTGCACCCACAAGGGTGGGGGTAGGGAGGAAGGAGAAACTGTGCCTCTTCTCTTTGCTTTCTCACCCCCACATTCTCCCGGTTACCCCAGCTCAGAAGGAGCAAGGCCGGGGGAAAATGCCCCTCACTGGTGTCATCAGATCTAGCCCCAGCCAGCTGGGACACGGGACCTCATTAATCAGTCTCCATTGCACAGTAACTACGCTGGCTCCACCACTGGATCTGGGGACCTTCAACTCCTCCTTTCAGAAACACTTACTGAGTACCAACTGTGTTCCCGACCTGTACCAGGCCATTCTCTTACACACTTTTGATCCCATTTGATCTTTATGACAGCATGTAGGAGAAGAGATTTTACAAATGAGGAAATAGACTCAGAGAGGTCAAGGCATTTTCCCAAGGTCACGCAGTTGAGAAGGGGTGAATCTGCAAACTCCAGTCTGCCCTTTTGTAGCCTGATGACAGCAGCTGTCCCAGCCCTGCCCCAAATGGTTGACCCCACATGGTGGCCACAGCACCTCTGCCTGAGGAAAATAACCCACATTGAGGGGTCAAGGGGAAAAGGAATGCCTGGTCTGGCACTGCTTTAACCTGCTCTGGGAGAACCTGTCCATCTGGCTCCCTGGGCTTTCAAAGAAAATGTTGTGTGGGTGATGGTCAAGGTGTTAGATTTTCCTGGAGAGGAAAAGCAGCCACTCCCAAGGCACAACTTCTTCCTTGCTCCCTGCTTGGCAGGGAGTCAGGCACCCAGCACACTGCCAGGACTGAGAGTGGGAAACAGAGAGGGAGTGTGCATTGAGGGGTCCAGGAGGCAGCTGTGCCCTCCTTCCCACCCACTTGACCGTGGGCCACTTACTTGACTGGGCCACTGAGAAAGACTCATCCGAAAATGTTAATATGTTCTGAAAGGATCAGGGGTCACAAGTGTCACCCATCCGCCAGGAGTTAGGCAGTTAAGAGGAAGTGGACCCACGGAGAAGGGGTTAGGGAAGTGCCACCACACCTGGGCACACAGTCTCAAGGCTGCCAGGCCTCCCGATTTTTCAAGAGAAGTCAAAATGCAGACTTTGTGCAGAAAATGCCCATTTTTTAAAGGTTGGCCACTAATTCAATTTTTTAAAAGTACCGTGTGGGCCAAACATCTTGCTTCTGCCCTTAGATGTTCCCATTGACCAAGGTTCAGTGGATATCAGCACAGTGTGAGCCCTTTGCTCACCCAGGGCTCCCCACCTTGGACACCCTCCCCTCCTTTCTGAATCTTCCCATGTCACTTATTGGGTCCTCCCCATCCCCAACCTCCAGAGCCATAGAGGGGTGCCTGGACCCAGGCCCAGCACTTCCCAGTTCCCAGAGCCCCTTTGCTGTGGTTTGAGTATTTCTGTCACCTCCAAAATTTATGTTGAAACTTAATTCCCAGTGCTACAATATTGAAAGGTGGAGCCTTTAGGGAGGTGGTTAAGTCATGAGTCCTCATGAATGGATGAGGGCCTTTATAAAAGGACTTGTGGCTGGCTGGGCACAGTGGCTCATGCCTGTAATCCCAGCACTTTGGGAGGCCGAGGCAGGTGGATCACCTGAGGTCAGGAGTTCGAGACCAGCCTGGCCAACATAGTTAAACCCTGTCTCTACTAAAAATACAAAAAATTAGCTGGACATGGTGGCGCACACCTGTAATCCAATCTATTTGGAAGGCTGAGGCAGGAGAATTGCCTGAACCTGGGAGGCGGAGGTTGCAGTGAGCCCACATGGCGCCACTACACTCCAGCCTAGACAACAGAGCAAGATTCAGTTTCAAAAGAACAAAAAAAAGGGGGGCTTCTGGGATTTCTGGGTAGGGATCACCCTCTTTTACTCCTCTACCATGAAAAGACATCACGTTCCTCCCCATCAGAGGATGCAGCCTTCAAGGCGCCACCTTGGAAGCACAGAGCAGCTCTCACCAGACAACAAACCTGCCAGCACCTTGATCTTGGACTTCCCAGCCTCCAGAGCTATAAAGCTATAAGAAACGAGTTTCTGTTCTTTATAAATCACCCAGTCTCAGACATTTTGTTAGTGTGGCACAAATGGAATAAGACATCCTTTCCATACACTCTCATCTGAGCCTCAGACATCATGGTCCCTTTCTAAAGATGTAGAAACTGAGGCTCAGAAGGGCTCAGACTCTTAAGCGGGTAGGCCATGACTTCAGCCCAGACCTCCTCCTGCTGCCCCAAGTCAATGAGGTGATCCCTCCTGCAGCCCAGGGAACACAGGCAAGCCCTTTCCTCCTAGGGTCCACCAGACTGAACTGCCCTGAGCACAGATGAGGACACCAGGCTGTCGTGAGGAGCAAGACACCGGGAGCCTGGGGACAGAGGAGGCACTGATTTTACTCAACTCTCCATCCTCAGTAGGCCCTTTAAAAACTTTTTGTTTGCAACAGGGTCTCATTCTGTCACCCAGGCTGGAGTGTAGTGGTGCGACCATGGCTCACTGCAGCCTCCACCTCACAGGCCCAAGCGATCCTCCCACCTCAGCCTCCTGAGTAGCTGGGACTACAGGTGTGTGCCATCACTCCCAGATAATTCATTTATTTCTTTTTTGAGACAGCATCTTGCTCTGTCATCTAGTCTGGAGTACAATGGTGCAATCTTGGCTCACTGCAACCTCTGCCTCCCAGGTTCAAGCAATTCTCCTGCCTCAGCCTCCTGAGTAGCTGGGACTACAGGTGCATGCCACCATGCCAAGCTTTTATACTTTTAGTAGAGATGGGGTTTCACCATGTTGGCCAGGCTGATCTTGAACTCCTGACCTCAAGTTGTTTGCCCGCCTCAGCCTCCCAAAGTGCTGGAATTACAGGCTTGAGTCACTGCGCCCAGCCTTAATTCATTTGTTTTTTATAGAGACGGGGTCACTATGTTGCCAGAGCTGGAAGTGGACCCTTTTGATTGACATTCTGTGGTGGAGCAGGGCCCCAGTCCCCAGAAAAGGCCAAACTAGGCTGTAGGTGGGCTGCTAGTGGCTTTGGTAGTGGGAATGGATGATGGATTGATTGGATTTTTCTCCATTTGGAGGTGATGCTGGCTCTGTTATGTGCAGTCTCACTGATTTTTTTAATCAAGAAATTGCTCCATTGGTGGGGTAGGCAGGGGTGGGAACTAGGCTCAGGGGCCTAGGCTCACAGAGAGCTGGGGCTCAGGACCCAAAACACGTCTCCTCATGGGAGACTGGAGAGGTGAGGAAATCCACAAGCCTAAGACATAGAAGCACTGATGTCCTTTCTCTTTGTTTTACACATATGCACACATGTGCCTAGGCATGTATGGAAACACCAGCACATGCACATACTTGCATAAACAGGCAGATATACACACATACACATACACACTCACAAGCCCCCAAGCCTTTGCTCACACAGGGGTCCCCACCTGGGATACCCTCCCCTTCTTTCTGAATCTTCCCATGTCACTTCTTGGGTCCTCTCCATCCCCAACCTCTGGAGTCACAGAGGGGTGCCTGGACCCAGGCTCACACTTGGTGTAATACCCACACTCAACCCTCTACAGGACCTCTGGGTGTCAGTGGGGTGAGGGCTGGGGGGAAGGGTCCTGAAGCAGGTTCAAGCCCAGGGCCCAGGATAGTGCCAGGACTGACATGGGGGCAGGGAGGTATCCTGAAGCTACCAGGATGGGAGTGCTGAGCCTGCTAGTAGGGGTCTGATGAGGCCCCTCTGTGAAGACAAAAGAAGAGCCCAGGCTGGGCCAGGAAGGGCCTGAAAACGCCTCCTTCAGTGCCCTCTCCTGGAAGCCCTCCAGGACTGCCACGAGCCAGCTGCTCTCTCCTGCCCCTGAATTCCTCAGCCCTGACTATTGGCAGAACCCACTGGATACTATGCTCACAGAATTTTAAATCCATCTTCCTGGAGCCCCCAACCTTTGGGATAAGCTCAGACCCAGGATTGGACTTATAAAATCCAAGCCACTCGGCAGTGAGGAGGCAGCCTCCCACACCTAGCAACGGAGAAACCAGACCAAATATGATTGATCACTTCCCTCTCATAGGAGGGAAGGCATGAGCTGATTGGCTGGTGATACTTATAAAAGTGAGAAGCCAGTGGGCACAAAGAAGCAAACCCATGCCAAGAGAGATGGTCGGGCTTGGCTGTCGTCAAAGAGGACAGTCCCAGCTCAGAACTCCTCCTGTCACCCAGTTGGCCAGAGCAGAGAACTACCCATTGGAGGGGTCCCATGTCAGCCACACTCCCAGCAGATTTCAACCTTGGTATTCCCAGGAAGGTGGGCCCAAACTCTCAGTCTGCTCACGGGGCAGAACTATTTGCAATGAAGTGAAAGGTTCTCGCACTCAAAGGGTTAAGCCTAGATTAACCAGAACCAACCTATGCACGTTCCCCAGAGGGCCCCAGCATCTGTAGGCAAGGGTGTGTTTCTGGAAGGTAGGCAGGGATCCAGCCACATCTGGAAGAAAACAAGAGCTTCTAAGCTGGAGGTGCTTTGGGGATGATGTAGCCCAGTTGTTACTACACAGATCAGGAAACGGTGGACCAGAGAAAGGGAGGCAGGGGAGAATTTGTCCTTGGTCACTCAGATACTTACAAGCAGATGGGACTGGGACCCTACTGGTCGTCCAGGGCTCTTTCCTCTGCACCACTCAAGCCTGCAGATCCCATGTTGGGCCTGGCTCTTGTTTACCTCCATGCCTTTGCATGTGCGCCTGGGATGCCTTTCCCTCCACCTCCACCAGGTAAGCCCCTATCCACTCTTCAATTTTCAACCCCAGGATCACCTTGTCTAGGAAGCCCTCTTGGGTGCCCTCTTTGTTCATCTTTGTGCTCCCGAGGCCTCTTGCACACCATCACAGCTCTGGTCACAGTGGACTCTCACTGTGTGTTTACATGTCTGTCTCCCCACAAGGCTGTGACACCTCGAGGACAGGGTCCATCTGCTCCATTCTCATGTCTTTGCCAACCCGGTCAGGTCCAGGGCACAGTTAAAGGCTGATAAGTAACAGTCTCTTCAGTAGAGGAATGACAGACTTTGGTATTTTTAATCTCACAGTTTTCTTCCAACATGATTCCCATTTTCTGTGTGTCCAGCCCTGTGCTTGGTCAGAGAAAGAGGGGAAGAACGGAGGCCCAAGCCCCACCCTCAAGAGCTCCCAGTCCAGACCAGGGCAGATGTGTTCAGTCAAGGGTTCAGGCATCGTGAGCTTGGGGTTATTACTCAGAGAGCTGGGTGCCAGGAGTGGGAGCACTAGACACAGCTGAAACTGGTTTTGCCCTGGCTTGGGTGCCCATGCAATAGGCAGATCCTAGGAGGGGCTGCCTGCTTCTCTATGTCTTCCAAGCCTGTTGTAAAGCTGTGAGACCACTGCTCTGAAGCGCTCTCAGGCCCCATTGCACAGGTCCAGGGGGCATTTTCTATGTGAGCAGCATACCCCTGGAACACTGCTTCATAGACCAGTGTGAATGACGCACCCCACCCCCCCTCCAGCCCACCAGAGTTGTGTGATGCGGTGGCCTTTGGGGGCTCAGGGCACGTGAGCTGATGGTGGGCCCAAGCAGGAGTCCTTAGCCTCATCTCTGCAGCATCCCTGTTGGTGGCCACGGATGAGGGCTGATGACAGACTTCCAGCTCAGACACCCCTGCCCAGGACAGCCTGGGTGCTCCCAGCTCTGCGTCTCTTCCCAGCCCCTGCTCTCAGCCTCCCACCTCAGGCTTCATCCCTGCTGGGGTGGAGGTGGCCAGTGACCCTCTGGCTGAACGGGCCCCTGATGGCAGCCACGCAGTGGTTAACCAAAAGATGCCCAGCTACTGCAAGGCCATATTTACATTTTCCAGTATCAGGCAAACAAATGGCTAATGTGGCAAAAAATGGTTACTCCACGTAATAGTGGTACCACCAAGCCATTGTGTGCCAGACACCATACATCATTCCTAACTCTCACACAAATTCTGGGTAAAATGTGTTATTAGTCCCATTTTGCATATGAGACAACTAAGGTTCAAAGAGGCTCGGGCCACACTGTGTCATGGCAGAGCTGGGACTGAAAGGTGTCCTGCCTGACACCAGAACTTGCCACCTGTCCCCTTCTACCCCCACCTCCCATCACCCTCTGGCCTCAGGGGCTGTAAAGGCAGCAATGGATTGGGTCTGAAGTAGCTTTGGCCAGTCCAGTGTGAGCAGAGCACCGTACAGTAAGGGATCTCTACTCAAGGCTGTGGACTACCTTCTCCTGCAGCAGACAAGAGCCGTCTTCTGTGTACTGCAGTCAATGTGGTTGCATGTATATGTGGCAGTATGTACATGTGGTTGTGCATACATGTAGCTGTGTGTGCATGTGGCTGCATGTGCTTGTGGCTGTGTGTGCATGTGGCTGCATGTGCATGTGGCTCTGTGTACATGTGCCACATGAAGCAGTCATGTGCCCTGGTCCCAAAAGCACCGGCATCAATTTCGCTCGCTCACACGGGCACTAAGAGCAGGGACCCTGGGAGTCACTCTGACTAGGTTCCTGTCCCAACTCTGCCACTTATCTGTGATCTTGCGTGAGTTACCTAATCTCTCCATGCCTCTGAGTCTCCCATCTGTACACTGGGGATAATAATAGCTTCTAAGTGGAAAATTTGCAAAGGTCTCTTGAATGGCCAAGGTATCTGTGGAAACTCATAGGATGCGGGTAAACAAGGCATTGAATCTTTACTCACAGACTTAAATGAGTTTCTATCCAGGACCTGGGTCTGGTAAGTGCGATATGGGTGTTAGCCACTGTATTTTTCAGCAAAGGCTTATTGAGCACCTACTGTGTGCCAGGGAGCATGATAGGGGCTGGGCCACAATGCTAATGAAGACAGGCACAGTCCCCACTGTCAAGGGGATCACAGTCTTTTCAGGCTCCTCAAAGCAGTCTCCTGCCTTCATCCATAAACACGCACTGATGGAGGAGACAGGCGATGACTGAGGCCAACGCATCTGGGAGGATGGAGGAGGGAAGAGGTGACCTTGGGACCCCACCCTCTCTAGTTTTCCTCCTGTCCTCCTGGCTACACCTTCTCAAACTGCCCTTGGGCCCCCTGTCCTCTGCCAGCCCCAGTCCTGTAGGGTGCCCAGAACTCTGTGCTCCAGTTCTTCTCCCTTCCTGCCCACCCACACCAGCCCACCCACCTTCTCCCATCTTCACACAGATGGCACCTACATCTCTGCTCCAACCTGGCACCCCCAGCCACTCAGTCACCCAAACCAGTAGCCTGAGAGCCCCCTGTATCCACCCCCCATGCCCACCCCACTCAACCACTCCCCAAGTGCTATCGACTGTACCTCTGGCATTGCTCTTGAATCCACCCATTTCTCTCCAGCCCCGCCAGGCCCCTCCTGCAGTCCATCTGTAGTAGGTGCTGTTGGTGCCTCACCCAGGCCGTTTTCAAGCCAGGACATTTGTCTACCAGCTGCGGGTGGTGTTGGCTGTTAACAATTCACAGCTGTACCCTTCTAGGGAGCAGTGCCCTCAGCCAGTGGAGACCAAACTTTGGTCATCAGGAAATGCCTAGGGCAGGGCGGGGGGGCTACACTCTCCCCCAGGTGCAACCCCTGGTCAGCAGGCAGATCCAGGAACAAAAGCCGCCCCTCGTGCCCTGACAACTCTACGGTGCGGTGCAAGCACCAGAGCTCCCCAGGGGACTGGGTCCAGACCAGACTTTGACTGAACCATGTCCTCACCTAGGTTTTGCTCCTGTCCCACCCTGCTCCCCTCACCCCTCATGCGTGTCACTGAAAGCACTCAGACCCCTTTTCAGGCTCTGCCTTCCAGGAACCCAACCTAAGACCCCATCTCCCATATAGGACCAGTCACAGTGACATTCCAGGCCCTGGGAGGCGACCCAGAGGACAGGTAGGGCCCGGGCTGGGGCAGAGGGCCACTGGGGTCCAAGGAGGGGAATGCCGGGATGCTGAGCCCCCAGCCACCTTGCCCCCAGGCTGGCCTGAAGGAACCTGCCAAAGCCCACCTGGCCTCACTGACGCTGTGATTAAGTTTTGTGCCAGACGACCGACAGGGAGCTGGAGCTTTCCCTCCTCCCTTTTTCTTTTTACTTCCCTCTCTCTTCTTTTCAAAGGCTGAGCCCAAGTTAATCAGATAAATTCCTCAGCAGTCGCAAGAACAATTTTTCTAAGGTTCAGTCTCCCCAGAGCGACTCATAATTACTCTAGACTGAGACATTAAAGCAAAGGGGAAAGAAGAGTGGGGGAAAAAAGATGTTTTTAATTAAAAAATTAATTTTTCCAACACTGATGGCTGCCCAGCTGTGGCACTTCCCCACTCAGGAGACCATACCCTCCATCCCTCTCTTCCTCATCAAACCTCAGAGTTGGGGGGTGGGCCTGGGAAAGGCAGCCCCCTCCCTGAACAAAGCCACCTCCCCCTCCAGCGGAAGCCTCTCTATTTCACCTCCCTCACCTGCAAAGTAAGTGGTAGGACTGCAGGATTCTACATGGGAACCACAGACAGAAGACACAGGCTTTGGAGTCGGGCAGACACGGGTTCCAGCTCAGTCACTGAGGATGCGTGTGACTTGCCTAAGTCCCCTCACACTTCTCTACTCAAGTGAGGTCCTCAGGCCAGCAGCATCACCATCACCTGGGGGCCTGTTAGAAATGCAATTTGGATCCCACCCCAGATCAGCTGAATCAGAATCTGCGTTTAATAGGATTCCCTGTGACTCATATCCACAGAACCTTTCAAGAAGCACTGCTCTGGTCAATCCAAGCTTCAGTCACCTGGAAAGTGGCTTAGTTTGCAAAGATTATGAAGTTTTACAAGAAAACAGTTTAACAATCTGTAAAGCAGAAACTTAAAAAAAAAAATATTCACGAGTTGTTAACCTGGGCCATTCCAGTGCCTGGTATCAAACCTCATATCTGGTTCAGGAGCTTGACCCCATCAGCCAGAAGCTTTCCTGCTCTCTTGAACACTTTGCTCCCTGTATCTGGGGCCCAGCCAGAAGTTTCCTAAAGAAACCAAAGAGTTTGCAATGCAGGAAATCTTGACCGGAGAAAATAGCCACCCACTGTCTGAAGCACTGACCATTGTCCAGGTGCCTCCCCTGCTCACCGCGTGCTGGGGCTGCTGGTGGGGCTAGGGCTGCTGTGGGTGAGGGGAGCTCACACTCCAAAGTCATGGGGATGGACTGTCCACTCTAGACAGATATCAACAGCCATGGGCTCCCATCTTTACCCTGCCATGTCTTTCTAGGGTCGTTCCTAAGGACACAATCCACAATATGGACAAGTTTCACACCAAAAGGATTCATCAGGTTACCTTAAATAGGAGTAAATAGAAATAACACTGAGGGCAAGGCTAAGTAATTGTTAGTAAGGACCTTTCAAATGATAGTCAAGATCGTGTAATGACAAGAGAAAATGTTTATGATGTAATATGGGATACAGAACAGCTATACACTCATCTATGTTAAAAAAGCGTATGTACAAACACATCCTTATGCTGAAGCCCTAACTCTCAATGTGATGGTATTAAGAGGTAGGACATTTGGGAGGTAATTAGGTGTAGATTAGGTCATAAGTGTGGGACCCTCATGATGGAATTAGTGCCTTTATAAGACGAAGACAAAGAGATCGCTCCCTCTTCCTGTACATGGTTGCTCTGAGGAATGGCCACAGGAGCATGCGGTGAGAAGGTGGCTGCTTACAGCCAGGAAGAGAGCCCTCATCAGACACCAAATCTGCCAGCACCTAGATCGTGGACTTTACAGCCTCTAGAACTGTGAGAAATAATTGTCTGTTGTTTAAGCCACCCAGTCTCTGGAATTTTGTTATAGCAGCCCAATCAGACAGTAGCATATTTTAAAAGAGGTAAAACCAAGATTTTAGGTAACAATGAAAAAATCCAAAAACTGATTTAAGGCATGGTTTTGTACTAGAGACTTCAGAGGACTAAGGGAACAACTGCAAAACCAATAGTTACAGGGACAAGAAGAGAAAGAGAAACTCCCCCTCAAGATGACTGTGCAGAGTGAAATTTTAAAACACATGAAGAAGATTGATGCCAAAGCAAAATCAACAATTAGGAGGTTTATTTATTGCAGAAAAAGTAAACAATAGGGAAATATTTAGATGACTCAATAGAAGCCCATTTGGACCCCTTAAAAAACTGAAGGAAGGCTGGGCATGGTGGCTCATGCCTGTAATCCCAGCACTTTGGGAGGCTGAGGCGGGTGGATCACCTGAGGTCAGGAGTTCAAGACCAGCCTGACCAAAATGGTGAAACCCCATCTCTACTAAATGCAAAAAATTAGCTGGGCATGGTGGTGCATAGCTGTAATCCCAGCTACATGGGAGGCTGAGGCAGGAGAATCACTTGAACCCAGGAGGCAGAGGTTGCAGTGAGCCGAGGTCATGCCATTGCACTCCAGCCTGGACAACAAGAGTGAAACGCCATCTCAAAACAAACAAACAAACGAACAAACAAAAAAGGAAGCCAGGCACTGTGGAGCATGTTGGTAATCCCAGTCAATCAGGAGGCTGAGGTGGGAGGATCACTTGGGCCCAGGAGTTTCAGTCCAGCCTGGGCAACATAATAAAACTGTGTTATCTTAAAAAAACACTCAATAATTGGACAAATTTTAGACCAGACATGTCCAAAGAAAAACATAGTGAATTATAAACTTATATTAAGAAATTTACACTCACGCTTGTAATCCCAGCCTCACACCTGTAATCCTAGCACTTTGAGAGGCCGAGGTATGCGGATCACGAGGTCAGGATATCGAGACTATCCTGGCTAATGCAGTGAAACCCCGTTTCTACTAAAAATACGAAAAATTAGCCAAGCATGGTAGCGAGTGCTTGTAGTCCCAGCTACTCGGGAGGCTGAGGCAGGAGAATGGCATGAACCCTGAAGGCGGAGCTTGCAGTAAGCCAAGATCGAGCCACTACACTCCAACCTGGGTGACAGAGCAAGACTCCATCTAAAAAAAAAAAAAAAAAAAAAAGAAATTTACATGGAAAATAGTATAAAAAGATAAAGAGATGAAAAATATGGAAACTTCATTAAAAAGAACAAATATCTAATAGGAGTTCAAGGAGAAGAGAGCCAAGGGATGAAAAAGAAGCAACAGTCAAAGACATAAAAGCAGATCATTTCCCAGGACTAAAGAGAAAGATAAGTTCTCAGATTGAAAGGAAAGTAAACATTGAGTGGCCATGCATCCTAAATACAGCCAAGCCGCTACCTGAACACATGGTAGTACACCGCAGAATATAAAAGAGACAAAAAGTTAAAGGCGACCAAACAGAAAAGACCTTTCATTCACCAAAGAATGACAAGTAATATGGTTTGGATCTGTGTCCCCACCAAAATCTCACATCAATTTTTTTTTTTTTTCTTTTTGAGACAGAGTTTCACTCTTGTTGCCCAGGCTGGAGTGCAATGGTGCAATCTCAGCTCACCGCAACTTCTGCCTCCCGGGTTCAAGCGAGTCTCCTGCCTCAGCCTCCTGAGTAACTGGGAACACAGGCATGCACCACCATGCCCAGATAATTTTTGTATTTTTATTAGAAATGGGGTTTCTCCATGTTGGTCAGACTGGTCTCAAACTCCGGACCTCAGGTGATCCACACACCTTAGCCTCCCAAAGTGCTGGGATTACAGGAGTGAGCCACCATGCCTGGCCTCATGTCAAACTGTAATCCCCAGTGTTGGAGAAGAGGCCTGGTGGGAAGTGATTGGATCATGGGGGTGGACATCCCCCTTGCTCTTCTCGTGATAGTGAGTTTTGATGATATCTGGTTGTTTAAAAGTGTATAGCAGCTCCTCTTCTCTCTCTTCCTCCTGCTCTGGCCATGTAAGACATGTCTCCTTCCTCTTTGCCATCTGTTGATTGTAAGTTTCCTGAGGCCTTCCTGGCCATGCTTCCTGTACAGCCTGCAGAACCATGAGCCAATAAAACCTCTTTTCTTTATAAATTACCCAGTCTCTAGTAGTTCTTTGCAGCAATGTGAGAAATGACCAATACAGAAAATTGGGACTAAGAAGTGGAACATTGCTATAAAGACACCTGAAAATGTGGAAGCAACTTTGAAACTGGCTAATGGGCAGAGGCCAAAACAGTTTGGAGGGCTTAGAAGAAGATAAGAAGATTAGGGAAAATTTGGGACTTCCTAGAGACTTGTTAAATTGTTGTGACCAAAATACTAATAGTGATATGGACAATGAAGCCCAGGCTGAGGTGGTCTCAGAGGGAGATGAGGAACGTTTTGGCAATTGGAGTAAAGGTCACTCTTGCTATGCTTTAGCAAAGAGGCTGGTGGCATTGTGCCCCTGCTCTAGGGATCTGTGGAACTTTGAACTTGAGAGTGATGATTTAGGGTATCTGGTGGAAAAAATTTCTAAGCAGCAAAGTGTTCAAGATGTAGCCTGGCTCCTTCTAACAAAATATGATCATATGCATGAGCAAAGAGGATCTGAAACTGGAACCTATATTTAAAAGGGAAGCAGAGCATAAAAGTTTAGAAAATTTGAAGCCTGACCATGTGATAGAAAAGAAAAACCCATTTTCTGGGGAGGAATTTAAGCTAGTTGCAGAAATTTGCGTAAGTAAAGAGGAACCAAATGTTAATAGCCAAGACAATGAGGAAAATGCCTTGAAGCCATTTCAGAGATCTTAGCAGCAGCCCCTCCTATCACAGGCCTGGAGGCTTAGGAGGGAAGAATAGTTTCTGGGCCAGGGCCAGGAACCCGCTGCCCTGCGCAACCTCAGGACACTGCTCCCTGTGTCCTAGTTGCTCCTGCTCCAGCTGTGGCTAAAAGGACCCCAGATACATTTCAGGCTGCTGCTCCAGAGGGTGCAAGCTGTAAGCCTTGGCAGCTTCTATGTGGTTAAGCCTACAGGTGTGCAGAGGGTAAGAGTTGAGGCTTGGGAGCCTCCGCCTAGATTTCAGAGGATGCATGGAAATGCCTGGATGTCCAGGAAAATGTCTGCTGCAGGGGCAGAGCCCACATGGAGAATCTCTACTAGTGCAGTGCAGAGGGGAAATATGGGGTTGGAGCCCACACACAGAATCCCCACTGGGGAACCACCTCCTGGAGCTGTGAGAAGTGGGCCACCATCCTCCAGACTCCAGAATCATAGATCCACTGACAGCTTGCACTGTGCACCTGTAAAAGCCACAGGCACTTGATGCCAGCCCATAAAAGCAGCAGCAAGGGGGCTGTACCATGCAGAGCCACAGGGGCAGAGCTGCCCAAGGCCCTGCAAGGGCCCCCAAGCCCTGCAAGCCCATTCCTTATGTTAGTGTGGCCTGGACATGGAGTCAAAGGAGATTATTTTGGCATTTTAAGATTTAATGACTGCTCTGCTGGGTTTTGAACTTGCATGGGGTCCTGTAGCCCCTTTGTTTTGGGCAATTACTCCCTTTTGGAAAGGGAATATTTACCCAATGCTTATAACCCTATTGTATCTTGGAAGTAACAACTTGTTTTTTTATTTCATAGGCTCATAGGCAGAAGGGACTTACATTGTCTCAGAAGAGACTTTAGACCATGGACTTCTGAGTTAATGATGAAATGAGTTAAGACTGAGGGACTGTTGAGAAGGTATAATTGTATTTTGCAATGTGAGAAGGACATGAGATTTGGGAGAGCCCAGGGGTGGAATAATATGGTTTAAATTTGTGTCCCCACCCAAATCTCATGTCAAATTATAATCCCCAATGTTGGAGGAGGCGCCTGGTGGGAGGTGATTGGATCATGGGGGCAGACTTCCCTCCTGCTGTTTTCATCATAGTGAGTTCTCACGAGATCTGGTTGTTTAAAAGTGTGTAGCACCTCCTCCTTCTCTCTCTTCCTCCTGCTCCGGACACATAAGATGTGCCTACTTCCTCTTTGCCTTTCACCATGATTGTAAGTTTCCTGAAGCCTCCCCAGCCATTCTTTCAGGAGAGCATGCAGAACTGTGAGCCAATTACACCTCTTTTCTTTATAAATTACCCAGTCTCTGGTAGATCTTTATAGCAATGAGAGAAATGACTAACAAAAGTTATGCAGACCCCATGCCAAGGAGAAAAGAGGCCAGAAAGCCATGGGGCAAACACTTCAAAGCACTGAGTGTAAAAAAGTGGAGGGTAAAATTCCATTTGCAGCTAAATAATTACTCAAGATTAAAAAGGAAATAAAACCATTTTCATACATCTAAAGACTGGAAGAGTTTAAACCCAAGACATATTCACTGAAAGAAGTCCTAAGGATTTCAGCAAAGAAAAAAAAAAGTGAACCTAAGGGGAAAATTAGGTTATGAAAAAAGGAGTGAGTGCAAAATTGATAAATATATATACATTGAGTTATTGACAATAAAATAATAATAACGATTATAATAATAATAGCTATAGTTGTGTTTAAAAAAAAAGATACTACTAAGATTCTAGAAAACATTTAAAAAACTTCTTTACTTGTCCACAAGGATGATAGAAATATTGAATCCTTGGACTTCATTAGAAGAACTTATAACTATATGTATATTGAAATACAAGTGACTTAAATATCATACTCTCAATGACTGGAACAACCAGAGAGAAGGTAAGTAAGGAAATAGAGGACTTACCACAATAAACCAACTAGTTCTAACAGACACATACAGAACACTCTACCCAACCACAGCAACATACACATTCTCAAATGCACAGGGGACGATTTAAGGGATAGACCATATGCTAGGCTACAAATAAACCCTCAATAGATTTTTTTTTTTTTTTTTTTTTTTTTTTTTTGAGACAGAGTCTTGCTCTGTCACCCAGGCTGGAGTGCAGTGGCCGGATCTCAGCTCACTGCAAGCTCCGCCTCCCGGGTTTACGCCATTCTCCTGCCTCAGCCTCCCGAGTAGCTGGGACTACAGGCGCCCGCCACCGCGCCCAGCTAGTTTTTTGTATTTTTAGTAGAGACGGGGTTTCACCGTGTTAGCCAGGATGGTCTCGATCTCCTGACCTCGTGATCCGCCCGCCTCGGCCTCCCAAAGTGCTGGGATTATAGGCTTGAGCCACCGCGCCCGGCCAACCCTCAATAGATTTTAAAAGATACACATCATGAAAAATATCTTCTCTGACCACAATGGAATAAGGTTAGGAATCAATAACAGAAGTAAAACTAAAAAATTCATAAATCTGTGAAAATTAAACAACATACTCTTAAGCAACCAATAGATCAAAGAAGAAATCACATAGGAAACTGGAAAATACCTAGAGACAAATTGAAATGAAAATGTCACATAGAAAAACTTATGGGACAAAGCAAAGGCAGTGCTAAAGGGGGCATTTATAGCTACCAACATTTACATTAAACAACAAGAAAGATCTCAAATCAACAACTTAACTTTACAACTAAACCCAAAGCTATGAGAAGGAAGAAAATACTAAATATTAGAGCAGAGATAAAATAGAGAAGTGAAAATTAATGAAATCAAAAGGTGGCTCTTTGAAAAGACAACAAAATGGACAGACCTTTAGTTAGATGAAGTAAGAAAAAAAAGAGACAAGACTCAAATTACTTTACAACTAAACCCAAAGCTATCAGAAGGAAAAAAATTACTAAAGATTAGAGCAGAGAATTAAAACAATAGAGAAAATCAATGAACTCAAAAGTTGGTTCTATGAAAACATAACAACGGCTGGGTGTAGTGGCACATGCTGGTAATCCCAGCACTTTGGGAGGCCGAAGCAGGTGGATCATCTGAGGTCAGGAGTTCAAGACCAGCCTGAGCAACATGGTGAAACCCCATCTCTACTAAAAATACAAAAATTAGCTGGCTGTGGTGCCAGGTGCCTGTAATTCCAGCTACTGAGGAAGCTGAGGCATGAGAATCGCTTGAACCTGGGAGGCAGAGGTTGCAGTGAGCTGAGATTGTACCACTGTACTCCAGCCTAGGTGACAGAGCAAGACTCCATCTCAAAAAAAAAAAAAAAAAAAGAAAGAAAAGAACAGATAACAAAATTGACAGAACTTTAGCTAGATGAAGTAAGTAAAAAAGAGGACTCAAATTACTAAAATCGGAAACAAAAGTGGGGATATTACTACCAATTCTACAGAAATAAGAAGGATTTTAAGAGAGTATCACGAGCAAAGGTGCACCAATACTGGATAGCCAAGATGGAATATGGACAAATTCCTAGAAACACAAAAACTACAAAGATTAAATGATGAAGAAAGAGAAACTCTGAATAGATTCATAACTAGTGAGGAAATTAAATCCATAACCAAACATCTCCCAACAAAGAAAAGCCCTGGACCTCTGGCTTTACTGGCAAATTCTACCAAATATTAAAATAAGAGTGAACACCAAATCCTTCCCAAACTTTTAAAACTGGAAACACCTTTTTTTAATTAAAAAAAAATTGTTTTGAGACAAGGTTGTCACCTAGGCTGGAGTGTAGTGGTACCACCACAGGTCACCATAGCCTCACCCTCCCAAGTAGCTGGGACCACAAGCACATACCTGGCTAATTTTTCAAATTTTTTGTAGAGCTAGGGTCTCCCTATGTTTCCCAGGCTGGTCTCAAACTCCTGGCCTCAAGTGAACCTCCCACTTCAGCCTCCCAAAGCACTGGGATTACAGGCATGAGCCACCACACCTGGCTACCCATATCGAATCCTAAGGAACCCTAAATAGCCAAAACAATCTTGAAAAAGAAAAATAAAGCTGTAGCACTCATATTTCCTGGTTTCAAATCTTACTACAAAGCTTCAGTAATCAAAACAGTGTGATACTGGCAAAAAGACAGACATATAGACCAATGGAATAGAAATAGACAGACATATAGCCCAGAAATAAACCCTTGCAAAAATGGGAACATGAGTTCTGACAAGGATAACAGGACCATTCAATGGGGAAAGGACAGTCTTTCCAACAAATGATGCTGGGAAAACTGGATATCCACATGCAAAAGAATATAGTTGGACTGTTATCTAACATCACATACAAAAATTAACTCAACATGGACCAAACACCTAAATATAAGACCTAAGACTGTAAAACTCAGAAGAAACCATAGGGTGAATCTTCATGACATTGATTTTGGCAATGATTTCTTGGCTATGACACCAAAGGCACAGGCAACAAAATTTAAAAAAATAGGTAAATTGGATTTCATCAAAATTTTAAAATTTCTTACATCAGAAAACATTGTCAACAGAGTAAAAAGGCAACCCATGGAGCAAATATTTACCAACCATACATCTGATAAAAGATTAATAGCTAGGGCTGGGTGCGGTGGCTCACACCTGTAATCCTAGCACTTTGGGAGGCTGAGGTGGGTGGATTGCCTGAGCTCAGGAGTTCAAGAACAGCCTGGGCAACATAGTGAAACCCCTCTCTACTAAAATACCAAAAATTTGTCAGGCATGGTGGTGCGTGCCTGTAGTTCCAGCTGCTTGGGAGGCTAATGCACAAGAATTGCTTGAATCTAATGCACAAGAATTGCTTGAATCTAATGCACAAGAATTGCTTGAATCTGGGAGGTGGAGGTTGCAGTGAGCCACTGTGGCACTGCACTCCAGTCTGGGTGACAGAGCGAGACTCTGTCTCAAAAAAAAAAAAAAAAGCACATTAAAAAAAAAAAGGCACAGTGGCTCACACCTGTAATCCCAGCACTTTGGGAGGCCAAGGCAGGCAGATCATGAGGTCAAGAGATTGAGACCATCCTGGCCAACATGGTGAAACCCCGTCTCTATTAAAAATATAAAAACTAGCTGGGCATGGTGGCAGGTGCCTGTAATCCCAACTACTTGGGAGGCTGAGGCAGGAGAATTGCTTGAACCCGGGAGGTGGAGGTTGCAGTGAGCCAAGATCAGACCATTGCACTCCAGCCTGGGCGACAGAGTGAGACACCATCTCAAAAAAAAAAAAAAAACAACTAATAGCTAGAATAGGCTGGGTGAGTTGGCTCACACCTGCAATTCCAGCAGTTTGGGAGGCTGGAGTGGGTGGCTTATTTGAACTCAGGAGTTTGAGAACAGCCTGGGCAACATGGTGAAACCCCATCTCTCCAAATCAATCAATCAATCAATCAGTCAATCAATACATAAATAAATAAAAATTACAAAATTTAGCTAGGAAAGATGGTGCATGCTTGTGGCTCTAGCTACTCAGGAGGCTGAGGCAGAAGGAGCACTTGAGCATGGGAGGTCAACATGCAGTGAGCCATGTTTATGCCACTGTACTCCAACCTGGGAGACAAAATGAGACTCTGTCTCAAAAAAAAATAAAAAAATGGGTAAATAACTTAAGTAAACATTTCTCCAAAGAAGATATATAAATGGACCAAAAAAAGCACATGAAAAGATGCTCAGCATCACTAATCATTAGGGAAATGCAAATCAAAACCACAGTGACATCCCACCTCATACCTATTAGGATGGCTGCTACCAGCATGAGCAAACAAACAAGTGTTAATGAGGATGTGGAGAAACTGGAACCTTATGCGCTGTTGATGAGAATGTAAAATGTGTAGCTACGTGGAAAACAGTGTAGCAGTTCCTCAAAAAATTAAAAATGAAATTACCATATAATCCAGCAATTCTCCTTTTGGGCATATATTCAAAAAGAATTGAAAGCAGAGTCTCAAAGAGACATTTGTATACCGTGTTCATAGCAGCATTATTCCCTAAAACACGGAGGGAACCCAAGTGTCTATTAATAGATGAATGGATAAACAAAATGTGGCCTATCCATACAAGAGAATATTATTCAGTCTTAAAAAAAGAAGGAAACTGGCCAGGTGCGGTGGCTCACACCTTTAAGCTCAGCATTTTGGGAGGCCAAGGTGGGCAGATCACAAGGTCAGGAGTTTGAGACCAGCCTGGCCAACATGGTGAAACCCTATCTCTACTAAAAAGACAAAAATTAGCCAAGCCTGGTGGCAGACACCTGTCACCTCAGCTACTCGGGAGGCTGAGGCAAGAGAATCACTTGAAACCAGAAGGCGGAGGTTGCAGTGAGCCGAGATCATGCCACTGGGTGATCTCCAGCCTGGGCAACAAGACCAAAACTCTGTTTCAAAAAAAAAAAAAAAATAGAAAGAAAGAAACTCTAATGCATGCTACAATTTGGAGGAATCTTGAAAACATTATGCTAAGTGAAATAAACCAGCCAAAAGGACAGATACTGTATGTTTCCACTTACATGAGGCACCTAGAATAGTCAAAATCACAGAGATAGATAGGTTAGAATGGTGGCTGCCAGGGACTTGAGGAAGGGGAAATGGGAAATTATTATTTAACTGTACAGAGTTTCAGTTTTATGGGATTAAAAGAGTTATGGATCTGAACCATTGTGACGGTTGCACGACATTATGAATGTATTTAATACCAATAACCCTGCACTTTAAGATGGTTAAGGTGATACATTTTATGTTAGGCGTATCTTACCACAATGAAAAAAATTGGAAAACAGTAACCACAAAAGGTTATAAATACAATTTATAGCTTGTGGGGTGCAGCTAAGGCAATATTTGGAAGCAAATGTATAGCCTTCAATGAATTTACGAAAGTAAAGATTTAAAGCACACATTAGTGATTTAACTCAAAAAGGAAGAAAAAGAACAAAAGAATAAGCCCAAAGAAAGTGGAAGGAAGAAAACAGAAAAGAAAGGAGCAAACTTTTTTCTTTTTAATTGAGACAGGGTCGAGCTCTTTCACCCAGGCTGGAATGCAGTAGCCCAATCTTGGCTCACTGCACGCTCAACCTCCCGGGCTTAAGCGATCCTCCCGCCTCAGCCCCTCAGCAGCTGGGACTATTGGTGCACACCACCATGCCTGGCTAATAATTTTTGTATTTTTAGTAGAGACAGAATGTCACCATGTTGCCCAGACTTCTCTCGACTTCTTGGGCTCAAACCATCTGCTCACCTTGGCCTCCCAAAGTGCTGAGATTATAGGCATGAGCCACGGCACCCAACCAAAGCTTTTTAAAATAGAAAACAAAAAACAACAGAGAGGTAGAGAGGTGAAACAATTTCATCTATCACAACTGCGCTGCAGAGTCTCATTTTGCATGCTGTAAAAACTTTTCATTGTAACTGTGTCTATCTTTGAAAAGTTATAACTTGTTTGGGTAGTCCCATTATACCTGATTTTTTTTGGAGATTTGAGGATGGACTTTAGATAGAGGCATGAATGTGTTGACCAAGGGGCTAGGGGAGAAATCTTTGCCAGATACTTTTGGGACCCTAGCCTCATGTTTATCCTCTCAACACCCAGTGAAGTGGGGAGTGCAGGACCATCGCTGAGGGTCAGAGAGGCGCAGGCACTTGTCTGTGGTAGTGTGATGATTAATGGCACGGCTAGAAATGGAACACAGGTTTCCTCCCCTCATCATCCCAGCTTTTCCCCTCTCCCCAGACCACCCCCAAGGTGCAGGGAGATTGTGAAGTCTCCTTCCTGGGGCTGATTCAGACCAATCTTGTATATTAGACCTTGTTCCCCAGGCCAGAGATAGGCAATGCCAATGCCCCAGGGGATGCTGTTTAGCAGTCCAGGCTCCTCTCACTCTCCCTTGGGGAGTCTGGCAGACCTTAGAACCAGGTAGAGCTGTGGCATTGGTGGACAGAGCACTGTCTCCATCACCTGGTGTCTGAGGCTCACCTTTACTCACAGTCAGCAGGGAGGGTTGTCTCACAAGACCAGAGATAGAGCGTTCAAGGTGGACAGAAAAAAAGCTCTTGTTAGAAAATCATCATTCTTCTTTGCAGCTGCTTAAAGTGAGGCCCAGCCATCCTTTAGTTAGTATCTCCGCCTACTTGGGAAGAAAGGTAAATCACTGACAACTGCTCAGGAGAGTGACTTGGCCCAGCACTGCGCTTATAAAACCCCAGACTGGTAAATTCCCTCATCTGTGAAATGTCCTTCCCCAGAGAGCTTCTAGAGTGTGCAGGCATCCAGCGATCTGTACGTACAATTAGAGCAGAGGCTGGAGGCAGCTCTGGGCTCTCTGCCAGGCCAGCTCTGCCACTTCTCTCCCTTTGTGGGCTCCCATTGATCGAGTCAGGATGGCATCGGATCTCTCCACAAGCTCTGACCTAATGGGTTGGACTCTAAGGCAGCCTTGAAGAGAGTCACCAGCCAACTGGCCTGGGGCTAGTAACCTGTTCCCAAAGGGAAAGGAGGAGTGATGCCCCATTGCCCGGAACTCCTGGGGAGTAGAGGGAAAGCAGGTCCCACACAATTCCTTCACACTGTCACAGTCTTAGAAGAAAACATTGTACAAATTCACAATGAAGACTCAAAAAGTAAGTCACAGAGCAGTCAGGGCTAAATGAAGCCTCAGAGCACATTGGCTCAACCCCCTTATTGCTCCGGGCAGGAGATGGAGGCTTATAGAGGGTGAGCCCCCTGCCCAGGGTCACATAACGCGGAAGCAGACCTGAGTGTGCAGCCTCCAGAGTCACAGCAGCTGCTGGCACCTCACAAGCTCCAGGCCTGTGGCAGTGGGTACTGAATCTCCACTGTCCAAAGCAGAAGCCTCAGGAGCAGAAGAGAGAGGAAAAGGAGGAGAGAACAGAGCACAAGGGGCAAGAAGGGGCATGAATTTGCTCAGCCCAATTGCAGCTTGATCAATAGCAAATGGGGTGTGGCGGCAGAGCGGCTGCTGGAACCACAGCTCCCCGGAGCCCCATCAGTCAGCGATATAGTAATAAAGTGGCCGGGGCTGGAAAAATGCTATGAGACTCCAGGGAGTTCAGTCTCATCCCGCTGGATTATAACCCTGTTATCGACACCCCAGGGGCTTGTTCTGTCTCCTTCAACCTAGCTCAGGAGATGAAACCTTCCGCGGGCGCTAGGGGTGGGGTGCTGGCTGGTGGGATGCAGCCCAAACCCAAAGGAAAGGTTAGGAGAGGAGAGGCAGGAGCGGGAATGGGCTCTGCCAGAGGCACGCCTGCTAGAGCTATCCGGGGCGACCCTTCTCCCTGAGCCCCAACTCACTGAGGCCTCAGCTATGCACTGGGCTGTGCCGTGGGGGTCAGAGGGAAGAGAAGCTGGGGGCCTGGCCTGGGAGTCCCAGAGTGCCTGGGGCAAAAGGTCAAAAAGAATAGCAGAGACCCGGCGGGTCATCTGCTGAAATGCAGAAGACAGAAAGGGCCCTGGAGGTTTCAGAGTGGAGGACAAGCTTTCTGGAGGAGGCCAGGCCACACCCGGGCTCACCAAAGTGTCATAATTCTGTTGCTGAACCTTGGCCACAGTCTCCCGCAGGCCTCCACTTCCTTCTCATCCTCGCACCCAGGGTCAGAAACTGTCCTAAACAGCAGGTGTCCTCCGACTATAAAACTCTCCTGGCAACCCAGTGCTTCCAGGAAGAAGTCAGAATTCCATCACATAATAGTAATATTCAGTCATAACCAGAAACGAAATTCTGATACGTGTGACATGGACAAAACTTGAAATTATTACACTAAATGAAATGAGCCAGACACACAAACACATGAGGACAAATATTTTCATGATTCCATTTACATGAAGGATCTAAAATAGGCCAATTCATAGAGCCATGAAGTAGTATAGAGGTCACCAGAGGCTAGGGGAAGGGGGACGGGGAGTAATTGTTTAGTGGGTACAGTTTCTGTTTGAGATGATGAAAAAGTTCTTGAAATGGATAGTAGTGATGTTGGCACAACATTATGAATGTACTAATGCCACTGAATTGTACATTTAAAAATGGTTAAAGGCCTGGAGTGGCGGCTCACACCTATAATCCCAGCACTTTGGGAAGCTGAGGCAGGAGGGTTGCGTGAGCCCAGGAGTTTGAGACCAGTCTGGGCAACATGGCAAGATCCCCTGCAATGGGCTTCCGTCCTGGCCACTGCAAATGACTCACTGCCTCCTATTGGCATCAGGTCCTGTCATGGCGCTGTGCCCCTGCACATGCTATGCTCTTGGCCTGGAATTCCAACTCCTCTCCTTTTCCTGGATAACACGAGCTGGTTCTTTAAGACTCTACTGGTGAACCACCTTCTCAGTGAATTCCCCCACTGACGTGTTCTCTACACAAGCAGAGTCAGAGGCACCCTCATCTGGGGACCCACATCTCCTGGGTTGTCCACATCAAGGTCCCTAATTTGTGGATACATACAACGATGCCACCCTCTTGAAGTGGGGCTGGATGAGGCAGCCCAAGACATCACAATAAAGATTCCAGCATGCCATGCACCACGGCACACACCTATAACCCCAGCTATTTGGAAAGCTGAGGTGGAAGGATGCTTGAGCCCAGGTGTTCAAGATCAGCCTAAGCAAAATAACCAGACCCTGTCGCAAACAAATGAAAAGATTCCAGGATCACTTCCCGTAGGTATTCTTAATTAAAGCAGCAACAAGCCACACAACTGATCAGAGGTAGAATATGGGTTCTTTCTCCAGCATTTCAGATGTGAATGTAAGCCACGGCTCAAAAGCAGTGGAAGCATTGCTATAACACTAGGGTCAAGCTGAATATTAACTTCCCGAGGGAATGCAGGGATATTTTGGTCCACCAGCAACTGAGAATAAAAAAAAAGAAGATAAAGACCTGGAGAAGATCAAAGCACATCTGAAAGCTGTAGCCAGCCCATCTCTCTAGGGAAATTTTAAAGTGACCCAACTAGAAGAATTTAAAACATAGGTATTAGCTCAGGAACTTTATGATCTATAAAAATAATACCCATCAATCAAGATCTGGTTTCTCATTCTGTCCCAGTATAGATGATGCCAAATTTACATAAATAAAATCATGTTTACTAGACAGGTAGATAGAGACATGGAGACATATATGACTACACATACTTAGATTTATAAAATCGCAGTGAGACTTAGACAATTGCACATCTTATATGTCAGCAAAAACAGTCATTTACTTATGTCTGTTTCCTCAACTTGACCATGAGCTCCCTGAGGGCAGGTCCTTTATCTTTTTGGTCCCAGTCTAACGGAGTACAACACATAAAAGGAAATAAATGTCTGCTTTGTAAATGAATGAGTTATTCTTTGCATCTCCAGCACCCAGCACAATGGGTGTTTCTCAGAGGAAGCTTCACATCTGACATGCTGCCCTCACCTGCACCCCAGCCCTGCCTCCCATTGTTAAGATGAGAGTGGCAGGAAGCAGAAGTTGCTGCACAGAGGGGAGCGTTGTGCCCTAATTCCTTGTTCAGCTGGCTGGGAGGGACCACAGAGAATTGAAGAGCCTCCACCCTGAGAGGCTGGACTGCTTGGGGCCTGGGGCCTGAAGACCAAGGCAGGAGCTGCACAGAAATCTCAGGAGCTGCCAGTAGCTCAAAATCTGCAGCTTGGAATGATCAAATCAAAATGAAGTTGCAAGAAGAGACCATTCACAGGAGCAGTGTCCATTACAGCAAACGAATTAGAACAGCTCAAATGCCCTTTGAAAGGAAAATGGATACATGGGGCAGAATCTGTCCATGGAATACTGTACTGCAACGAAATAGGAAAAAACGACCACTATGTACAATAGTATGTGTGAATCTTCTTAACATAATGTTGAGTGAAAAAGTAAATCTCAGAAGATCATATATAACAGGATGCCTTTTTATAAAGATCACAAACAGCTCAAATCAGCAACATATTGCTCAGACATCCACAGATACGTGGTTGTGGTGGCATTTCCCATGCTCAAAGAGTCTTCTGATTCTTCCTTCATTTTGGATGGCATTTTTCCTTCATGCCCTCTTGAAATTAGAGATAGCCTTGGGAAGAGCTTTGGCCAGTGAAATGTCAGCAAAAGTGCTCAGTGTCACTTTTGAGCGGAAACATCTAAGAGCTGGTACGTGTTTCTTATTCTTCTCTTCCTCTCCCAACCAAAGCAAACCCCAGAACTTGGAGTTGAAATGGCAGCGTGATTGGATAGTGGCTGTGCCATCCACATGCCTGGGTCCCTGAGCGCCTGCAATGAGCAGAGCCTCTGCCAAACTGCATTGGCAGAAACAGAAGCCTCTTTCAGGGCAAGTCACTGAGACTGGGGGTTGTTGTTGTGGTGTAACCTAGTTTATCCTAACTGATATAGAAACAAATTTAGGCCAGGCATGGTAGCTCATGCCAGTAATCCTAGCACTTTGGGAGGCTGAGGTGAGTAGATCACTTGAGCTCAGGAGTTTGCGACCAGCATGGCCAACATGGTGAATCCCCATCTCTATAAAAAATACACATACAAAAAAATAATTTAAAAAGTTAGCTGGTCATGGTAGTGAGTGCCTGTAGTCCCAGCTACCTGGAAGGCTAAGGCGGGAGGATCACTTGAACCTGGGAGGCGGAGGCTGCAGTGAGCTGAGATCATGCCAGTGCACTCCAGCCTGGGCAACAGAGCAAGACTCTGTCTCAAAAAAAAAAAAAAAAAAAAAGGGAAAGCAGAAATAAATTCATGGTTTAAAGGTCAAGAGGGCCTGGACATAGTGGTTCACACCTGTAATCTAAGCACTTTGGGAGACTAATGCAAGAGGATCACGAGTTTGAGGCTTCAGGGAACTATGATCACACCCCTGCACTCCAGCCTGGGCAACAGAGAGAGACCCCATCTCTTTAAAAAAAAAAAAAAAAAAAAAAGATAAGGGAGTGATACATACAAAATTCAGCATAGTGCTGACCTCTGAGGAGGTGGCAGGGAAAATGAGAAGGGAGGGGCACAAAGGTAGGTACAAATATTGTTAAGGCTCCAGATCTTGGGTTGAGCTCTGAGTTTAAAGGTGCTTGCTGTGTTATTGCAAGCACATTTATTCATTAACCACGGTGGCCCTGCATGAGCCAATAGTAAGAGCATATCCTAACTAGGGGTGTGATTAACTCAATCGTGTGTACCTGAGGTTCATTTAAAAAGGAAAAGAAAAGGACTATTGCTCAACTATGAGCTGGAAGCTCAGTAATGGGTGTGCCCAAGGGGAGCTTGCATCTCTTCTTTTAGGCAATGGGCACCCACTGAGGGTGTAAGGGAGGGCAAGGGTGGGGCTCAGAGGTGTGTTTTTTTCTCTAATTCCCTAATGTCCAGGGCCTGAGATTCCATCCCTCACAGCCCCTCCTCCAGGCCCCCAGGGAACTCTCACTCTAGCCAGCTGGTTAGAGGTGGGAGACAGGATGATCACAGAGCCTTTGTTCCTGGCAGCTTGTCAAACCTGCCACAAAGCCTCATTTCAATGCATTTGCATGAAATGATTTTATCCCAGCTGCTTCCTCATCCCTGCCCCCACCCCAGGGGCCCTTGCAGGCCTGGCTCCCAAGCAGTGAACTCACAGGCCCCTGGACCAATCCCAGACCCCCTTTGATGATATCAAGTTTATTGGTAAGAATTCTGCTTTTCCTGTATGCTGGGAATCATGAATCTTACACAAGTTTCTCTCCTTCAGCCCTGATGATCATTGCAGTCCATGGGGAGCCGCCAGGGAGTTGTAGGCAGGAGGGGATGTGGTGGGATGTGCAAGGTGGAAGCTCACTCTGGCTGCCAGGGAGGGACAAGGGTGGAAGCAGAGAGACCACCAAGGCAGGAAAGGGAGGACATCTGGACTGGGGAGGGACAGAGGGACGGAACTACGGAGCAGATTTGAGAGCCACTCAGAAGGTAGGACCACGGAGCTCGGCAGTGAGTCCCAAGCCCAACTTCATGGCCACGGGGAGGAAACAGGAGCAGTCCTGTCCCCCGGACTCCGGGCACCACAGCTCACAGCTAAGGCTGAAGCCAGATTTGATGCTCCAGTGCCAGAGAGAGGAGTATGAGGTCGGGGCACAGTAGGGAGGCAGGGAATAAGTGACTATTTATCGTTGGACCTTTAGAGCTATTTGAGTATATTAATTTGACCCCAAGACTTCAACTGAAAAAAATGAAAGCAAATTAGAGTCAGACTGCGACAGCCTTGGACATTCAATACTGCATACTGCACAGGCAAGCTGCAGGCAGTCTGTGACCCCTCGAAATTGTGCACCGAGTTGGTTATATGGATGCAGGTTTTTTTCTGAAAAGTATGTTTTACTGAATTCTCAAAAGGGCTTGTGATCTGGCAATAATGGTAATATGGAAATACATTAACATGGCATATACCATATGGTATAGATATAGACACAGACATGGATACAGACACAGATCAACTCATTTAATCGTCTTGACATTCTAGGAGGAACATCGTATTGTCATCTCCATTTTACAGATGTAGGGACTGAGGTACCAGGAGGTTCAGCAGTTTGCTGAAGCTTGCTGTTAGTGAGATTAGAGTCGAGAGTTTCAACCACAACCCTGGCCCTGTCTGGTCTAATACCGAACTTGTCAGGTAGACAAATGAGACCCCAGGGCACAGAAGGGTTCACCCTGGGTTCCACTGACAGAGAGTGCTGGCCCCCATGGACTCACAAACATCTATGCTCCCAACCCTCTCACTTCAAGAGTAATAGGAAATCTCAAGGCCAGCCGTGGTGGCTCACGCCTGTAATCTCAGCACTTTGGGAGGCTGAGGTGAGCGGATTACTTGAGGTCAGGAGTTCGAGACCAGCCTGGCCAACATGGTGAAACCCCATCTCTACTGTGAATACAAAAATTAGCCTGGCGTGGTGGTGGAGGCCTGTAATCCCAGCTACTGGGGAGGCTGAGGCAAGAGAATTGCTTGAATCTGGGAGGCAAAGGGTGCAATGAGCCCAGATCTAGCCCAAGGTCCAAAGAGCCTGGGCAACAGAACAAGACTTCACCTCAAAAAAGTACAAAATAAAAACACAACAAAACACACACACGCAAAAGGAGCAATAGGAAATCTTGGTCCCTCCCCTCATCCATACCCACAGCTGGGAAGGTGATTTGGTGCCAGGGACATCTCAGGAGCAGGTGTGGAGCAGGGGAGAGCTCCCACCCGCCAGCACTACCGCTGCTACTGGCAACCCAGGTGCCAATGCAGGGAGAGCCCAGCTGGGCCAGCCCTCAGCAGGGACAGTATATTCGTCTGTTTTCATACTGCTATAAAGAACTGCACGAGACTGGATAGTTTGTGAAATAAAGAGGTTTAATTGACTTACAGTTCAGCATGGCTGGGGAGGCATCAGAAAACTTACAATCGCAGCAGAAGGTCAAGGGGAAGCCAAGAAGCTTCTCCATGAGGCGACAGAAAAAAGAAGTGCTGAACAAAGTGGGAAGAGCTACTTATAAAACCATCAGATCTCGTGAGAACTCACTCACTATCACGAGAACAGCATGGGGGAACCGCCCCCATGATCCACCAATTACCTCCACCTGGTCTCTCCTTGACAGGTGGGGAAAATGGGGATGATAACTCAAGATGAGATCTGGGTGGAGACACAAAGCCTAACAATATCAGACAGGGACCCCTGTTCTCCATAACCAAGCCCTACTGTATCCCTGGTCTCTCTTCCCCACCTCTGCTCCATCTGAGACTGAGGAAAAGGAGCAGGCTGGTGACCTTGGGTGGGGCCCAGCACCTCGAGCCTCAATTACCCTGCCTCCCCTCCCTGTAGCCACCCCCGCCAGAGTGTCGGGCCCTGCCCACTGGAATGTGTCCTCCGAGGCCTTGCCTGAGTCTGGAGTCTGGCCCTGCCTCCCTCAGAAGTGTGTGAGCCCCTGGGCCAGGCTGGAGGCCACCTCCAGGGAACTGTGGCAAAGGCAGGGAGAGGAGGAGAGGAGGACCGTGGCAGATGCCAGACCTCCGAGAGGGGCCTGGGCCAGTACTCACGCCTGGGTCTCAGAGTCCCCTACAGGACTCCATGTGGGGCCAGATGACAGGATATCACAACAGGGTATAAGTCAGGCACCAGACCTTGAGTCTTCAGAAGCCCAGAGAGGACCAGGGCTTGCTCAAGACAGCACAGAAGGTCCAGCTGCACCAGGGGAAGGGAAGCTAGTGTCCCTGGATGGCAGGGGAGGAGGGGTCATTTAGGGCAGGGATGGAGCTTGGAGGAGGGCTAGAGCTCTGAGAAGGAGGATCAGAGGGGCTTCCTGGAGGAGGAAGACACAGGAGGGGTCCCCAAAGTAGGGATGTTCAGACAGGCTTAGAAGAGGAGGGCCACGAGCAGGACAGGTTTAGGCGAGGAAGGAGGTGGCCGAAGTCAGACATCCTGATAGGGGTGTGTGGGAACTTTGGATGAGAGCCCGTGAAGGCCCCATTGAGTGGAGAGTCCACTACTGACCTCCTCCTCCACCTAGGACAGAACCAAAACCAGTGCCAGCCTCATCCTGGAGGGAAATTCCTGTTATCCTAACAGTCGGGGGAGGTTGATCTGGGCCCCCACCCTCCACCTCAGACTGGGGCCTGCAAGTCTGGGTTCTGTTTCACCCACAGTCATCCCAGGGCAGGGGTGTGGCCCTCCACAGCCCCACCCCACCCTGGGCCCCAGCAAGCAGCCCTGAGCCATATTTCCCCAGGTTCCAGCCACTGTCAGTACAGAGCGGGCTATTTGTGGAGGGCTCTCTGCAGCAGCGGGCTGGCTCAGGGGTGCCAGCATAGTCGGTCCCACAGTGTTCTCAGCTTTTCGCTCTTGCAGGGAGTGGTTCCCCACCCAGCATGCTCCGATTACCAGGGTGACCTGAGCAGCTGTGAATCTCCTCATCAGCTGAGCCCCCAGGTGGTCACAGGAGAGGCGGCTGTGGCCAGCCCCCCCTCCGCCTCCCGCAGCCCTGCTGGCCCTGGGCCACTCTGGCCCCTGTCATGGGAACCGAGGGTAATGGTGGGGTAGCCCAGTGGACTTCATAGCCTAGACTGCATCCTGTACGTGGTGCTTCATGGGAGGTAAGGAACATGCTGGAGCCAGGGAGCCCCACCTGCCTCAGGCCCTCAAAGAAGGACCCCCAGAGGAGGGTGGGTCAGGCATAAGTCATCATCATAAAAAGGAATTTGTTGAAGAGAACCCCATACTCTCCTTGACAGAGGGCAGAAACTCCAGTGTCTCTGAGGGCTCAGCCTGCGCCGGGAGGAAACTGTCTGCTTGCATGGAAATGGGTCCTGCCATTCTCTGGCTCCGCAGAGGGAGAGATGCGCACTGTGTTAACAGGGCTCCTTGTGTTTTAAGAGAACTTTAAAATGCAGAATTTGTGGTAGAATCTCCCAGGTTTTAAATGTTGACAACCAGGTCAAATTTCAAAAGAACGTGTGGTTTAAATAAAACACATCCAGGAACCATACTGCGGGGCAGGAGAAGCAAGCAAGGCATCCAAGGCCTGGCCCAATTTTCCAAGGCTTCCTCGGCCCCATATCAGCAGGTGCACCCGTGGGAACCCCTGCATGCCAGATGGTGGAAGCAAGCCCTGGGACCCCAGATCCCCAAAGATAAGGCACCGTACTTTTCGGCTCCTCCAGCATTGTCCAAAGGGTGGTCCAGAGAAACTTGTTCCCAGAGTTGTTCATAGACATTCCTTATTGAGAGCCAAAACACTCTGGGAATCTCAGGGTTAAACAAATCAAAACAGATTTCTTTCCTCCAGGGCATCTTGGAGCCTTTCACCTGTTACAATGCCTTGTGAGTATCCAGGAGGCAGAGGTTGTGCAGTGCCTCCCAAACCAATTCCACATGGAACCCATTTTCAAGGTATACCCGTTAATTCCAGAAAGACGCTACTGCGCCATAGAATGCAGTTCCAGAAGTGAAGGTCAACACACCACCCACCCATTTCACAGATGCAGCCATCCCTGGGTGGTAGGAGCCCAGGCTGTGGTAGGGAGGGGCAGAGGAGCTGCCAGACTGGCAGGCGCTGGTCAGAAGCAGGGCTTGTCCTGAGGACAGCAGCAGCACCCAGGAGGAGCAGACTGAAGGAGCCAGACCCCCTAGGAGGCCACTGCTGTCATCCAGGGGAGAGGGAAGGGGTGGAGCAGGCCTGAGGCAGCCAGGCTGGTGCAGAGCAGATGCCTCCCAGGGAGATTGTGCAAGTGGAAGGAATAGTCAGAACTTGGTGACTGGAAGGCTGTGTGGAGTGTGGGGAAGGGAGGAGGCAAGGACAAGACCGGGTGAACTCTAAATGGGCAGAGCTCAGACGGAGACTCTGGGCCCCAGGGGAGGGGTGCTCAGAGCCCAGGCTGGGGACCAGTTCCCTCCATGTCCCCTAATCCACAGCCCATCTCAGGGAGCTAGGCTCAAGCAAACTTCAGCCACCTGGAGTTCCCATGGCGACCACAGGAGAGGAGCCCCCGAGGACCTGGGCAAGCAGGAGGAGAAGAAGTGGGTCAGGGCACCGGGTGCTCAAAACCCAACCACCCCTCCCTCAGGATCCAGCAGTGCACCAGGGGTGGCCAGAAGAGAGGCAGGGCCATCCTGCTCCTGCCCTCAAGCTCCTGTGCCCTGAGTCAGGCCGGAGGGTTCCCAGGTTCCTGCTGCTGTAGTGCCCCAGTGACGCCCAGGCCCAGGCCTAGGTCCTTTCTGCTTCCAGCCGCCCTTCTCCCTCCCTCTGAGAGGAGAGGTGGAGGTGAGTCCCACGATTGTCTCTCCTGCTGCCCCCGCAGCCACCAGGCTAATTTTAGCCCTGCCATCAGGCTGCAGCCAGGGGCGTTGAGTTGGAGAGGGCTGTGTGTCTGCCCAGTTCTGAACGCAGGCCCTGGGGGCCCAGCAGGAGACCCAGATGGGTAGCCCTACCCAGACAAATAGCTCAGCCAAACAGGCCCTCCTGACACTCCACGCCACCCTGCCTCCCTGTGGGCCTTCTTCCTTCCACGGGGACCCCTCTGGGGCCTCCCGCTGCTTGCCAAGCAACAGCCACACCCTGCCACTCTGGTTAATCCCCACTGCTCTGGGTGTTCTCACTAACCAAGTTAGGCTGGTGGTTAGTCGTCAGCTCCTCTCGTGCTGCTGCCGAGCTGGGCCTTTGTTCCCATGGTTCTATCTATTCTCCCTGGGATGGTTCCAGCAACCTTGGAACCAACCACGCATTAAAATCCCCCCTTGTGGCACCAGTCAAATATCGCCCCCTCCGTGAAGCATCCCCAACTCCTCAGCCAGAGCTGAGTTCTCCCTTCCCTGCACACCTCGTGCTCCTTAGAGCCTGGTATTCAGGCATCTGAGGCCTCTCTGTCTCCCACATGAGACCCTCAGCTCCTCGAGAACAGGGTGAGTCCTGTTCATCTGGTTCCCCCGTAAGCCCAGCCTGGTGCTGGGCATCCAGCAGGCATTGCTGCAGCCTGGGCAGGGTGGGTGGAGCTGGGGCGAGCGTCGCCTCTGGGCAAGGCTGCTGATGCCATCTCAGTTGCTAATTTGCTCTGTGGTTGAGCCCCCTGCCTGCTTCCCACCCTGATTTAAGGAAAACTCCCTCACCTCCAGGCCCCCATGGCTCCTGGTTGCCCTGCAGAAGGCAATGAGTGTCTGACCGCAGAGGCCAAGCCTGGGACATACAGAACCTCTGGCCTGGTCATAAACGACTCAGGCCAGACTGTCACCCTAGTAACTCGAACCAGGACCTCCCAAGCGATGTAGTTCATTCATGCAGACGCAGAAGCCAGATCACGCCTCTAGAGCAGCCGGAATGCAGGTCAGGGCCACATGGGAGGACCCCGAGTTATGGGGGAGCAGAACCCCAAGGAAGATGAAGAAGCCTATGAGAAGGGAGGAGAGAGCAGAGGAGACCCTGGGGAGCAGCCGGTGGGGAGAGGCCCCTGTTACCACTGCAGCCAGAGGCCTGGCTGCGCACACATGACCCAGATTTGGGGAAGACCATTCCATTTAACTGGCAAAGTGGGATCATTCTCGCAGAGGGGAAAAGAGCTTTTCCTGCCACCCAGAGCCGACTCCACCCCCAGCCCCTGCTCTGTGCAGGGCCCAGGGCCACTCAGCTGGGTGTGTTCATGATTCAATGCCTGCATCCCACACAAACAGGTTCCACCGCTTGGCCCAGGCAGCAGGTGGCTGCCCAGCCCCTGCATCCCAGTGCCAGCCTCCATTTCCTGGGAAGAGGAGGCTCAGGGACCCTGGAAGGGCCCCAGGGAGAACGCTCCACACCCCCCAATAGAGGTTGGTGGCTTTCTGCTGTGGGAAAGTGGGTGCCCTGAACACAGGGTCCCAACCCAAAGAGAAAGATGCCCCTCAGCATGTGAAGGTGGCAGGGATCAGGGTGCTCAAGTCTGAGTTCCAGCTCTGGGGGGAGAGGCAGGGAGTTGCCTTGGGGCCTCCATTTGTCTACCCTTCAAGAATGAGCACACTCCTTAGATGGTGGAAGGGTCTGGATAAGCCAGCATGGGGCAAGACCCATGTCCTCTCTGGAGGGTGCCAGCGAGCTGCTTGCCAGCGGGCTGTGACCTCCACCCCAGGTCCTGCTGCTTCCCCTCCAGGCTGAGGGCTTTGGGTGTGCTGGGCTGCAGCCAGACTCTTCCAGGCCACCATTGGCCATGTGTCTCTCCTCTCTGGCCTCTGGCCTCTGTCATTCCCTTGGGTGAGTTCCTAAGGCCAGGACCTAGGGTGTCATCTCTGCTTTGCAGCCTGGAAGTGCCCATGGGCAGGACTGGAACATCTCTGATTTTATCCAAGTGCACCAGGGCTGGGTACACACCACGCCTGACACAGATGTGGTTCTGTCCCTTCCAAGCAAGGAGATGCTGGAGGAGGAGAAGCAGGAGAGGCCCCAAAGGCCTAGGACGGAGCAGGCCTAGGAATGACACCCCCTGCCTTGCCCAACCTCACCCCAGTCGGTGGATCCCAAGGAGCCACTTCTCCAGGAGAAGGGATCCAGGTGGCCACTGATGGTCATAAAGCCATCTGGAAAAGCCTCTTGACAGCCAAGCGAGTGCCCAAGCCCCTGCAGGTAGCAGAGCTGGTAAATTATGGCTGAGGGCTGCACACCCTCCCCTCTGTATTTATATCTGCCTTGGTGCCTGAAAATGGATATTTATGCATTTTCAATATTCAGGGCAAACGCTCCGTCACTCCGTGCTCACGGCTGCAGCACACGACACCAGCCCCACAGCGACTTCCTCTCTCACCTGCTTTGCCCACTCAGGGCCCCAGAAGGGAGCCCCCCACCCCATCTGCAGGCCCGCATGACTCAGCAGGGAGTAGAGGGAAGAAAGGGACCAGGCCAGCCTCTCTGTAGAGCCTCAGGGCCCTCTCGGAGACAGGGCTGGTCCCCCTGCTTAGTAGACCAGCAGCCAAGGCTCGGGGAGGTGGAGTGCCCGGGTGGGGTCACACAGCATCCTCTCTAGGCCAGGGTTCCTCACTCACACCCCGGGCGAAGTGACTCCCTCCTGACCAGGGAGAGTCGCAGAGCCTGGCTGCCTTTCCGGACCCTCAGACCTTTTATTGTTTCTCTGGTTCTCTCTAGCATCCTTTCTGTGTGTCTCTGGGTCTGACTCTCACCATCCCGGCCCCTCTCACATCTTTCTGCATCTCCGGCTTAGTGTCTCCCCATCTCTCTCACTACCTCCATCTCTCTATTTCACTCCCACCCTGCCCCACCTCCCCTCTCTCCTGTCTACATCCTCCCTCCCCATCAGAGCCTCTGTCCTTGTCCACCTCCGTCTCCCTGACTCTGTCTCAAGGCTGAGGTCAGGGCAGGGGTGGGAGGAGCCGTCCTGGTGCCCAGCAGGGGCCTCCCTGGGCAACTGTGTTGCCCCCACCCCGGACCTGTGATAGGAGAGCCCCCAAGGCCCTAAGCCAATGCAGGCACAGGGCAGAAGTGGGACTGAGGGTGGGAGGTGTGGGGTTTGGGGCAGGTTTCCACTCGGTGGGAGCAGGTGAAAGACGTGTGTGCCCCGTCCGCAGAGCTGCGTGGAGGGGGCACTGCGGGTGGACTTCTGTGCCAGCCCCACCACTTGACCTTGAATGGCCTGTCTGGTTCTGGGATTGGGGCTGAGTGATGAGGTCCCTGGGCCTGCCCTAAGCTGAAAAGGTTAATGCCCCTGGGCCCGGGGTCCCTCAGCCTCCTCACTGCCCACACCGGCTCCTCCCCACTTCACCTTTGCCCTCCTGCTGCCCCTCTCCCCTCTCCTTTCCTCTCCTCTCTCTCATTTCATTCCTCTCTCCCTCCTTCCCTCCCTTTCTCTCTCTGCTGGGAATAAGAAGAATTAATTAAATGTGTCCTCAACTCCTGTCTCCTCACTTCCTCCAGGGAATTAGCCACTCCCTGCTCCTTGGGCCTTGTTAGATTCCAAGAAAAGAATAACTGGTGTGTGCTCTGTGTGCATGTACATGTGCATGTGGGCATCCCTGCACACACAGTGGTATGCCCCGGGTTTGTCTGCAGGTTTGTCGACACGTACTCATGTGTGTACAATTCCATGCACACTCCGGAGTCTGGAGACAGAACTGTATGTTTGTGTGAAAACATGCATACATGTCCTGGGGTGCACGTGAGCCTATGTTCCACACGGGTCACTATATGTGTGCCCTGTGGGGCTTCACACTGAAACTCGCCCCTGTGTATACACGTCTCTGTTGGATCCGTGTGCTTGCACGGTGTGTCTGGTGAGTTGCGCGTGTTACTGTGCAAGACTGTGTTATGTGTGTGTGTGCTAGACTTATGTACACATCTCAATGCAGTATGTGTGTACCTGCATATGAGTGTCTCTGTGTGCCGGTGTCTGTGTGTCTGTGTGTGCAGCGTACACGCACCCTTGCCACCCTGCACACACATCTCCTTCCTGGCTCCCTTGAGCTGGCAGCCTTGTGCCCAACAGGAGGCCCATCGTGCTGCATCTCTGGAGTGATGGCAGTGGCAGTGTGGGTGGCAGGAGCCTGCAGGTGGGAAGGTAGAGGTGGCACAGGGGAAGGTGCTTGCTAATGAGGCCACCTTCCTTGCCAGCCTGAGAGCCGGTGCCACTAATGATCTCTTCAGTAAGCAGCTCCCTGGGGAAGGGCTGCTGCCAGAGCCCTGCTCTCTCTCCCCTGGGACCCTCCTTTCCCCACTTCCCCCAATCCTGAGGCACTGCAGGAGCCATGAGCACCAGGATAAAGCACAGACAGCCGGGGGCCAGTGCGTGGTCCCACCAGGACCCAGGAGACCGTCTGCCTGCCCATCAGCCTGCCATTAGGAAGCCCGCCTTGCAATGAACCCTCTGTGTTAGGGCACTGTCTCCAAAAGGCCTCTGTGAGTCCACATGTGCTTCTGGAGGAAGGAGCCCTGCACACCGCAGACACGGAGTGTGCTTCCACAAAGGAGCACTCAACTGGGAGTCAGGCAGGCTGGCCACTAATCCCAGTGCTGTGCGACCTCGGGCAGGCCCTGCACCTCTCTGGACCTAGGTTTTCTTGTCTGTAAAGTGGGGGAAGGCTAGAATGGCTGGTAAATGCTCAGCTCTGTGAGCCAGCTGAACCCGTTTTGTATCACCCGTAAGGAATCACCCATAACGGGGGAGACTAGAGCCACTCTAAACCTAAAGCAGGATTAGATGGTACACGGAGCTGAGCATTTGCTATTTTAACTATGTGTTTACTTTCATGGATATATTTCATGTGTATATTTTCACATATATGTGTATATGTGTGTGTCTGTGTGAGTGTGTGTGTGCACATGTGTATGTGTACATGTGTGCGGATATTTGACTAGTATATCAGACCCTGATTTCACAAATATGGCTAAAGACGAGGCTAAATCACACACTTAAATTTTAAAAGTAAGCTGATTTCTAAAAAACACTAAGAAGAGTTCCGGTGGCATGTGAGTGTGGCAAAAGTCCTGATGAAAGTCGACAAATGGCTGCAGCCCTAACCTGAGTGTCCCTGTCCCCTTCCTGCCTAAGGGACAGTGAATTTGGGTTCCAGTCCTCCCTGGAATGAGAGTTGCACAGACTGGGCCCTACCTCCCACCGTGTCCTCACAGAGAATGCCGTGCAGATTGGCAGGAGACCTCGCTGTGGGGTTGGTGGAGCCCACCCTCTGGGCCACAGGCCCCACGAGATCTCTGAGGCCACAGAGCGTGTCCACACACATGACCTCCAGGGTGATTTGGGCCAGGGCACAGGAATGGCCCAGGCAGAGGTGGCCTGGGCGTGGGCAGAGGTGGCTCAGGCTGGGCCTGAGGCATCCAGGGGCTCAGCATCGCATCTCCTCAGGGGACTATCTGAGACGGCTGGGCCCATGAAGAGGCTTCTCCCCAGTGCCCACCTGTCCTGTCCGGGAGAGAACAGCCAGCCCCACAGCCCCAAATGTCTCTGTCCTCCAAGAGGCTGGATGTGAATCACAGGAATTTACAGCCCGGCCTGGCGTGGGATTTATGAGTCTGCCTCCAGCCGGGGCTGGCGGGGAGTGGCCGCTGTCAGCCCCCCATTGCCGCTGATGGATGAGGCTGTTTCCTGCAAGACAAACTCCCCTCTGTGGCAGGCAGCGGAGGGAGAAGCATCCAGGCCCTTGGGCCAGCCCCATACCTGTCCCAAAGCCGGATCACTCCTGCCCTTCCTTGGACCTGCCCAAGATGGGACATGCCACACTCAAAGCCAGAATGGATCTCTGAGGTAGCCCAGAACACACACACACACACACACACACACACACACACACACACACACACACACACACACCAGGGTCCAGAGAGGAACGGGCCTTGCCGGAAGTCACCCAGCAGCACAGTGGTGAAGCCAGACCCCAGCCCACAAGCCCCCTGGACTGGTCATTTCAGTGTCCGGTCACAGTGGACTGTCATATGGCCACGGGGGTAGTTTTCACCTCCAAATGCAGGCGCCTCTCCAGAGAAGAGACAGACCTGGGTTTGAGTCCCTGCCCCACCACTCTGTGTGTAAAAGTCATAACCTCTCTGTGCCCTTCCCTCACCTGAAAAATGGGGCTCAAAATAACCCCAACTTAGCAAGGCTCTTACGAGGTTCAAGTGAGAGGACGCAGGCAGAGCCGCAGGACAGAGTGGGCCCCTGGCATATGCTCCCTGAGTGGTGACAATGGCTCTCCACCATCTCTCGTGCCTCAAGGGGCTCCACTGACTGATTTGCTGCAGGCAGGAGGACAGTCATGGTTGGGTGGGGCAGGAGGAGCAAGGAGAGTTTGAGTGTGGGACTGCAGGGCAGGAGTGAGGCCACTTCCCACTGAAGGAGACCCTGGAAGGCTCCCTGGAGGTGGTGGCATCAAGCAGAGGATGTAGAACTGTTTCTCTTGCTCTGAAGCTGACTGGGGGCTTCTTGAGTGCCACAGGGATGGAGGGAAGCACCCTACCCTGAAAGCCCAGCCCAAGCTTCTGTCCTGGATGACCTGAGGAGGAGTGCCTCCTTTCTCTGGACATCTGAGAAATGGAGCCAGGGAGGACCAGACAACACTCCCTAGAGGCGCGTTTCTGCTCTGGCCCTTGTGCCAACTGAAGGTGGCCTTCCAGACCAACCCTCTGCAGTACCCAATTATTGCCACTGAGCGGCAGCAGGGAGTAAATCTGCGGTCCGGCCTCCATTCCCTGCCGGCCAATCCCTCCCCCAGCACCTGGTGGTCTTTGCTCCTCCACCCGCCAGCCAGCTCGGCAGAGAGCCAGAGCTGAGGGTCCTTCACATCCAGACATCTGATGCTACCCGCAGCCCTGCAGAGAGCCAGCATGCTGGCTGCTTTCCAGACGGGCAAACTGATGGCCGAGAGGGGAGGACTTGTTCAAGGTCACATAAGAGCAAAGTGTGCCCACAGCAGAGGCGATGTGAAAGGAGACTGCGGTCACACGGATCTGGCTGGGATCCTGGTCCCCTCACTTCCGGCTGTGTGTCGTCGGGCAGGTCCCCCACCCTCTCTGAACCTCAGTTGATATAAGTGCTGAACACACGAAGCCACCGCTTTGTTTCCAGTAGAGTTTATGCTCCACGAGTGCAAAGACGTATCTGTCACTCGCCTCAGCGCCCCCAGAGCCTGGCGCAGGGTGGGATTCGGAGAATAGCGCCTACCTCCCGGGGCCTGCCTGGCACTCAGCAGACGCTGTGTCTCCTCAAAACCCCCCCACGGCCCTGGATCAGCCTCGCCTTGTTCCCCTCCCATCAGTCCTTCCTGCAGGACACCCACCCACCCGGCCTTGAGGGGGGCTCCTGCTCACCTCCCACCTTGCTCTCTGACTCCCACCCCATCCCTCTCGGCCCCCTTTCTCTGTCCTGGCCTCTCCCTCATGTCCCTCTCTCCTGCCGAGCCCCCACTTGGTGCTACACTGTGTTTACAAGATGACTATGACAGTTTTTATTTCTCTGTTTTGTCTCCCTTCCTCCCCTGAAGGGAAACGTGCTTCCAGTCTTCCAGGAAAAAATGAAGGCTCCGGATGAGAAAAAGCAAACAAAGGACGGTGGGACTGTGTGCGTCCCCACCCCCGCCACCTGCAGGCCCCACACACAAACCAGCGCCCGTGCCCGCGCCCGTGCAGACCTCCTCCGCCAGGCCCCAAGAATGGCTCTGTTATTTTTGGGGTAATTGAAAATGTCGATCTTTATTCTAGAGGATAAGCAGGTCACAGGGACACAGGGAGCCAGAGAGAGAGAAAGGAAATCCAGTCATGGGGGAGGATCCAGGGGAGAGAAAGGCCAGGTGGGAGGACGTGGGCGCTGAGAAGAAGAGGGAGCGGGAGAAACAGGAGGGGCGGGTGACTCTGCCAGTGAGCAAGGCCACACAGCCCCTGACCCCAGGACTCAGGGGGATGTGTCCTCTCACCAGCCCCCCACCCCACCCTGCAAGGAGCCGGGTGGCAGGAGCTCCTGTTTAGTCCTCCTGTGCCTGAGCAGCCCCGGGGGTGGGCATCTCTGAATGCCGGGAGCAGGGGTGGGCACCTGGTTGTCTTCCTGGGCGACGGCTTTGAAAATATGGTGCCCTCTCACAAGCACATGTACAGCGCCCAGAGGCCGGATCCCAGGCTGGAGGGCTGAAAGCAGCCAGTGGTCTCCTCTCCTGTGGGAATGCAGGTACTCTCTGACCTCCCTCCCATCACCCATCCCACTTCTCTCTGCATGTAATGTCGGGCATCTCATGGTTTGTGGACTTACTTCTCCAGGGCAGTGGGGGGCGCCAGTAAGCCTGGGTGGGCACGTATCTGTACATGAGATGAGACGCCTGGGAGAGAGGGACGGGGTGGGGTGGGGAGAGTAAGAGGTGTGGCCGTGTGTGGCGTGGGGCCTGTGCGCATGTGTGGTAGAAGCGTGGGTTGTGTCTGCTTTTTCCCTGTGACTAGCATGAAGCATGTGTTTGAAGGCAGTGGTGGTACCAGGTGTGTGTGTGTGTGTAGAGTAAGGTGTGGGTCTGCGCATTTGTGTGTGTGTCTTGCTCCCATGTGTGTGCAGTAAGGGACATGTGTATGTGCACAGCCCCTACCTGTGTGCCTCCAGATGGTGTGTCCATGTGTCCCTGAAGGCAGGGCCCCTCTTCCGCTTCTGGCCCAGGGCCACCATCCCCCCAGATCCTGGGAATCAGAGTGGTGTTTGGCCTTGGGAATCCCTCCAGCAACAATGGAACAACAGATACCAGCCCCCACCCCAGCCAGTGTCCAGGAGGCTCGTGGGACTGCGATGTCACCACCAAGCTCTGGCTGAGGTACATGGAGCCAGGCCTGTCTTGCCCTCTAGAGAGAAAGGAGGAACCTCAGGTTGGCTTCCTGCCAGGCACCGAGCCTCATGCGCCCTCCAATGTCTGCTTGTGGCGGGAAAGGGCGAATTCCCACTCTCCCACTGACACAGCCTCAGACGTCCTGGAGGCCAGGGCTCCAGGTGAAGATCATCTCTCCATATCCCTGGGCCCAGCCAGAGCCTGGCACAGGGCAGGAGCTTAGCAAATGCTTGTTGAATGAATGAATGCACGGATGGGGGCTTTGTGTGTGATCAAGTGCCAGGCTCTGGGCTCTAGTGACCTGAAGATACGGATTCAAGTCCTACAAGGATCAAACCAGGGCTTCCTGCAAGGTCAAGTGAGAACCCCCTGAGTTGTTCAGAAGAGGCCACGCCGCACTCAGCCAGACCTGGGAGGCCGTGCCTGACCTTCTGCAGGTCACCTCTCTGGGGGCACTACCACAGGAAAGGCAGCGTCAAGCGATGGGACTGCTTCATCCAGAGGTCGATCCCAAGCTAAATGACCCTGTCATTTTGCAGACCGAGGCACAAGGGAGGCCCCATTCATCTTCCCTGGAGTTGGCATCCCTCTGATGGTGGGGCCATCTCTCATCTGAACATCTTCACCCCCCAGATATTCCTTCCGAACCCTCCATCCTCCTTCTCCCCTTCCCTTGGGACCATAAACCCACCCCAAGAGTGAGTCCTAGTTCCAGGACCAGCTCCCAATCCTGCCCCTGTCTGGTGGCAGCTGGGGCCAGGCTGAAGGTCTGTCCTAGACTGAGCCATAAAGGCAAAAATAATACTTAGTCCTAATAGAAGTAAAGCACCTCACCCCAGACGAGCCCTGGTCCTGGTCACCCACTGAGCCCTGGTCCTGGTCATACATGGAACCTAGACCTTTATTTAGAGATGGGCCACTAATCTGTCACTCAGGCTGGGAATGGTGGCTCAAGCCTGTAATCCCACTTTGGGAGGCCCAGGCAGGAGGATCACTTGAGGCCATGAGTTTGAGACCAGTCTGGGCAACATAGCAGGACCATGTCTCAAAAAAAGAAGTTTAAAATTAATCAGGTGTGGTGGCGTGTGCCTGTAGTCCCAGCTACTGCAGTCAGCTAAGATTGTGCCATTGCACCCTGGCCTGGGCAACAGAGCAAGATTCTAACTTAAAATAATAATAATAATAATAATTGTCATATGGCCAAAGTTTTTTCCAGGCTCTGAGCGCCAGCTTCCTCATCTTTCCAACAGAGGGCCTTCACCTGGGCTAAGTGTTAAGTCAGAAAACCCCTATTTGGAGGTTGGCCAGACTTAGAGGTTAAGTCAGAAAACCTCTATTCAGAGTTCCCTGACCTGGTAATGCCGGGGAGCATTGGCTGCTGTCACCTGCCAGCTCCCACCCCACCCAACACTTTTAGACCAAGCATCACTAATTTTTGCAGCTGCCGTGATAAATGGCACTGTCGGCAAAATGACATCTTTCTAATCTGCTACAAGACAGATGGGTCCCCGAGCTCCCGCAGCCTCCCAAGAGCCAGCCCAGGCCAGCCTTGTTGAGAGGATGGGCAGACACAAAGCCCAGGGCCTGGGGGCAGGAGGGATGGAGAGGGGACCTCAGGGCTCAGAGTCAAGGACATCCCTAGTGGGATTTATCACAGGCTCTTTTCTAAATATTTAGTTGTATGTGTGCTTCTAAAAATATTCCAAAGAATATTATATCCTCGGTTCCTTTCTGTCCAAAGTTAGGTCTTCAATTTTCTTTTCTTTTCTTTCTTTCTTTCTTTTTTTTTTTTAAACAGAGTCTTGCTCTGTCTCCCAGGCTGGAGTGCAGTGGCATGATCACAGCTCACTGCAGCCTCTACCTCCTGGGCTCAAGCGATCCTCCCACCTCAGCCTCCCAAGTAGCTGAGATGACAGGTGCCTGCCACCATGCCTGGCTTATTTTTGCATTTTTAGTAGAGACAGGGTCTCGCCATGTTGTCCAGACTGGTCTTGAACTCCTGGCTTCAAGTGATCTGCCCACCTCGGCCTCCCAAAATGCGTGGATTATAGGCTTGAGCCACCATACCCAGCCTCAATTTTCGCTTTAAATTAAAACCTGGAAATTTCTGAGGCGGTGCTCTCTTCCCGTCTCCCTCTGCTCTGCGGAACGGTGTGCCTCTGCCTGAGCCATCGGGTCTGGGGGCTCTTCTCACCCCCCCCCACCTCACTTCCACTCCATGGCTCCCACCCTCCCTCCCAGCCCCTCCGCTGACCTCAGCCACATCCCCTCCATGCCTCTCGCTGGCCTCAAGTTGCCAGGTCAAAGTAGAACTCCCCTCACACCTTCTTGTGTCCAGGAGTAGAGGTGAATTGAGGCTCTGGATGCCAAGAATGGAGGAAGGACAAATGTCGGCCCTAGAGACCCTCGCCTCCTCGAGACCAACAGGAGCTGGCGCCTGTCCGCCCAGCAACAGCAAAGCCAGAGCAGGTGGGGGCCGGGGTGGGTGGGCACAGGCCTGGGCTTGAAGATTGAGGCAACGCTGCCCTCTCCTGGCTAATTCATGGCTGCTCCTCTGACAGGCACTGCCAGGCTAAGCTGTTGAGGCTGGGGACATAGTAAGTGACTCTCCAAAGCAGCATGTGACAAGCTGACCCTTCCCTGTAGTCTGCCCGGCTGAGAGCTGCCTCCCGCTCTGCTCATCCTGTCCGAGCTTCTCTCACTGCCCAAAGCATCTTCCGGCCCTCACATGTTCAGGGCAAAGCCCGAGGCCCCTCCCAGCTGCCCACCATGTGGCCCCGGGTAGCAGCCCCACCCCTGCACCCCAGGCCCCTGCCGCTCTGTGTCTCCCTGGTTCCCTGTCCCTTCTGGGGCACCTGCATGCTTTGCTCTCACCTTGATCCCCACCTTTGCCCTCCCCAGCACACTGTCTCCTCTTCTCCTCTTGGGCCCCTCCCCGAGGAAACTCCCCTCTTCCCAACTCCCAACCACAGGGACCCCCCAGCTCCTGCCTGCACCCCCACCTGCCCTGCCCCTGTCCCAGGGACTGCCGCCTGTCAGTAACTCAGACTGGGGATTTGATCTGAACTGGGTCAGCGGTGTCCACCTCAGGAACCAGATGACTGCTGGCTTTAGACAGGGTGTCTGTCACCACCCCAGTACCCAGTTAAGAAAACTGAGGCCTGGAAAGGAACAAGGACTTGCCCAAAGTCTCCTGTTACATCAAAATAGCGGAGACGGAACCAGGACACAAAACCCAGAGCTCTCCTTGGATCATAGTCTCTGATTGAATAGAAACCAAGCCATGCTCTGAACGCATTCCAGTCAGCAGGCACAGGGAGGGCTCAGAGCAGCAGGCAGGACAGGCATGCAGGGTGTCCAGAAGCCCCTGAGGGACCGCAGGCCTCAGAACAGAGGACGGGGGCCCAGCTCCCCCAGCAGCAGACCCTCGAGTGCCCCTGCATGCCCATGGGGCAAGTGAACCTCTGATTTCTGGGTAAGGGAGGGCTGGGCCAGACTGGGAGTGACCCTGCCTCAGTGGCCTTGGGCCAGAGCCAGTGCTACCTCCTCAGCCCCATCTGCGTCAGCTTTTCCTGTAGGAGGCTGTGAGCCCTGATGGTCCCCAGTGCTGAGAGGGGCCAGATCTGGGGCTGGGATCCCCAGCTTCCTGGTGAGGGGGTGGTCTCCAAATATTTCAGGCCCGGGGAGCCTCCTGCCTTCCTCCCTCACTGCTTCTGCCCATCATCCCGGTGCACAGCTCTTCGGGAAAACAAGCCACCCCGCACCCCAGCAGGTCATAAGTCACTTCAATTTGTTCCAAATGCTCCCTTCCCTCCAGCTCTGACAGAGACCCAACTTGCCCTGGAAGTGGCCCTTGGCCCTCTCCAAAGCTGGCTGCTCCGTCATTCATATCCCTCGTGCCTCAGAGTCCACAGTGGTATGAGTTTCTGTCCACCTTAGTCCCCATACTGTGCCCTCCCCATCAAATGCACCTCTGGGGCCCTGGCATCCAGGTGTGTCCTCCTTCAGCTCCTCGGGGCTGCCCTGAGTCCCTACTCATAAACCTAGCAGCCATGGCTCGAGGCCACCTCCACCCCACCCCAACTCCTGACAGCTCGGTCCTCCCCAGGGACCACCACCAAAGCCCTGGCCTCCCCGTTCCCAGACCTCCTCAGGTGCAAACCGCTCCACTCCACTCCCTTGCAGCCCGGTCCCCCTCTGCAATCCTGGGCTTCCCACCACCTCCCGCAGCATTGACTGCCAGTCTCCCTGGGAGGCCATCCCCTGCCCCCCATCGCTGAGACCCCAGTGCTGACCCTGTACTCCCTCCACTTCTGCCTCATCCTTCAGGCCCCTCCAGCCTTCACTACCCTCCTCATCTAGCCCTTTTCCTGGAACATCCAAGCCCTGTGTCCCCTAGGTCTGCCTTGTCCATCTGCAACAGGCAGCTAAAGCTGCCAGAGACAGTCTCATGGCTGGAACCCTGGACCTGCCCTCCTTGACACCTGCCACCCACCCCCACCTCTGGGCAGCTGCCCTCCCCGTCTCTCCCACCCCCAGGGATCATCCCCCATGAGGAGCGTGAGAGGTGGCTTACACTCCTCTCTTTGCCTGGCGGTCCCTCCAGTCCCCCTGTCCACCTGCCCCATCAGGCTGGGCTCTGACGAGCACCCCCAACCAGAGCCTCAAACTGCCACGTGTTTTGTCATCGGCTCCCACTTCCCACCTGGGACACTGTGGATTGCACCCCTCTCCTTGGACTTGTGCCTCTCATCTGGCTCCCTCCTGTCACACACTAGATATCCTAAGTCCCCTCCATCTATTCAAAACCGTTCCCCCAGCCCACATGCTTCTCCGTCACCCTCTGTCCCTCTCTGCCCAGCCCACAGACCACCTTCCCCACAGAGGCGTTTTCCGGTCATCTCTATTGTCACTTCCCTCTCACACTTGACTTAGCCGAGCCCACTGCTCCACCTGAACCAGGCCTAACTCCATGCCTACTGCCTGTAGGTGGCAGCTGCTTCCAAGGGACACACTTCATCCTCTAATGCATGACCTCTCAGCAGCACTGGCCCCAAATGCCAGCCCCGCCTCCCTCATGCTGCTCCTCCTGCTGGCTTCAGGACCCCCTCCTCCTTTCCTCCTGTCTCTTGGCTGCCCCTGCACTGGCTTTCTTCCTGGCTTCCTTCCTCAACCTGACCTTTCAATGTTGGTGTATGGTTATTCATTGCAAAGAGGAAACAGTAACTTTACAGGGGAGAGGCCTGGCAGGCATCACCTCAACCAAGTGATACCAGTCAACATCCTGATGATGGGATGTTGTGCCTCTTTTTTTTTTTTTTTTTTTTTTTTTTTGGAGAGAGTCTTGCTCTGTCACCCAGGCTGCAGGCTGCTGATTGCAGCAGTATGATCTTGGCTCAATGCAACTTCCACTTCCTCAGTTCAAGTGATTCTCTTGCCTCAGCATCCTGAGTAGCTGGGATTACAGGCACCTACTACCATGCCCAGCTAATTTTTGTGCTTTTAGTAGTGAGGGGGTTTCATCATGTTGGCCAGGCTGGTATCGAACTCCTGACCTCAGGTGATCCGCCCTCCTCAGCCTCCCAAAGTGCTGGGATTATAGGGGTGAGCCATTGCGCCCGGCCTGATGTGTGTCTCTTGATAGGCTGCGTGAGAAGGGCACAGCATCACTTCCTGGATGTTCATGCCAAGATGCAGAACCTGAATTTGATCATGAGGAAACCAGACAAACTCAAACCAAAATTCACCTGCAAAAGAACTGGCCTGTGCCTGTCAAAAATGGCAACATCACAGAAGACAACGAAACACTGAAGATCGTGCCAGACGAACAGACACTCAGAAGAAAGGATAAGTAAATGCAAAGTGGAAGCCGGGGTTTTCTTTTGCCATAAAGCATACTGTTGGGAAAATTGGAAAGCTGGGGAGAAAAAACTCTATGGCTTAGTTCAAAGTATTGTACCAATGTTAATTTCCTGATTTTGATCATTGCACTCCAGGTATGAAAGAGAAGGTCCTAGGCCAGGCACAGAGCCTTATGCCCATAATCCCAGCACTTTGGGAGGCCAAGGCTGGCAGATCACCTGAGGTCGGGAGTTCGAGACCAGGCTGAGCAATGTAGAGAAACCCTGTCTCTACTAAAAATATAAAATTAGCCAGGTGTGGTGGCACATGCCTGTAATCCCAGCTACTTGGGAGGCTGAGGCTTGAGAATCGCTTGAACCTGGAAGGCAGAGATTGCAGTGAGCCGAGATTGCGCCATTGCACTCCAGCCTAGGCAACATGAGCGAAACTCCGACTCAAAAAAAGAAAAAGAAAAAAAAAAGAGAAAGTTCTGTTCTTAGGAAATACTCACTGCTTGAGCCCAGGGGTTTGAGACCAGCCTGGGCAACACAGTGAGACCCTGTCATTACCAAAAAAGAAAAAAAAAATAGCCAGGCTTGGTGGTGTGTTCTTGTAATCCCATCTACTCAAGCAGGAAGCTCGCTTGAGTGGGAGTTCGATGCTGCGGTGAGCTATGACGACACCATAACACACCAGCTTGGGCAACAGAGCGAGACCCTGTCTCATTAAAAAAACAAATAAAAAGGAAATGCACATGGAAATATTTAGGGGTAAAGGAGCATTATGTCTGCAACTTACTTTCAAATGGTTCAGAAAGAAATATACACAGATAGAGAAAAGAATTTAAAATGTGGTAAATGATGAACATTCGGGAAATCTAGGTGGAGTATGCGGGAAATATTTGTAATCATCTTGCCACTTTTATCTAAGACTCAAATTATGTCAAAATAAATGTTTTAAAGAAGTGACATTGATGTCTCAGGGCTCAGTGCTGGGTCTTCCTCTCATTTTGCACCATGCTCCTCTCTCCCGGGCAGTCTCATCTCTTGTTGCTTTAATTCCTTTATTGATACTCCAGCAATCCCGAAGTATAACTTCCCCTGGCTAGACCTTCTTAGGAGCATTAGGCTCACATATGCAGCAGCCTGCACAGTGTCACCTGGGTTTCTCAGAAGCACCTCAAAGTCAACATGCCCCAAGATTTCCATCTTATAAGATGCCCACCCAGTCCCCATCCATCTCAATCTATGACACCGGCACCCACCCTTCCAAGTGTCCAAGCCATCAACCTGGGCTTGTCCTGCACACCTCCTTCATCCTGACTCCCACAGCCAACCAATCACCAAGTCACTTTGGGGAGCCTTTAAGTTCCCCCAAAACAGGGTCCTGTGTTATTCGCTTGTGTCCCCAGCCCCCAGCATCAGCATAGTGCCTGACAAATGGTCTGTGCTTAGGAAATATTTGTTGAATGAATGAATTTGTTGATCAAGGAAGAGTCCCGAGCACATGTTGGGCCTGACTCAGTGGAGTGCCATCTACAACTGTGCCCGTATCAGTTATCTTTTGCTGCATAACCATAACAAATTAGTCTCAAAATCTAATCTCTTAAAACAGCAATCTCCTTCTGTTACACACAGTTTCTGTGGGTTGGAAGTTTAAAAGTGACTTTGCTGGGTGGGTCTGGCTCCAGGTCTCTCAGTAGGTAGCAGTCAAGATGTCAGTAGAGGTTGTATTCATCTGAAGGTTTGATTGAGGCTGGCAGATTCGCTTCCAAGATGGCTCATTCACATGGTGAGTTGGTGCTTTCTGCTGGCAAGAGGCCTCAGTTCTTCTTCACATTGGCACCTCCACATGCTGCCTAAATGCTCTCAGATTATGGCGGCTGCAATCAGAAAAGAGCAAGGCAGAAGCTGCCATGTCTTTTCTGACCTCATCTTGGATGTCACCCCATCATTTCTGCAACACCCTATTGGCTGCACAGGTCATCTGTATTCAACATGAAAGGGAACTACCCAAGGGCATGAATGCCAGAAAGTGAGGCTCACCGAGGGCCATCTTGGAGGCTGGCTACCACAAAGCTTTTCACTGTGCAAGGACAACAGCCAATGGGGCCGGTAGGGGCTGAACTCCAAGCTGTGTATTCTTGTGTAAGGTGGCGTCCCCACTAAAGCTCCATACAGGCTAACAGCAGGCCCGCCAGCTTGCTCCAGCTGTCTCTTGGTTGTCAGTCTTGCCTCTTCTCCAAGGGACTCCGGGGAGTCAGGCAGACAGCAGGACCCTGGCATAAAAATCATCATAACCACCAAGTCTTCAGAGTTTATAAAGCTCTGGCGCCTCTGTTGGAGGCCATCATCCAAGCACCTCGGTGACCGTACATTTTACGGATGAAGAAAAGGGGACAGAAAGATGAAGTGACTTGTCTGGGGCCACATAAAAAAAGGCTTGGCAGGACCGGGCTCCGGGCTCCTGGCTCCTGGCCCCACATTCTTTCCACTGCCCTGCCCAGTGGCCAGCTCAGACCCACATCCCGGACATCTGCAAGCCTCATTCCCAGCCCTCAGCAGGTATTTCTCACCCTTCTTCTGGGAGCCCCAACCCAGCCCTCAAGCAAATATATTCACAAATTTTTCATCCAGGTGGGGACTGTCCACTCTCCTTCCAAGAGGCTCTGTCTGGCAGCCGGCTGTCTACTGGGGTGGCACAGCAAGGGTTAACAGCAGGAACTAATATTTAGAAACAGCACAACCCCAGAGGAGTCAGCTGTGGCCAGCTGGTCACAGCCACTGAAGCCACCAGCCTTGTGAATGTGGTATGGAAGACGAGTGCCTGCTTCTGCAGAGCAAAGGCTCCGAGAGGCTCCTTCACCGCCCCCGGTCCTCGTCCTCCCAGCACGGCTTGTGCATGGATCAGAGCCCAGGGCAAAGCCCTCCACTGGCCTCCCCCACACCTGGCTCCTGAGGGGGGCAAACATAACTTTCCAGCTCCCGAACTGAAATTGTTGGGACTGGCTGCTCCCGCCCCTCCTGAGCCTGGCTGCCTGTACTTGGAGGAGCCCTATGTGTGCCTCTGCCAGAAGCAGGATCAGCACCACTCCTAACAGAGGCCCCAGGTCAAAGGCCCAGGCCCAGGGCCCGCTGCCGTGGAGCTCTTGGCCACAAAACTGTAGGGCCACTGAGCCAGTGCCTAAAGCCCATGCCCTCTTGCACAATAGTGGCCTAGGTTCTGTGACCTTCATGGCAGAGGGCCAATTCCCTGAGGGCAGGCCCTGGGCAGCAGGAGCACAGCCCTGCTTAGGCACCACCCCATCTAGGGCACAGGCATACACCATTTACCAGCAAGCTGGCTTTGGCCACAGGCTCCTTGGGTGGGGCCCAGGCGACCAGGGTGCAAAACGCCCTGGCCAAGGGTGGGGCCAAACCACAGCCACTGCCCAGAGCGGGGACTCTTAGTCCAAGAACCAAGAAGGGTAGGAGTGACCAGCAGCGCCTGGCCAGCATGCTTGGCTGAACTCTGCTGGCAGGGAGGTGGGTATTACTGGGCCCTCTGTTGTCTTCTTCTCCGAGAACAATTGGAGAAATGGAGGCAGCACATACCACAGGTCACTGTAGCTTCAGAGAAGTTTGAATCTTCTTTCGCCCCTGGGTGGGAACATCCTTCTTCCTTCTTCTAAGCGTGTTCTAAGCCTCCTTCTTTCCTCCTCCCTCCCACCCTGTCCCCTGTCCCATGCTTGGCTGGGGAGGCATGGACACCTCCTGACCCAGGTAGGCAGGCCCCAGGTGAAACTTGGAGAGCCACGGAGATCAGGACTCCAGGGAATCGTTTGAAAGAGAAGTCACCGTGCATGAAGGAGGGCTAGGAGGGCTTGCTGGAGGAAGGTGAGATGTGGCCAGGGAGCTAGGGGCAGTCAGGGATGGCCACCAAGGACGTCTGGCCAAGCAAAGTCATGGCAAAGGTTGGAAGGCAGAAGGGAGAAGGCCCGAGCCAGACCTGAGGATGCCAGGGAGGCCCAGGTCAGCTCTGCTCAGCACTGAGGCTTCAGGGCCTCGGGGGAGCTTGCTGAGGAGCTAGAGAGGGGACAGTTGCGGAGCAGGCACGGCTGGTCCAGCAGCCTTTGTTCCAAGACAGTGGGAGGCAGTCAGGGGTCAGTTTCAAAGGCACACAGGGGCCTGGACTTTCTGCCAGTCTGCCTGGCATGATGCTGCCCAGCATTGGTCCAGAGTTCCAGCCCTAGGTTATGGCTGAGCAAAGGCCAGGCCTGTGTGCGCTGGAGCCACAGCATCCCTTTTTCACTGAGAGCCTCAGTTTCCTCATCTGGAAGAAGGGACACTGTCGGCCAACACATACACTTCCCAATGTTGTCAAGAGAGCAGGTGAATGTTTTGTAAACTGGGAAGCCCCAGCAGAGATGCGCCAGCCGGGTTACTGCCGCTGTGCTGGTTGCCGTTATTTTCCAGGCCTGTGTTTCTCTGCCCAGCTAGCAACAAGGCAGGGGGAGGCTCCCGGCTAATCCAGACTTGAATCTCAGCTGTGGGCGGGAGCGCCCTGTCTGGAGGCTCCATAGACATCTGTGTAGGTGGGGAGCAGGGAAGATGGGGAGGGGGAAGGGAAGGGGAGATGGGGCCAGTAGGGATCTTCACCCAAATTTTTGATTCATAGAGCAAAAATCCTTCTGTCTTCTTTTTTCATTCCTGAAAAGAAAGCTCTTTTCCTCCAAACACAGTCTTCCAAGCAGACCCCCGAACCCCAGCCCCATAGCTGGTCAGTAATTAGCCCCTAATGAGGACCAGGTGTCCTGCTGACTTGAGGAGAAGGAAAAACATAGGACAAATTGTGGAATCAATGACTTTACCACCACTGAGGCCAGCCTGGCACAGCCTCCATCCCAGGCCTCCTAGGGCACCTGGATGGAAGCTCTTAGGTTTGCCAAAATCCCCATAGAACAGCAGCAATTGGTTTCTTAGTCAACTACGGTAGACATTTATTGCACACCTACTGTATGCAGCAGCCTGTGGAGGGGAAAATTAAAGCTTTACAACAAGGGAGGTGATATGTGTAAAGCTGTATGTAAACCACGAATCACAGGGAATGTGCAGGATGACAGAGGCAGAGGAGAAAGGATAAGCATTTAATGAGCACCTACTGTATGCCAGGCCCTGGGCTAGGCACTCAAGGTACATTAAAGGATTTAATCGTCATCAATCCAATTTTACAAATGAGGAAACTGCCACAGAGAGGTGAGGTGACTTGTTCAAGGTTTGACAGCCAAGTAGGAGAGCTGGGATTCGAACCCAGGTCTCTCTGGTTTCAAGACCAGTACTCATAACCCCTGCATGGACCAGGCACCATCACACCTCGAAAAACCTGTCACTCAGCCTGCTGGGATGCATTCCAGGATGCGGCCCCCACCTCCCCCCTCCCCCCGGCCCTGGCTTTGCCCCTGACTATGTTGCTCAGACTTGCATCCGCAGGTGAGTGAGGGGCCTGAGACCCTAACCCAGCCTGGCAGAACTAGAGGGGTTCCTGCAGGAGGGAAAAGGGACAGGAGGAGCCAGAAGTGGCCCCCAGATCAGGAGTCAAGCAGGCTGCGCTTTTCCCACCACTGGCTGGGGTCGCCAGGGGTTCAATCCTGGGGTGGACACGGGACCCTGCCACCTCAGGTTATGGGGTTTCAAGCTAGCCAAGGCTGTCCAGTTAGGGGCGGGGGCAGGCGCCCCAGGCATGGATTGTCTAGGGCATGGCTTTCCCCGTTTGGATTGTCGGAGACACCAGTGGGGCCACCCCAATGCTGGCCAGGCTTTGTTTGCCAAGCAAGTTTGGGGTGACTATGTTGGGGTCCAAAGGGACCCGGTGACAGTGAGAAGTGGGTCCTCCAGCCTCAGATGCCCCGGACCAGGAACGGGGAGAACAAGGCGGGAAACGAGGAAGGAGCCACCATGTCCTCCCCTGTGAGGAGCCCCCACACACACCCCTCCAGCCACCCCCCAGCTCTGCCCCTTCTCCCCTCTCCTTGCTCCCCTGAGGATCCATCTGTCTATCCGCCACCTCCCCTCTTCCTTCTCTCCTCCTCTTCCTGACAGGCAGGACCCGCCCACCCACCACCCACTCTCAGCCTCCTAGAGGCAGAGCCGGTGCCCCTCAGATACACTGTGCCCCAGCGGGGGCTTGTCCTACAGATAGCCCTGGACCACCCCCTGCCACACCTCCTCATCCCAGCACTGACGCCTGACCCAGCAGAGGCTGAATGGAAGTTCGCTTTCACAGAAGTGCTGGGATGTATCCCCTCTCTGTCTCCATGCCAGAAACCCCGACATGACAGCATTCTTCCTTCAGCGAAGGCAGCTCTACTTATGCCATAAGAACTGTGGCCTTAGGGCCCATCCATCATCACTACCCATGTGTGATTCAGTGCTTCAGCTGCACCTTCGAGATCATTCCCAAGAGCAACATGGAGCCAAGGAAGGGCCTGAGCCTCCTTCACAAGGGCCCAGGCCACACCCTTCTCCCCTTCAGATGGAGAAGCAGCTCTAAAAGAGGGCATCACATGGTTCCCAGAAGGGAAGTGAGTCAAGGGAGGACCCCCCGGGGTGAATCAGGGCTGGATCCCCAGGCTCCCTGTTCCTGCAGGGACCAGATCCCCTGAGATCTCAGGGCCTGAGGGATGGGCTAGGCGGCCCGGGAGAGGGGAAGGGAGCATCCAAGGTGACCAGGGCAGTCAGCTCATCCAGGCCCCAGCCTCCAGCCAAGGAGGGATTCCAGTACCCCCACCTCCTTGCGCTTCAACTGAGAGCCATTCTCAAATACCTTCTTAGCCCTGACAGCATGCAGGCATGGTGCTAGGCTCAGGGGCACAGGATATTGAGAGACTGAACTGAGACTCATTCAGGAGGCAGAAAGGCAAATTAAATCTCAAACAGCAAATATCTGGATGAAAAGTACGGAGGGGAGAAAATCAGGGGCAAGCTGGGGCGGGACACAAGTGGTCCTCAAACCATGCCTTGGTGGATGGAAAGGGAGTCAGTCCTCCAGGCCGGGGCACTGACTCAGAGGTACCGAGGTGGGCGTAAGCAGAGGGGTGTTGAGACAGGAAGGCCAGCAGCCTGACTGGGAGGCACATCTCGAGCACAGGCCAGGGAGAACCACTGGGCTGGGGCACGGAAGCCTTAAATGGCAAAATGAGGCCCACGGCCTTATGCCGTATTGCAGAGGAGATGCCACCAGGGTTTTAGGGCAAGAGAACAGCATGGTGCTGTGGGGTTTTATAAAGTTATACCACCCCCTGCCTTTAGGAGGACTCAGAAATGAGGAGGGGGTGGGAGAGCTCCTGTCCAGCAGCCCATCTCTGTCACCACTCCTGGTCCAGCTCCCTGTCCTGATTTCTGCAGTAGGGGCAGCTCCTGCCTGAGGGAAGCGTCCCTCTCACCCCTCCCGGATGCCCCTGGCTGCAAAGGCCCTTGTCCTCCCGTATTCGAGTGAGGCATGCTGGGAGGCTCTCCCTCCACTCATCAACGTTTGAGGCATCTGGGTCAGGGGGCCTGGCAGTCAGCACCCTAGAGGCCATCTGGACCAATCTTCCACTTGTATAGAGAGGAAAACTGAGGCCCCAGAGAGGAAGAAAAGTACTCTGAGTTCCACCAAGAACCCCAGCAGCCCAGGAAGAGCCCCCAGCCCTGCTTTGAGGGTGCTCCCAGCCTGCGTGGGGGCTGGGCTTGGGCCACTGTGACAGTGTGGATGACAGATGCAGTGTCCAGCTCCTTCTGAGCTGTGTGGGAGGCCCCAGCAGAGAGCCAGGCGTCAGGGGAGACTAGATTTGAGCTGATACTGGAAGGACAGGCAGAGAAGGAAGGAGGTGACATTCTAGTCGGGGGGTCACAGTGAGCACAGGGCAGGCAGGGATGGTGGCTCCCACACCTCTTCCCTGTCACCGCTGACTTTGAAAGGCAGAATGTGAGGGATTGAAGTGGGACCCAGGTGGGGGAGTACCTGGCAGGGAGGGCTTGTGTGTTACCTGGGTGGGAACTCAGAATTGACGGGGGTATCTTAGCATGCACGGCCGCAGGGACACCAGGTACAAGAAATTGAAGCAGGGTAGATCCTGCTGCCTCTGAGGATGGCTCGGGGGGACCAATGGTGCTCAGGACAGGCACTGAGCCTTGTGTGCACCTTTTGTGCCACTCCAGGCCTCCAGAGCAGAGCAGGGCCCAGGGGCCAGCACCCTTGGCCCAGCCCACCCAGACTCGAGAAAAACTGTTCTAGAGCCAAGTGTAACGGAGCCTCCCTCCCTATGCCTGCCTGCCCAGGCAGGACAAGAAGGGCCTTTTAGTGCTGCCCTCCTGGGGGGACCGGGGTGGGCCACGCCAGGTGAGCCAGGTGGCTGTCGATGATGGCAGGAGGGGAGTGGGGTGCGTGTGGAGCTCGTGGAGGAAGTGTATAGGCTATGTCTGGGAACTGGGCGTGCTGCCCAGGAGGGGTGGGCAGGGGAGGGGGAGTTGGAAATAGCCCTGATGTCCACACTTACTGGCACACACAGATGTGGGCACACACACGTGCACACGGCCACTCTCACAGACCTGGACAAGGTGGCCAGGACCAGGATCCCGGGACAGAGGCTAATGCCTCTGTCTCCAAGTCCCCTACCTTAAAGACCTGGGTCAGTGGTGCTTGCGGGGAAGGAAGTGAGCACAGGATGGGGACGGGGTGCCACCCTGAGCTGTGTCTTCTATTCAAGGCCAGGAGCAAATGAACAAGGGGCCTCTGGGTCTGGGACTGGAGCCTGATCCCTCCCTGGTCCCTCTGCTCCTTCACTGCCTTTCCCCCTGACTCCCGCCCCATCCAGCTCTCCTCTTGCCTCCAACATGCCCTCCGCCCCAGCATATGTCAATTCAATAGAGCCTTGTAGAGAGAGCTAAGACTCTTCCTCCAGCTGCAGGCTTAGGGCAGGTTTCAAATTTACTATATTACCATTCCTACTGAGTTTGTATGAGGAGTGTTTGAAGGAACTGAATTTGTATGAACAATTTTGTGCTTGGCTCCTCCGTGGGACAAGGGTTCCTAGCTCTCTCCGCTTCTCTGGAGGGTCCGTAACTCCAAACGGGAGAGGATAGAGCTGTCTTATTGCTGCGTTCTTACCTCCAGGGACACCCCATAGTGCGCACTAACCATGTTGTTAGTCCTGCAGCCCCACAGCAGCCCTGCAGGTCAGGAAAGTCACTGCAGCCTCAACCTCCCAGGCTCAAGCGATCTCCCCACCTCAGCATCCTGAGTAGCTGGGACCTCAGGCATGTGCCACCACACCAGGGTAATTATTTTTTGCAGAGATGAGGTCTTGTTCTCACTATGTTGCCCAGGCTGGTCTCGAACTCCTGGGTTGAAGCAAGCCTCCCACCTGGGCCTCCCAAAGTGCTGGGATTACAGATGTGAGCCACCATATCTGTCCAACATTCCCATTTTACAGTTGAGGAAACAGGCTCAGAGAAAAGCAGGGACTGCCTCAGGTCTCTCTCTGGGCACATAGGCCGTGGTGTTCTCACTCACCCCAACAGCAGTGAGCTTCCCCACATCAGGCCAGGTGGACAGCCACCCACCAGTGGGCTTAGGCCCCATTAGGGGAAAGAGAGAGGTCTGCAGGGACAGGCAGCTCCCTGAGGACTCCAGATGTTTGTTCCTGTCTCCCCATCCCCCACCAGCCAGCATTTTCTCCCTCTCCAAACCCTCCCCACTTTCTCACAGCCTAAGCAAATCCCCTTCAAATAAACCCCCAGCAAAAGCTGGGGTTGCCAATGAAGCCACGTTTGTCTCTCTGTAGGGTCATAGCTGTAGGGCTGCCATCAAGGTGGCCTGGTGGCAGGGGTGGGCCCCGTCAGGAACAGTGCCTATCCTGTTGAGCATTCCTGCCTCTCGCTCAGCTCCTCCCCACGCCCATGCCGCTCCCAGCCTGTGGAGGAGCCCGCGGGCTCTGCCAGCCTTGGCGTGTGTTAGCCAGGCCTCCAGCCATCGCTCCTGCTTCAACACTTCAGTGTGGCTCTCCCGTGGCCTAAGGTTGAGGCATGTCAGTGAGGCTGTCTCCCTTTCCGGAACTTACTGCAGAAACCCCTGACCCCAGACCAGCCCCCAATGGATCCTGGGGAAACCCAGGCTCGGAGAGAGGAGCCTCCTTGTTCAGAGTCACACAGCGAGTCCTCAGCAGATTAGGGGGTGAGCTCCCTACTTTTTCTCCCTGGTTTGGGCGGTAGCTTCACCCTCAGGACCAGCAGCTCCCCGGGAGCACACATCCCACCTGCTTCGCTCAGGGGTCTCCCCCATCGTAGGGCTCACAGCCTGGTCCCCAGAGGGGTGTAGAGATCACTGAGCCAACCAGGGATTTTCCAGCTGTGCTCCAACGCACCCCAGGGCTTTCCAGCTGAGCCAGCCTGGAGGCGGCTGAGCTTGGGATTATGGGATGCTTGCCCCACCCCAATTCATGCAGAGCCGCATGAATTCTTGGGTTCCATGAAGATTGGTAGTAAGGGCTGTTGGAAGATGTCCTTCCCCAAGTCTGGGAGACTGGAGGCCGGGAGCAGAAGACGGTCCCAGCTTCCTCACAGCAGGCCTGGGGCTGTGTGGCCTTTCCTGCCCCAGGTTCCTGCTCCTGCCCCTGCTTGCTGGCCCTCATGCCACACTGGCTGAGTGTCCCTTATCTGAAACGTTGGGGACCTGAAGTGCTTCAGATTTAGAAATTTTTTGGCTTTTGGAATATTTGTTATATATAATGAGATATTTTGAAGATGGGACCCAAGTCTAAACATGAAACTGATTTGTGTTTCATATACACCTTATACACATAGGCTGAAGGTAACTTTTTAGATTTTTAAAAAATAATTTCGTGCCTGAGATAAATTTATGTTAAGTTCTTATGTGTGGAGGCCAGGCGTGGTGGCTCACGCCTGTAATCCCAGCACTTTGGGAGGCTGAGGTGGGTGGGTCACCTGAGCTCAGGAGTTCGAGACCAGCCTGGCCAACATGGTGAAACCCTGTCTCTACTAAAAATACAAAAATTAGCTGGGTGTGCTGGTGGCGCCTGTAATCCCAGCTACTCGGGAGACGGAGGCATGAGAATCACTTGAACCTGGGAGGCAGATGTTGCAGTGAGCTAAGATCGCGTCACTGCACTCCAGCCTGGGCGACAGAGTGAGTGAGGGTTCATCTAAAAAAAAAGTTCTTATGTGTGGGATTTTCCACTGGTGGCATCCTATTGGCACTCAAAAAGTTTTGGATTTAGGGGCATTTAGATTTTGAATTTTCAGATTAGGGATGCTCAACTGTGCTATGCTATGTCTTTCTCTCCCCAAATATATCATCCTCCCTGGTCAGGGTGATCCTGTGTCCCACAGACTGGCTGATCAGGTAGAACTAGGCCATCAGATAATAACCCGTAACGGCTGGCACCCTTCCACTTCTCCTCAAGCTGCTCCATGCAACCGGCCTTCCCTTTCCTCATCCTCCAACGCTCAGCTCCAGCATCGCCACCCCCAGGAGCCTGTTCTAACCACAGATTGCTCTGAGACCCATGACCTGGACTGTGCCTCTCCTGGGGCCCTGCCCTCCATCTCTGTGGGGTTACAGGCCTTTCTCCCCCCACCCTCACCTGGCCTCTGTCCCCGGTCCATGACCTTCTTCTGCCTGACACCCAGCCTGTGTGCACTCTCACACACACACACTCACACACATACACACTCACACACACTCCCCTCCCACTCTCCCACACATACACACACAAGACACACACACTCACACACACACCCTCTCACACTCACACACACTCCCCCCCACACTCTCACACTCACACAACACATACTCTTTCACACTCTCACACACTCTCACACACACACATACACACTCTCTCACACACACACTCTCACACACTCACACACACACTCACACACACACACACAGTGTTGCTCAGCAGGCAAGGAGTGTCCCACCCCTGAGCCAGCAGCCCCAGGGAAAACCGCCAACTCAGGACACAGTGCCTCGTCCCACCGCCAGGGCCGGCCCTCTGGCCTGGGCCAGTCCACTCTCTGGGGAGATAGAGGGGGCTGGGGAGAGGAGACCAACTTCCGTTCCCACCTAAGAGCAGCCCCTTCCCCCACCCACATTTCAGGAAGGGGCAGCTATAAATACCAGTAGGACCAGGACACTGATTCCCACGACACCCGCTTCTCCCTGCCCCTTCCCTGTGCACAGCGGCTGGGGCCAGACCAGCTCTCCTGCAGCTGGAGGCCACCCAGGCAGGCCTGAGGCCTAGCCACACACACAGACACACACACACATACACATAGAGACAGACACATACACACACACACACACATACACACATACACATAGAGACAGACACATACACACACACAGACACACACACATACACACACACATACACACACACACATACACATAGACACACACATACACATAGAGACAGACACATACACACACACACAGACACACACACATACACACACACATACACACACACACATGCACATAGAGACAGACACATACACACACACAGACACACACACACATACACATAGAGACAGACACATACACACACACAGACACACACACATACACACACACATACACACACACACATACACATAGACACACACATACACATAGAGACAGACACATACACACACACAGACACACACACATACACACACACACATACACATAGAGACAGACACATACACACACACAGACACACACACATACACACACACACATACACATAGACACACACATACACATAGAGACAGACACATACACACACACAGACACACACACATACACACACACACATACACATAGAGACAGACACATACACACACACAGACACACACACATACACACACACAATACACATAGACACACACATACACATAGAGACAGACACATACACACACACACACAGACACACACACATACACACACACATACACATAGACACACACATACACATAGAGACAGACACATACACACACACAGACACACACACATGCACACACATACACACACACACACATAGACACACACACACATACACATAGAGACAGACAGACACACACACACATACACACACACACATACACACACACACAGACATACACATAGACACACACATACACATAGAGACAGACACATACACATACACACACAGACACACACACACTCACACACACACAGAGACAGACACACACACAGACACACACACACACAGACACACACACACACACAGACACACACACACACATAGAGACAGACACATACACACACACACAGACATACACACACAGACACATACACATAGAGACAGACACATACACATACACACACACATACACACACACAGACATACACACACACACACACATAGAGACAGACACACACACATACACACATACACATAGAGACAGACACACATACACACACACACACACATACACATAGAGACAGACACATACACACACATACACACACACACACACACATAGACAGAGACACAGACACAGAGACATAGACACACACACACATACACACACATACACATAGAGACAGACACAGACACACACACACAGAGACACAGACACACACATACGCACACACACACACAGACATACACACACAGACACAGATACACACACACACAGAGACACAGACACAGACACCACACACACACTCTTACTTCCCACACTAGTCAAGGAAGGAGCAAATCTCCCTTTTTGGGAGTCTGCGGGCAGCTGAGAGGGAGCTCCTCCCCTGCCCCTCAGCCCTGACCCAGGCCCCACTTCTCCCTCCTCTGAGTGCTGAGCTGTGGGCACCCATACAGGGAAGCAGGAGGCCAGGCACGGGTGGTAAAACACGGCGTTAGAGGGCTCAGATTGAATTCCAGCCCTAACACTCCATGCCTGACCTTGGGCAAGTGACTCTGTCTTTCTGAGCCTCAGTTTTCTCCTCTATAAAATGGGGATAAATAATTTCAACCTCTTATGTGTTGTGAGAATTAAGCAAGACACTGTGCCTGGAATCAATGCTCAGTGGCGTCTGCTCCTGAGGCTGCAGTCACTCTGCTATTAGCATCTTCTTCCCAGGGTGGAGCGGCCCGGCCACGTGGGGCTTCTGCTTAGGAATCTTTAAGGAAGGTTCCGAGGCAAAGGCTTGGAGGAGGTGGCCCTGTGAGTCTGTGTGGGACCAGGTGACGTGGAAAAGGAGAGGTGGGCTCTTGAGGGGGGATCAGCCAGCGGCTGCCTGCCAGCCCAGGACCCTTCAGAAGGTGGGAGGGGCTGGGGGTCTGCATCTGTTTGGCTAACTGGGCTGAGGCCCACACCCCTCTCCCAGTGCTAGAAGAACTGGGGACAGCCCTTCCCCAGGGCCTATTTCTCCCAAGCCTAGCAGCCCCTAGGATGGAGCTCACTGGGCCGGGGCACAGCAGGAACCCCCGGTCCCCAGAGCAGGTGGGTGGGGAGAAGAGAATGAGCAGGCACCAGGACCTTTTATGGGATGGGGGACTCCAGAAGCCTGTCTTTTCTCTGTTCTCTACCAGCCCCTCGCAAGTCCCTCTCTGGAGGCAGGGGCTGGAGGCCAGGGCCCAGGGACGCGAGACAGCTCACCTGCCAGAGTCACCATGGTGCTCTTACCAGCACTCATGATATAAGCAGTGGTGGCTGCATCACGAGGAGCAGAAATCCAGACTGAGGGGAGGGGACAGCCCTCTCCGCTCTGGGCTGCTAGGACCCCTCAGGGGTATGGGTGTATGTGTGAGCTCAGCGTAGGGGAAGGTGTGGGGAGGTGACTGAGGTGACTGCAGAGCGGGGTGTGCAGCTCAGGGCAGGGACACTGGAGGGACCTGGGACAAGGGCTGGCCCATGCCTGAATCCCCAGGCCGAGATCCCATTGTGCAGGCTCCCACTGCCTTCACCCCCATAGTGGTGACTCTTCTCCACAGACCCCTGGGCAGGGCCTGGCCAGGCCCCCCACCCACATGTGCTAACGGAATCCAGGTGGCTGCTCCTGGCCGAGGTTCCATCTCTGGGCATCTGGGGCCCATGTGCTTCTGGCCACCCATCTGGAGCCTGGCTGAGCCCCTCCAGGGGTGGGTACTCAGACAGGGGCTGCTCCTCCAACCGTGGACAGCCCTGGAGTTGGGGAGATATTGTAGAGACCTCAGCCAGCTGGGTGATGGTGCCACAGCCCTTGGGCTTCCTGGCCCTGCTGTGTGGCCTTGGAGAGACCCCTGGCCCTATCTGGGCCTCTGAGTGGAATCCTCAGTCTCCTGGGTCAGCTCTAAATTCTGCACTTAAGCCTCTTGGGAACAGGACAGGGGGCTCTGCCTCTATCTAGAGAGAGCCAGCTGCTTGTCCTGGGCCAAGCAGCAAGGCAGGCTAGGCCTGGAGTGGGGCTGAGAAGCAGCCAGCCTGCCAGGGCTCCCTGGCATTGGAAAGCCACTTTCCTAAGTTGGCATGGAGCCCCGGGGCGCTCCCTGGGATGAGAGCAGTGGCTCCTCTCCACCCCCGGTTCCCATCTTCCACCCCTGGCCCCAGCCCCACCCTGCCAAAAATAAACCCAGACCACCCCATCTTGTACCAGCCAGACCCACCCAGCCCCTCCAGAGCCAATTGAGTCACCACTCAGAGCTGCTCCTTTTTTAACTGTCTGAGTCACTGCTTGTGGCTCCATGACACATGCCCCAGGCTACAGTTACCCGGCAGCCCCCTACAAGTGCAGCCAAGGGAAGGGTCTGAGTAGAGGCTGGCAGTAGGAGTGAGTCCAGGCCATAGCCTTAGCTTGTGAGCCCTCCAGGCCTAGGGAACTCATCCCATAACAAGCCAGAGACCAGACCTGTCCCTCGAGATCCTGGCCTGAGGTCCTGGCCGTGCCCAAGACAGCCCTTGGGGATCTTGGTGACAAGGTCAATCTGGGCTCTGCCCCACCGCATTGTGTTGCCTCCAACAGGCCTGGGCCTCCCCTGCAGGACTGCCAGGAATAGAGGGTCTCCAGGCCCTGGGCCCTGGGGGCTGGGGGTGGGCGAGGCCTGGCCTTCTGGGGTGAAGGCCACAGAGGCGCCTGCTCCCTCCCTCCTCACCGGCTCTACCCAGACTCTGACCACGCTGCATGGAGCACCATGAAGACTTTCTATGGGACGGAAGCCACACTTCAGTCTCCACTCACGGCTTCTGTCTGCCCCTGCTAAGGGTCAACCGGGCTGCAGAGCTTTCCCCTGTCTCTCTGTCCGCCCCCCCATCCTGCTCTCTCCATCTCTCTGTCCCTTCCCACCCCTGGCTCTGGTTCCTCCATCTCTTTCCGTCTGTCTTTCCCAACCTGTCTCTCTGTCTGCCCATCTTTCCAATCCTGCTCTGTTCTCCTTCCCTTCTCCTTTACCCGGTTCCAGTTCGTGGCGGTCAGAGTGCTCCCTGCTGCCAGCACCCCACCCCTCCCCAGGGCCCTCTCTGCCTTCTCAGTAGACATAACAGACCCTCACCTCCTCCCATTCCCACAAGGGACTCCGGGCCCCAGGGACCAATCCTGAGAAATGTTCCGCCCCCTCACCAGGTCCTCCCCGGCTACATCCTGTCCCAGGGAGTGTCAGGATCCCACAGGCACTTCCTTGGGAGTTGAGAAAGGCGGGCAGGGGACCTGGGAATGGCCCCACGCCCCCAGCCCCTGCCAGAGCAGGGGCCTGGAAGCCTCCAACCCCATTTGCCTTCTGTCTATGGCTGTGGCCTCTGACTATAAACAGGAGCTCTGATTCTGTTTTCTTTAGAAACAAGCACCAGACTCTGTCACCACAGGCCCAGAAAAGCAGTCTCTGGCTGGGGCAGTCCCTCCAACCCTCCCTGGCCATTATGTCCAGCCCCCTGCTTCTGAGTCCTGGGGCTCTGGAGAGCAGAGGAGGCCTGGAAAGGAGCCTGGAGGTAAGACAAGGTGGGGAGGGCTGGAGCGAGTTCCCAGAGGCAGCCTTTCCTTCCTTTCCTCCCACCTCCTGTCCCCAAGCAAGGTCAGTCTTGTCCCCAAGGCTCACACTGTAAATGGAGAGAGGTAACAGCACAGCCCCCTGGGCCACAGCAAGTGTCTTTGCACCCCAACGACAAAGAAGGTGCTTTGGGCTTTTTTCCTGAAAGAGCTTGAGGACAGTTCACAGGCGGACAGGAGAGAAGAGCTGGCCGGGCAGCAGGCCCATCCTGAGCGAAGGCAGCAGGCGGGCCCTGCTAGGTGTGCGCAGAGGCAGTGTTGGATCTAGTGAGGCAGAGGCGTGGAGTGTCCATGGAAGACAGCAGGAGACTCTGGCAGGCAGAGTCTAGGGCACCCTGGCCTTCAGTGCCACTCGGGGGTGGGGTCCTGACCCTGGAGCAGGGGGAGCCACCAAAGGCTTCCAGGCAAGGGAGGCTGAGGGAGCGGCTTTCAGTTTGGGTTAACTGGGGCTGCTATTAGCAAAGGGAGGCAGGAGATTCATTAAACCGGACCAAGGACCATGGCCAATTGCCTTATGGATGGACCGGGAGCAAGAGAGGGAGATGAATTTGAAGGAGAGTTTGGGAGCAGGAAGGATGGAACCTGAGTATTAGTTAGCAGTGGCCACGGGGAGGGAGGAGGAGGAGAGTCCAGCGCAACCCTCAGATGTCTACTCAGCAACGGGTGGACAGTTGGGCCTTCACGGGGCTGGGGAGCAGGCTGTAGGGGAGAGGACACTGAGTCCTCCTTGCTTTGGGTGGGGTTGGGCTTGGGGGTTCCTATGGGTGTTCGTGGCGTGGACATCTGAGGGACACTGGCAGTGGGCCGGGAGTCCTGGAGAGTTGGTGCCAGGGAGAGAGACATGGTGCATCAGCAAAGAGGCTGGGCCTGAGGCCGGGAGGGAAAAGGAGGGCCAGGGGGAGTGTGGTGGCAGTGGGCACAGCTCCAGGGGAGCCTATAGGCTGCAGGCTTCCAGGCAGTTGACAGGTGGTGGTGCTAGGCGGGAACCTATTCCAGGAGGAGCCAGGCCTGCCCAGGAAGAGAGGTCTCAGTCTCGGGATCTCTGATGGGCCTGGTTAGCTCAGAGGTCCACTAGCAAGGACACTGAGGTTTCCTGGTGCACCTTCCCGGCAATGCCCTCCCGATGGAGCACGACCAGTGCCCGGGCCTGCTGTGGTGGGACAGCTCTGCCTGATAGAAAACCCCTCATGCAGGCCAAATGCTACCTCATTTGATCCTTTCGTTCCCTTAGATACTGTTGTCACCTCCCTCATCACCGGTCCGTGGGCCTCCTGGCTGCACACACGCCCTGGGCAGGGGATGTGGGCCCTGGTCCTGTCCTCAAGAGCTTCCAGTCTGGCTGGACCTGTGGCCATTTAGGCCAGAGGTGGCTTTACTGTACCCACAGTAGTGGCCACACCTCTTGCCAGTCTGCTGGGCTGGTCAGAGGCCAGATCTGGGTCCCTCTATCCAGGTCCCCTTTTACAGATGGGGACACTGAGGCCAGGGAAAGCATGGAAGCACATGGCTCTGAGCCCTGTGTGTGGGCTGGGGGTGTGAGTCCTGACCCAGACATCTGCCCTGGACATGGACTTCTGTCTGTGGGGTCAGCACACCCTCTGCCCTGTATTCAGATGGGGGAACTGAGGAGGAGGCACACAAGCTGTTGTGCCACCAGATTTCAGGTCCAGGCAGCCATCCAGACCCACAGTCACCATTTCCTCTGTTCTTCCCCCACCCCAACTCACACTCACTATCTCCAGACCCAGCCTGCCAGGCTGGGGAAGCCCCGAGACGCCGCCCCAACAGCCGTGTCTTTGGCGGTTTCTGCTGCCAGAGCCGAGGGGAGACTCAGAGATGAGCCATGGGCTGCCTGGTCCTGGATGCGGCCCAGGAGAGAGCCTGGCCCTCAGCCTCCTGGGGGCAGCTCCCACCCAGACCCCCTGTCTCTCCACCCGCCTCCCGGACCTCGAAGTCCCCAGTGGGCAGGGCTGGCACTTATCACTGACTTCTAGACTGAGTCATCCCCCGCCGGCCCCTGCAGAAGGGCCGTCCCCATGCAGCCAGCCCCAGAGCCAGAGAGGCGGGGCTGCCAAACCTTCCAAGGAGAGCAGATGCTTCCCTCCCCTCCTCGCTGCCCCCTCCACCCGGCCCTGACAGAAGAGCCCCAGGGGACAAGAAGGGAAAGAGTGTGTCTTCCCCAGGCTGGGGTCCAGCTCTCACACCCTCCTCCCACTGGGGCCCTCAGCAGATGCTCCACTTCTGATTCACAGGCAGCAAGTAAACCCACCACGCTTCTCTGGGTGCACACACGGTGCATGTGCCCTGCCGACACCCACAGCCCCCAGCTCTGGAGCCCCACCCGCAGGAGCTTAAGTCCCAGCCCTGCCGCTGCTCCACAGGCTAGCGCAGAGGACTGCGCTCTCTGAGCCTCAGTTTCCTCACCTGTAAAATGGGAGATGCCTCCCAGGAGCCTGCTGGGCCTGGGAGGGGGGTGCTGGGCAGCCCCAGTGCCAAGTGAGGGTCCTTCACTCTTCTCTTCCCTGCCAGAAACCTTACCCCAGCCTGGGTCCACTGAGGTGAGGGTCCCAGATCCGCTAGGGCCAGGAAAGTGGGGAGAAAGGAGGTTACGGAAGGGGCCTGGAAACCCACCCATCTCCCTGTACAAGGGGGAAAATTATAAGGCAGGGAAAAGCCTCTTGGAACCACTCCCCACCGCAGCCACCCCACCCTCCTCGCCTGAGGCCTGGGGAGCAGCAGGGCCTGCACAAAGACACCATTGAGGCCCCGCTTCCTCCTCCCCCGGCCCAGCCCTCCAGCCTGGGTGGACTCTGGGCTGCTTCTTCCCTCAAAACCTCTCATTTCCCCTCCTGCTTCCTCTGTGCTCCACTAGGCCCCAGGGTTGGGACATGTGGCCAGGAGCCCAGCGTGCGGCCCCTATCAGCCTCTGTGGACCAAGCTCAGCTTCTCCCACCCCACCTGCCCCTGCTTCCACTCTTCTTCCAGACGGGTTACCTTAACTGGAAATGTTCCCCAGTACATGCTCCTCTAGGTGGGTGACTCAGAGCGCTTGGTTAGAGGACTGCAGCTGAGGCCAGTGACCAGGGTCAGGGCCCAGCCAATAGCTGAGGAAACTGTTTTCCTCCCTGGCTTCCTTGGCCTTGCAGGGGACCGGAAAGGCCACTAAACAGAAGGTCAGCTGACCTGAGTGTGTGTCTCTTGGCTCAAGAGTTCTTGGGGCAAGGAGGGATCGGGCTGCCCTGACCCTGGCAGAGGTCTCTGCAGCATTTAGATGTGGAAGCAGTCACCTGAGCAGGTGCCTGGCACCCCAGCGCCCCACTGGGATAAAGCAGTGTCTCCTGAGAGGACAGCTGCTGTTGTAAGATCCATGGGATTTGGAACTAACCTACTGTTTTGTTTTGTTATGGTTTTTTTGCAACAGAGTCTCTCTTTGTCTCCTAGGCTGGAGTGCAGTGTCACAATCTCGAGTCACTGCAACCTCCGTCTTCTGGGTTCAAGCGATTCTCCTGTCTCAGCCTCCCAAGTAGCTTGAATTACCTGCGTGCCCCACCATGCCCAGCTAATTTTTGTATTTTTAGTAGAGACAGGGTTTTGTCATGTTGGCCAGGCTGGTCTCAAACTCCAGACCTCAGGTGATCCACCTGCCTCAGCCTCCCAAAGTGCTGGGATTACAGGCATGAGCCACCACGCCTGGCCCAGAACTAACCTACTGTTGTCCACATTTCGGTAGCTCATGGGACAGGAGAGGAGCAGGCAGTCCGTGGGCTGCGGGGTGGCCCTGGGTGGTGGAATCCCAGTCTGGAAGCAGCCAGGAAGAGTGGCTAATGGGCAGTGAGCCCTGTGGGGTCTGCAGGTGTGTGAGTGTCTCCCAGGCAGCCCACCCCAGCCAGCGATGAGCCATCTAGCCTGAGCCCTGGTGACCCCAATGTCATCACTGGGCAGGTTATGTGGTCCCCTTAGTCTGACCTTAAGTCTCCCCTGTAACCTACCCCCTTGTAACCCTCAGAGTAACAGGTTGGGGGAAGGCGACAGTTCAGTGTGGGTGGCTGAGCCTGGGGGGTCTGCCGAGAGGAGGTTTGAGAGGGGCTGGCACCTGAGTAGGCACATCAGACAGCTTCTCCCTTGCCTGAGGAGCCCAGGGAGACCAATGTGCTGGGGAGGGAGCCTCCAGTTATGGCTCAGTATCCAGGGCCCACAGTGGGGCCAGACCGTGGACTCAGCACCCCCCCTCCTCGCTTGCCTTGCCGCCACACCCATGTTTACACGTGACACTGACCCACACTCCTGCACACACACTCGTCCACGCCCCGCCTGCTGGCTCGAAAGTAGATTGCTGGCGGAAGAAAAATTGGGGAGTCCCTTGGAGGTGCAAGGGGAGGGGAACTGACCTGAGGTCTAGAGGGCCAGGTGACCTCAGGGAGGGTCTGCTGCTGGGGAAGCACACCTGGCCTGTCCATGCTCTCACACAGCTGGCATTCAGCCCCCAGGTGAGCCACGACCCCACCCCTGCCCCACCACACACACACCCATGAGGGGAGACAGACAGCCCTTCATCCTGGCCTTGGCCCTCCCAGAGCACCCCAGCCCACAGCCCCCTCAGACTCCCTCACCCCTGCCTGCCTAGACCCGGAGCCAGGATCTCCACCCATGGTGCTAAACCGCAAGGGGCTATGGTGGAGAAGTTCGGCAAAGGGTGATGTGCCCAGGGACAGCCAGGATGAGGCAGAGGGAAGTGGGAGCCAAAGACAGAGCTAAGGAGAGACTAGGGGGAGCAGAGGCAGAGCACAGCAGCAGCAAAGGCCAGAGGTGAAGGAGAGATGGGAAGATGGGGCAGAGACGGGGATGGAGGTGGCCTCGCTCACCCCTGGGGCTTCTGAGGACTTAGGACAGAGCCCACAGCAGCCCTCAGCCTGGAAGAGGCATCTGTGCCTGAGACCTGGCCCTGGGCTGACTGGGGAAGGTGGGGCCCTGGCAGGGGGAAGCGGGCCTGAGGGGCAGAGATGCTCCCTTCACAGTGGCCCCTTCTCCCCGGAGCCTGGTGTCAGACAGAGGGCTGGGCGTCAGGATGGAAGCCTCAGGGGCCCATCCACACTCCTCCTAGCAGTGCCTCCAGGGAGCCCGGAGATGCCAGCGCAGCCCTTGCCCTGCCAGAGGAGGCTTGCTGGGGACCTTGACCGAGGTTTCCCCTAGCCCCTGAGAAGGGACTTGGGAGGGAAGGACACAGGCTTTTTCTGTGCCCCCAGGCCTAGGTCTCAGGAAGGATGGAGCCACCCCACCCTCAGGCCCAGACAGCAGTGCCCTGTTCATGAGGAGGAAGGGTGGGAAGCCTGAGGACATACCCACCTTTAGCAAACCTCTCTATGGGCGCCGAGCAGGAGGGGCAGGAACCCTCCAAGAACACACAGCCCCTTTCATGGAGCCAGGCCCAGCCAAGTAATGGCAGGCGGGCAGCGAAGGGCAAGACAGGCCCAGGCACAATCATTGCTCTGTCCTGGCAGCTCCCGGCCCACACACGCGCACGCACACACAAACACACAGCCTTACTCAAACCCAAAGCACACCCCCAGCAGCCACCCACATGCTTGCGGGCACACACAAATACACATCTATTAATATACAGCCCTGGACGCTCACCGACGCACCTTCCAGAGAGAAGCCCATCACGCAGCACTTTTCCTGCCCCTCCCACGGGCCCCCAGACCTGTGGGGCATCCTGCTCCTCTCATGCCCAAGGCTTGGAACCTCCAGACACCCCACGCCATTAACCTTCTCCACATCCATATGGACAGCAAACTCCTAGACCAGGGAGGGACCCCCAGGACTAATCCCCAGAGTCAGGAGGGAGAAGAGGTGGGAGGGATGTGCCCATTTTACAGAATGGTGACACTGAGGCCTGAAGTGGGCCCCTTCTCCTGGCTCAGAGGGCAGCCCATGGAGCTGCTGTAGGTCTGGACTGGTGTTTTGATGAATCATGGGTCCTCTTGACCCAGGAGAGTCAAGGGCAGGTCCCATCCAGCCTGTGCCGATGTCTCCCCACAACCTCCTCCATTCCCCCCTCCCCCCAGGCAGGCGGCTGAGCCTGGCTTGACCCATTCTACTTTCCCCTCTACTTCTCTTCCTTCAAGTTAGTCAGAGGCTCTATGGAGTGAGGGAGGAGAAACCCTCCCTGCCCCACCTGAGGGGGACCTGTGTACCCCTGCCAGTCTCTCACTTGGCCTTGCTGCTGTCCTCAGAGACTGCTGCTTCCTCCCTCTCTGTGACTGTACACCACTGTCACCTCCTCCAGGAAGTCTTCTGGATTGACTTCTAGCTTATTACATCTTTATCCTGCACACCCTCTCCATTCAAAGCCCCTCTTCAAATGCCCCCCATCCCCCACCACCTCCAAGACAGGGATTCTGGGTTTTTGCAACTGCAGCCCCTCAGAGAGTGTAAAAGGGGCAGAAAAATGGAGACTGGGAGGTGGGTGAAGTGGTGCTGTCAGAGTTTCCAAAGCCCTGGCCAGCAAGGCCTCAGAGGCCTCTGTTGGGATGGGGGGCTGCCTGGCTATGCGCTCCAGCAGCACAAGACAGCCTGTGTGAGCCCCTCCCACTCAGCCCCACAGGAAGTAGCAGGGTCCAGCCCCTCAATGGACCCATTCAGACCCCAGCGCTCTGGAAAGTACCTCTGCTTCCTGCCACCCTCCCACTCTAGCCAAACAGGCTCTACTGTCTTCTGCTGGGAGGGGGCTGCAGGCAGGTGGTTCAGTGGTTAGGGCCAACCATCTAATTCAGTTCCTGTCTGGCCCAGAGCCCTGACATTGACCAAGCCTTGGCTGGTCTACATATGCCTTTAGTGCAAGGGTGGTGTGATAGTTAATACTGACTGTCAACTTGATTGGGTTGAAGGGTGCAAAGTATTGATCCTGGGTGTGTCTGCGAGGGTGTTGCCAAAGGAGGTTAACATTTGAGTCAGTGGGCTGGGGAAGGCAGACCCACCCTTCATACTGGTGGGCACCATCTGATCAGCTGCCAGCGAATATAAAGCAGGCAGAAAAATGTGAAAATGCGAGACTGGCCCAGCCTCCCAGCCTACATCTTTCTCCCAGGCTGGACATGTCCTCCCCTCTAACATTGGACTCGAAGTTCTTCAGTTTGGGGACTCAGACTGGGTCTCCTTGCTCCTCAAGCTTGCAGACAGCCTAGTGAGGGACCTTGTGATTGTGCAAGTTAGTACTTAATAAATTCCCCTTTATATATCTATATCTATATCTATATCTATATCTGTATCTGTATCTGTATCTGTATCTATATCTATGTCTACATCTATATCTACATCTATGTCTACATCTATATCTGCATCTATATCTACATCTATATCTATATCTATCTCCTATAACTTCTGTCCCTCTAGAGAACCCTGACTAACTCAGGTGGGTAGGCGCAGGGAGATGTGCCCTTTTCCCCATGGGTGCTGGGTAGGTAAATGTTTAGCAATGGGCTTTCTTGGGGAGGGGGAACCCTGATTTGCAGTATTTGCCTCTTTTCCTGGTATAAATATTCTCACTATGGGTAGTATCACCTGGCTCTCAAAATTCCTGAACATTCAACAGTTGGCTCCTGACAGCTGCTGTGAGCCGCTCCAGCCGGTGGCGGTGGTGGCTCCATCCTGCAGGGCCGTGTGCCCCCACCCCTTGTGCTATGGCCTCCCTCATTTTAGTGTGCTGTGTTTTGCTCTAAGGAATCAATGTCTTTGCAGATAAGGCACCCCGGTAGGTGGCCGCCACCTGCAGTTCCCTGGTCTGTCCCTTGCTGGTACCGAGCTGTGCTGGGCCTGCTGAGCCTGCTGGGCCGCCTCCATGCAGATGGTCTGCAGGGCTCGCTTGATTCTCTTAGCTTCCCAGACAAGGTGCTGGTGTTGCCAGCAGTGCTGGCAGGAGGAGATAACTAGAGGGGATTTAACTCAGCCCAAGGGGTTTTTACGGATCTTTCTTGGACATCCTTCCCAGTGGGGCTGGCTGCCCTTAGGGTGTACAAATCTCCGACTCCTCCAATGGCTGAAGCTGCTTTCTCAGGCGGATGGCAGCTGGCTCAGGCTGTCCAGGGACCAGCGCATGTGGGGCTGGTGCTGGATCATCCCCATCAAGGCCGTCAGCCTGTGCTTGCTCTCGGGGTTTGAGGGAAACCCAAGAGGGATGAATCACCGTTTTTAACCCGTGTTTGTCTGTCCCCCAGCCCTGGACATCTGCAGGCAAAGTCAAAGTTATATTTGGCTTTTATCACCACAAAAGGCATAGACCAGAAATTGTGGCAGCGGGTTGGAAGTCAGGGAGGCTAATCTGGGGAAACTGCCTGGAGGAAGCAGCAATTCAAAAGAGGAGGAGTCCCGGTGTGGGACAGAATGGGCCTTGCATAGGAACCACTAACCCCAGGCAAGCCCAGGTATGGCCTTCTGCCTGGCGAGGCCCTCTTTGGTCTGCCCAGCAGACCCTCAGCCGTTCCCAGGCCCTGTCTTCAGCCTCAGCCTGCGTGGTGGCCTGGGGAAGTTGGGAGCTCAGCTGTTCTCATCCCTGGTTCCTTGGCCATGGTGGAAACAATGGGGCCGGATCTGACTGCTCATCGGGGACTGTGAATAGCTCTCCAGCAGGAAGCAATAGCAGGGTAATGGAGGAAGTGTGGGCCCACTTTGGTTTGACCCTGCACATGGTCTCCATCTGGCCTCAGAGCCTTTGCTCCTTCTCAGACTCAGTCCAATAAGCTCCCGCCCCCACCCTCAATGGCAGCTGGAAGGATGGCCTGAGAGAGAAGCGGGGATAGGTGGGCCATGCTGACACCTCCACCAGATCCCAGCCGTGGCCCCAGCCAATCCATGGAGGCGGGGCATGGCACGGCAGGCACTGCACAGGAGCCCAAGCACAAGGGCACTTAGGAGAAGGAATCTGAGCAGGGATCAGTCTGGACTGGGGGTGATTCTCCAGAAACTCCATTCCTCGGGGCTGTGACCACCAAGCCAGGTGATCAGGCCAGTGATGTTTCCCTTTGGGGGGGTAGGGGACCCAGACCCGGGAGGAAGACTCCTCTGGAGCCCAGGGGAGGTGAGTCAGAGCTGGCAAAGGCCTCTGGCTCCAGGAACCTCCAAGGAGGAGACCTGAGTTGCTGGGAATTTCTGGGTCTGACCTCCTGCAAAGTCAAGGTCTGGCTGGACACAAGGTGAGGCTGTGCCTTCTGGTGCCAGGACCAAGAAGATGCTGGGATCCAGGCAGTACTCACAGACAGCACCATATAGCAGAACCATGAGGGTGCGCCAGCATGGACCCCTTTCTTCAACCCACCAGTACCTCTTTGTGGCACCTCACCTCCTCCAGGCAAGCATCTGAGCCTGGACCACAGCTCCCTCTCTCACACAGCTTCCTTCTTTGGTGAGAACCACCTGGAGGTGCCTGTGGCCACAGCTCTGACCGACATAGACCTACAGCTGCAGTTCTCCACGTCCCAGCCCGAAGCCCTCCTTCTCCTGGCAGCAGGCCCAGCTGACCACCTCCTGCTGCAGCTCTACTCTGGACGCCTGCAGGTCAGCGACGTCCCCCTGGGATCCGGGCGGGATTCAGGGTGGGATTCCTTCTCTAGCTTTGAGTGAACCCCAGCTGGCTGTGTGACCTTGTGTAAGTCACTTTTATCTTAGGGTCTCAAGTTCTCCACTGTGGGATGGGCAGCAGCAGCCTAGAAATGGCAAATCCTTCATGAATTGGCTCTGCCCACTGGCTCCCTCCAACCATGTTTCCCACCACAAGCCCTTGCTGGCCCTTTGTGCTCTGACCGCACTGAACTGCTTTCAGTTCCCGGCCATCTTACAGTCGCTTGATGCCAGGCCTTTGGTCACCACACTCCTTCTGCCAGGTGCGTGCCTCACCCATTCCCTGCACATGCCTAACTCCAGCCTCTCCTTAAAGTCTCAGTGTGGACATCCCCTCCTCTTGGGCGAGGCCCCCTCCTGGGTCCCCACGACCCCTGTGCTTCCCTGTGGCACTACACCAGTTTCTCTGCAGCACCACTGTCTGTCCACGACAGTAACAGCACCAGTACTGCCTCAGCTTCCTCATTTTTCCATTTCATCCTTCAAGACACCACAAGCTTTGTTAGTGAGGAGTCTTGTGGCTCTTTCTTGAGTCTTTTCCCAAACCATGAAGAGTTAAGAACCCAGGATCTTATTCCAAATTTGTGCCAGGCTGGGTACAGTGGCTCATGCCTATAATCCCACCACTTTGGGAGGCCAAGGTGGGAAGATCACTTGAGCCTGGGAGTTCAAGGCTGGCCTGAGCCACACAATGAGACCCTATCTCTATTTTTAAAAGAAAAAAAATTGGGGTCAGCCATCTCCTTCCACACCCCAGTGGGGAGAGGACTAGGGCTTGGCCAGTCTGCTGCTGTCATTGCATTCCCAGTTATCTATTTTTCTAGGGGTGAAATCTAGATTCCAAGACAATATTTCTGGCACCTCTCACTTGAGGAAAGAGGAGGAGAATTTAAAAATCAGGTTGGATTTCTAGGAGAGCATCTTACTGTATGTCAGTTCCTTGTGGGTGAGGATCACATCTGATTCACATCACGGTCCCCAGAGCCCATCCAGGCCTGGCCCAGAGTCCCTTTGGTGAGTGTTTGGAGGATGAGTAAAGAGATGGCAGGATGGCAAGAGGAGTGGCACCAGAGGCCCTCATCCTAGGTTTTCCACTCTGGGGCCCCAAGTGTGGGGAACGCACTATGCTTTTATAAGGGAAATGATGGATTCAAAAGTCTGTTCCCCATCTCCCACTCCCCATCCCTCTTAAGGTCAGATTTGTCCTGAGCCAGGAGGAGCTGAAGCTGCAGACCCCAGCAGAGAAGCTGCTGAGTGACTCCTTTGCCCATACTATGGTGCTGATTGTCCTAGAGGGCTGGGCCACATTGTCAGTTGATGGATTTCTGAACGCCTCCTGTACAGTCCCAGGAAACCCCATAGAGGTCCCCTATGGGCTCTTTGTTGGGGGTACTGGGAACCTTGGCCTGCCCTACCTGAGGGGAAGCAGCCGACCCCTGAGGGGTTGCCTCCATGCAGCCACCCTCAATGACTGCAGCCTCCTCAGAGCTGCTCAAATCCCAGGTGCTGTTCAGCGTGACCCGAGGGGCACGTGACGGTGAGCTCAAGCCCGGGTGCCCAGGCACAAAAAATGTTCACCCTTCTGGACGTGGTGAACCGCAAGGCCCGCTTCATCCACGATGGCTCTGAGGACACCTCCGACCAGCTGGTGCTGGAGGTGTCAGTGACGGCTCGGGTGCCTCTGCCTTCATGCCTGCGGAGGGGCCAAACTGACCTCCTGCCCATCCAGGTCAACCCTGTCAATGACCCTCCCCGCATCATCTTCCCACATGGCAGCTTCATGGTGATCCTGGAACACACACAGAAGCCGCTGGGGCCCGAGGTTTTCCAGGCCTATGACCCAGACTCTGCCTGTGAGGGCCTCACCTTCCAGTTCCTTGGCACCCCCTCTGGCCTCCCTGTGCAGCGCCGAGACCAGCCTGGGGAGCCGGCAACCGAGTTCTCCTGCCAGGAGTTGGAGGCCGGCAGCCTAGTCTGTGTCCACCGCGGTGGCCCTGCACAGGACTTGACATTCCGGGTCAGCGATGGACTGCAGGTCAGCCCCCCGGCCACGCTGAAGGTGGTGGCTGTCCGGCTGGCCATACAGATCCACCGCAGCAAGGCCCAAGGCCCTGCCATTCCCATCTTGCCCGCCAACCTGTCGGTGGAGACCAATGCCGTGGGGCAGGATGTGAGCGTGCTGTTTCGCGTCACCAGAGCCCTGCAGTTTGGGGAGCTGCAGAAGCAGGGGGCAGGTGGGGTGGAGGGTGCTGAGTGGTGGGCTACACAGGCGTTCCACCAGCGGGATGTGGAGCAGGGCCGCATGAGGTACCTGAGCACCGACCCACAGCACCACACAGAGGACACCGTGGAGAACCTGGCCCTGGAGGTGCAGGTGGGCCAGGAGATCCTGAGCAATCTGTCCTTCCCAGTGACCATCCAGAGAGCCACCGTGTGGATGCTGCAGCTGGAGCCACTGCACACTCAGAACACCCAGCAGGAGACCCTCACCACAGCCCACCTGGAGGCCACCCTGGAGGAGGCAGGCCCAAGCCCCCCAGCCTTCCACTGTGAGGTGGTTCAGGCTCCCAGGAAAGGCAACCTTCAACTTCAGGGCACGAGGCTGTCAGACGGTCAGGGCTTCACCCAGGATGACATACAGGCTGGCCGGGTGACCTATGGGGCCACGGCACGTGCCTCGGAGGCAGTCGAGGACACCTTCCGTTTCCGTGTCAGAGCTCCGCCATATTTCTCCCCGCTCTATACCTTCCCCATCCACATTGGTGGTGACCCAGATGCGCCCGTCCTCACCAATGTCCTCCTCGTGGTGCCTGAGGGTGGTGAGGGTGTCCTCTCTGCTGACCACCTCTTTGTCAAGTCTCAATAGTGCCAGCTACCTCTATGAGGTCATGGAGTGGCCCCGCCATGGGAGGTTGGCTTGGCGTGGGACACGGGACAAGACCACTATGGTGATATCCTTCACCAATGAAGACCTGTTGCGTGGCCGGCTGGTCTACCAGCATGATGACTCCGAGACCACAGAAGATGATATCCCATTTGTTGCTACCCGCCAGGATGAGAGCAGTGGTGACATGGCCTGGGAGGAGGTACGGGGAGTCTTCCGGGTGGCCATCCAACCCGTGAATGACCACGCCCCTGTGCAGACCATCAGCCGCGTCTTCCATGTGGCCCGGGGTGGGCGGCGGCTGCTGACTACAGACGACGTGGCCTTCAGGCTCGGGCTTTGCTGACGCCCAGGTGGTGCTGACACTCAAGGACCTCCTCTTTGGCAGTATCGTGGCCGTGGATGAGCCCACGCGGCCCATCTACCACTTCACCCAGGAGGCCTCAGAAAGAGGCGAGTCCTGTTCATGCGCTTGGGCTGATCATGGCTGGATCTAGCTGCAGGTGTCCGATGGGCAACACCAGACCACTGCGCTGCTGGAGGTGCAGGCCTCGGAGCCCTACCTCCTTGTGGCCAACGGCTCTGGCCTTGTGGTCCCTCAAGGAGGTCAGGGCACCATTGACACAGCTGAGCCCCACCTGGACACCAACCTTGACATCTGCAGTGGGGATGAGGTGCACTACCATGTCACAGCCGGCCCTCACTGGGGGCAGTTGCTCTGGGCCACTCAGCCAGCCACAGCCTTCTCCCAGGAGGACCTGCTAGACGGGGCCATTCTCTACGGCCTCAATGGCAGCCTCAGAACCCGTGACACCCTGATCTTCTCAATGGAAGTGGGGCCAGTGCACACGGATCCCACGCTACAAGTGACCATTGCCCTAGAGGGCCCACTGGCCCCACTGAAGCTGGTCCGGCACAAGAAGATCTATGTCTTCCAGGGAGAGGCAGCTGAGATCAGAAGGGACCAGCTGGAGGTGGTGAGTGGTGGTGTGGGCCAGGTAGAGGGCCTCCGGCCCAGCTTCCATGCCAGGTACACATGTGACTTGGGCTGTGGCTGTGGTGGTCCCAGTTGCATGTGTGCACAGGTCTCAGATGTGCTCCCGTATATGTTGTGCTCCCAAGAGTTTCTGGGGAGCTTGCTGTACACCCATCCTCCTGGGAGTTGTGTGTGCCTCCAGAGTTCGTGTCCACTCGTGTCCAAGGTGTGGCTGAGCATGCAGATTCCCGGGCCCCACCAAGCCCTACTGAATCTCTGAAGTGGAGCCCAAGAATCTGCATTGCAGTCAGTTTCCTGGGAGGGCATCACGGGTCCTGAACTTTGGGGATTGCTGGCCATGGAGACAGGTGGCTGCTCTTCAGATCCACATGTTCCCCGCTATTTTCTCAGAGCCCAGACCAGGACTAGGAGGGTCTGTCAAGGGCTTCTACCCACCCAGGAACCCCACAGAGCAGCCACGGGCCCTCCAGCAGGCTCACTCCAGCAGGACTTGCCCTGTGACCTCAGGCCAGTCCTTGCCCGCTCAGCCTTACTCTCCCACACTACTAATTTCGGAGACCCTTCTGGTCTGCATGTCTGGAGCTTGAGGCTGACAGTGAGCCAGCAGATCTGGCATCAGGAAGGCCTTGCGGAAGGAGGCAGTGTTTGGGCCGGGCTCTGAAGAGCACAGGCCATTGGTAGCAGAGAATGGGGAGTGGTATTCCAGGCAGGAGGAACATTCTGGGGAAAGGCATAGAACAGGAATGTGAGTTTGGGGGTGGTTTAGCCTCTTGTGACTGGCCCATCAGGTGAGGAAGCGCATGTGGCCTTTGGGGCATGAGCTCCATAGGGCCTGGGCTGAAGGTGGCTGTGCCTCCAGGAGGGGTGGGGCAGGGCGCCCTCTGATGGTCCTGGATGGTAATAACAGGGGCTGGGGAGGCACTGCCTGCAAACCAGCCACAGACCTGAGCAGATCTTCAGCAGGGGGGCGTGTGTGTGTGTGTGTGTGTGTGTGTGTGTGTACACGCGCATATGTACATGTGTGACTGCGTCAGCGTATGATGAACTTGTGTGTCTGTGTCACTGAGTCTGGGGATATGTGATTATGCACCTCCCCGGGGGAGTGCATCTCAAGCTGTGTGACTGACCCCCTGTAACCGTGTGTAGGGTGGGTATTAACATGTGACCAGCAGCCAGGGGCAACCCAATGAAACCCCATCTCTACACAAAAAATTTAAAATTAGCTGGGCATGGAAGCATGTGCCTATGGTCACAGCTACTTGGGAGACTGAGGTGGGAGGATCCCTTGAGTCTAGGAGGTTGAGGCTGCAGGGAGCCATGATTGCGCCACTGCACTCCAGCCTGGGTGAGAGTGAGACTGTCAAAAAACAAAAAATGTGACCAGCTGCATGTCTAGCTGCTGTGTGTGTGAACCCACATGTGTGTTTGTGTGTGTAAATGAGCAGTGGTATCTGGAAGAATAAGTGGGGCAAGATCAAGTCTGTTCTGGCTGCTTAGAGCCACAATGGCCCCTCAGAGACTGCCTCTGTGGCCCCCTGTGAGTCCTCATGACCTCTGTTAACCAGGCAGCCCAGGAGGCAGTGCCGCTGGCAGACATTGTATTCTCAGTGAAGAAGCCACCGAGTGCCGGCTACCTGGTGATGGTGTCTCGTGGCGTCTTGGCAGATGAGCCACCCAGCCTGGACCCCGTGCAGAGCTTCTCCCAGGAGGCAGTGGATGTGGGCAGGGTCCTGTACCTGCACTCCTGCCCTGAGGCCTGGAGCGATGCCTTCTCACTGGATGTGCCCTTGGGCCTGGGTGCTCCCCTCAAGGGTGTCCGCGTGGAGCTAGAGGTGCTGCCTGCTGCCATCCCACTGGAGATGCAAAACTTCAGTGACCCCGAGGGTGGCAGCCTCACCCTGGCCCCTCCACTGCTCTGTGTCACCGGGCCCTACTTCCCCACTCTCCTCGCCCTCGGCCTGGCATGGGGCCCTGCAGAAGGAGGACGGACCTCAAGCCAGGACCCTCAGCGCCTTCTCCTGGAGAGAGGTACAGCTGTGAGAGAGACCCAGGGGCTGCAGCCCAGCTCTGGGGGCAGAATGGAGGGAGCCCTGG